>NC_085001.1:23347787-23372787 GCF_963854185.1 Sardina pilchardus
GCTGAGTGGCACTGGCACCATGGCTATGGGGTGGCATGCGCTTAGAGAGAGAGAGAGAGAGGAGAGAGAGAGAGAGAGAGAGAGAGAGAGAGAGAGAGAGAGAGAAAAGAAAGGGGTGCTCGGGCCAAGCTGGTGACGCTACGGCAACCCGTCAGGCCTCGCTGCCAACCGCCGTCCGCGACGCTCACCAGACCCAGATGCCGCTAACATTTCCACCAATTAAGAATGTGGAGGTGGCGCATGTGTGTGTGTGTGTGTCTGTCTCTCTATATGTGTGTGTGAGGGTGTAGAGTGGGGGGGGGGGGGGGGAGTGGAAGGGTGGTCAATGTCTCGCCACAAAAAAAAAGAGAGAGAGAGGCGCGCGGAGAACAACACAGGCCCTTTCAGGCGACTCCGAGGGCCTTTCAAGGGCCTCTTGAGGGACACCAGAGCAGGGGAGGGGAAATTACACGCGGGCCGGTTGCCTGGTTACTCGGTGATTTGGGGGGGAACTTCATCAAGTCATCCAAGAAAGAATCAAACGGAGGGAGGAAGAAAAAACAACTCGGAGGGGGAAAATAGAGGAAGGAGGAGAAGAAGAGGAGTAGAGAAGAGGAGAAGAAGGAGGGAGAGAGAGAGAGAGAGAGAGAGAGAGAAAAAAAAAAAATTCCTCTCGTTCTCCGGCCCACTGAAGCTTGGGCCCACTATACGGGCGTGCGCCTCAAACACACCAGCCTTTGTGCGGCCGGGCGTGATGTCCCTCCTATTTCCTGTCGTGATGCCCGGGACGCGTGGCCACCTCAGTCCACTCCCACCACCACCACCTCACCCACCGCCCCACCGCCCCCCCTCGTCCCCAACCCACTCCGCCACCTTCCAGTCCACTGGAAGTACTTATTTGTCATTTCCTCCAACCCCCCTGCCGGACCAAGTCGCTCCTCAATCCAATTTAGAGTGCCAGGCTGAGCAACTGGAGGGTAAAATGACGGCGTAAGCCTAAAGTAAACACATCGCCTCAGGCCCTAACTCCAACCAGGAAAGGGTCAGGCCTCTACTCTCGCTGCCCCCGCTCCCTGGAGGGAAATCGGCCCTCACGGAGGCGAGACCACAGGCTGCACGTGGGTGCCTGCTCCGACTGTTATTACAGATGCCTGGGCTCAACCTACACCGTGTCACAGGGAGATGCTATCACACGAATGGAGAGGTTTCCATCCAGGTTATATTCGGTCGAGGAGCACAACAGCGGCAGGTATACGATCAAGCTCACTTCCCTGCATGCCGGATAAACCCCACACGTGTTCATTTAGTGGTGAGGGCATTTTCAAAATGACCAAACTATATGCTGTTTGAGAAATAAATATAACTGGAAGAAAGAAATCTTTTGCCATGCGCTTTTGAGTCCAACTTGAAAAAAAATACATACAAATCATTCACTGCTTTTTAAAATGAATTTAGGCAATACATCATCACACGATGATCATCTGAAATAAATAAATAAAAGTATTTAATGTTTGTATTTAATGAACAATGAACAATATTTCGTTCACTTGTATCATGTTATATGAATATTTTATGAATCATAAGAGGATATAAAAAAGATTACACTTTCACATCAAATTAAATGTCGCATAAATTAAATCTGTGGTGATTGCAATTTTTTCTCTTCAAATTAAGAAAAAAATTAGCTAGATCGTTGCATTACAAAGTGTGTACATCTTCAGTCATTTATCAGATGCCAGCTATCATAGCCTTTGTCTAGCAATGAGAGGCAACAAAATAGTGCAGAGTACTGATAATCATTTTGTCCTACTTTCAGCAGATAACAGCTTTGTTGGCTATCTCAGCATTTTTGGTCAGTGCATTCCATTAATCCACTGTCATGTTCCTCAGTCCTTGTGTGTGTATATGTGTGTGTGTGTGTGTGTGTGTGTGTGTGTGTGTGTGTGTGTGTGTGTGTGTGTGTGTGTGTGTGTGTGAGAGAGAGAGAGAGAGAGAGAGAGAGCATGTCGGTTTCTTGTTATTTCATTGGAGTTTTAATTGTACGCATCTCCAGAAATGCAGTTCACGTCTTCCAAGATGCAACCATATGTGTTTACCGTGGCTTTACTAATGACCTCACACACAGTATATGATGATGCAGTGTTCTATGGAAATCACTTTGGATAGAACCACACAGAGACTACACAATTACGGCAATTTTCTGTCTGTGTTTTTACAGTGTGCACTGTTGAATATGGCATTTTTCCAAGTCATCACAGCTTGTCATTTTCTCCCATTTGCACAAAACAGCTTTGTGAGGGAGCTCTTTAAATTTTGGGATGTCAAAATTATTTGACGGGAGTATCACACACACACACCCCTCTGACCAGGCTGCTTGACCAGCCATACAGTAGATGTTTGATTTGCCCTCATCCATCTAAACATAGGCCTGCAACAGTAGTGGTGGGGAGGTATGGGGGTCTGAGTTAGGTGGGCTTCCACTGTGAGGAACCTGTGAGTGCTGTCACCCTCTCATCACGGGAGGTTAGTTGGACCCGATCCAGATCACATTTACAATGACCCTGCTGGCTTGAGTCATTTCATGAAATTCCCTGCCAGCTCTATCTAGACATTACGCTGCTAAACATAGAACTTTAACCCACTGGCAGGTCAGCCTGACATAGTATCTAGCCTATGCACTCTCTGAATGTGAACATTCACAACACTGGCTTATTCTGAGAAACTACAGAGATACATAGCCAGTCCACACAACTTTTCAAGCCTATGATGATTCCACATGATAGGCTACATCAAGTAATGCTTCCCAGATAATTGACTATTTGACAAATTAGCACCTCGCTGTCTACACAGACAATTCTTTAAAGGGTGTAAAAAAAAACCCCATGGTTTGCAAGGAGAGTTTGGGTGTAGCATCTAACTAGCCATTAATTTATGTAACTGGGAAAGTGTAGGCCTGATTTCAAAATGTAGCATTGTAAAATTAGCATGTGGGGCTAAAAACATTTGCACTAGCTGTTGTAGCAAACAAATAACTGACTAGCTGTTTGCACTGATGCACCACTGAGCCTTTTCCTGCCAATATGGCCCTTGTGTGGTTGTGTGACGTGTCTATATGTCAGAGCTCCACCCTCCTCCGGTAGCTGTGTTTGGATCTCTAGCCCTATTCATCTCCAGGATGCTAGTAACAGGTCACATTTACAAAAATGTGACCTGCTACACTAGAACCTTAATGTTTCTGCGGTCAATTCTCCAAACTGTGCTCATTTCAGCCCGGAGCCTCATCCATTACCCTTCACATGGGAGGTCTGGCACCCATCCCCAACTGTCTGCTGATACGGTACGCTTTAGCTTCCACCATTTACGTTGTCCCACCACCTCTGTGGAACTCACTGTGTTTGCTGGATGTTGGCAGCGGGTCAGGGACCAGCCCAGTCAACGCTGTTGACCGCTTAACAAGTAGTGCAGTGCTCTGAGGAGTCGGATTGTTGCGACATGTATTCCAGAGGGATAGTCCTTTCCCAGGGATAATTCTGCGCTGATTTGACAGGGTCTGTCTGGAGATCTCAACAACACTGAGATAGCAGCTCACAGGTTTACTGAACTTCTGAACTACTGTACTACTTGTGAGTAGATTTTTTTATCCCTGTTTTTAATCACTATTTTCCAGACAATTTTCAATTTTTTTGCACTCAGTTGTAAAGGGAAATTTGTGCCACAGATGAGTTCAGATAAGATGTTGCCCTTTGGTGTGTCTGTTTCCTGTTTCACTTGAGTTTGGTGTGGAACAGCAAGCTCTTTCTCATTTTCTCTCTCACCCTTAGTTCTGGTGATGTACAGTTTTAAAAAAATAAATAAATAAAAAAGGGTTTTAATCTTGGCTGGCAGGCAAACAAACCAACCCAACAAACAACAAACAAACGCACAACAGACAAACAAAAAAAAAAAAACATAACAGACATGTGCCTTCAACTTCTTGAGCTATATTCAGACTTTGTTTTGCGAGCTGCACGTTGTTTGAGCTGTGGTCGATCCTCTCCTCCCTCCTCATCATCATTAAGGTTTCGCGGAACAGCTCCGGGGATAATGAGAAAGCGGAGACGAAGGTGGTGGCCCGGTTTGGCCGCCGCAGCCGCCGTCGTCGTCGCCGAACGGTAGCACAGCCATCATGGATCGCTTTCCTAAGGATTGCTATTGGTTTGCTGGGACTGATGGGTAATTTGATGATTTTGTGTGTGTGTGTGTGTGTGTGTGTGTGTGTGTGTGTGTGTGTGTGTGTGTGTGCGTATAAGCACACCATATTGTTTGGTAATTAAGTGCAGCGAGCACAGGCCTGTAATTACACGCTTACAATACCGTTTTTTTTTTCTTCTTTTTTTTTGCCGAGGCTGGAAATAGCCACGGGGGTTTCCGGTCTGTGTTTCCGACGTCGGCGGGCTTCGCACAAGCTGGTCTGCTTGGCTTTGAAATGTCAAATAGGGGCCCGCAATAGAAACAAAGACTTTCTTTTTAACGCGGCCTGTGGATCCGAGTGGGCAGGTCCCATTGTTCCCGACGACTTTTTGATTTCTTAACGCCGTTACTATGGGAGCGATGCAGTTACTGCCTCTTGCCGAAAAGCCCACATGACCTCCGGAGCTTGTTAGCAATGCTCTGAGGGGGCGGCCCCTCAGAGATGCTAAACACATGACATCAGATTGTTTTATTTTACACATCTAACAGGAAGTGCAGAGTAAATTCCTCTTTATACAAAGAGGAACTTAGGCTTGAGTACAGGGACGTCACTGTGTTTTCAATGTTGGCAGTGGGGGGCGGGGGGGGAAGGGACAGATAGTGTGCATTTTTTATAGATTCCTCCACTGCTATACTGCTCCTCATTGCCTTGATCAATAGCGGAGTGATAATCGGGAGAGTCGGGAGTGTTCACAAATTCTTGGTGGGCCGGTGGTGTTTTTGGGACCAAGTTGATCACTCTGAGCTAAAAAGCGCATGGTTTTGCTGTTTGAATATTTATTTCTTGAACCTTAAGCCTTTTTTTCAGTGAGTAGCAAGCTACCTCCAGAAACCTGCAATCATGTGTGATCTCCTCTCTCATGTGTGAATCTCTCCTGTGCGCATGAAAACTGTGCATGTTGTAGATTTCTAGAGGCTATCTTGTGTGTGTAGAACCACTGGTCAGTAATTAGAACCACACACACACCATGCTTTGTCTAAAAAGTGCCAAATGTAATGTAATGTCAATGAACTGATTTGTCTCTGTTGCTGCCATTTGTCCATCTTTTAGATGACGTTATAGTTGGAGGGGCCAAACACCACCATTTTGAAAATCGAAGATGACACATCCCCTAATAACGCCCCTGCTTGAGTATGTTGAGTTGATCAATAGCTCTTAATTCATGCTGATGTTCATGATGACCAGAAGATGAGATGGGCACACACGTCCTACAGGAGTCTAATAGAAAGATGAGTAGACGGACAGGCCTGAATAAAGGAGGAGATGTTCTCTGGGCCTGGTAAGCAGCCGTGTTAGGCAAGAGAACATGTGAGTTGGGTGGAGCGTGTGCGAGTGGGGGTGTGGTGTTGGTGGCTGGGTGTGGTGGGGTGTGGTGGGATGGGGGTGCATATGGTAACACAGTGGCCCAGGTGTGTCTTCAACCCTGCGCTTGTCATTGACTCCGTGCCTCCACCAAAGGCTCCCCGGGCGGTGCTTTAGCGAGGCCCTAATCAGTCAGCGCGAGCCCCCCACTCCTCCTGAGACCGCTCGGGCTGCGGGCGAGAGCCAGAGCTGGAGCGGTAACGGTAGCTGAGGCTGGGCTGAGCCCACCGGTCCCCCGGATGGGATCCCCACTCATGTGCCGCCAACGCCGCCTCCGCCACCACCTCCCCCCCCCCTCCCCAGCAACAGCCCACGGGTCCCTGTGACTGGACGCTATTCAAGGACACAGGCAGAGCCAGGCACAGTGTGCGCACACACACACACACACACACACACACACACACACACACACACACACACACACACACATACACACACACACCCAAGCCATTATTCGGCACCTCCCCACTGCCAACCAACCGTATGTTCAGTGGCAATAATGCATGACAGTATGATGGAAGGTGTGTGTTTTTGCGTGTGTATGTGTGTGTGTGTGTGTGTGTGTGTGTGTGTGTATCTGGGTGTATGTGTGTGCAAAAGCAGAAGATGGGTGATTAGAACAAATGAAATGTGTACTCAAAGACTTTTTTATTATGGAGCATATCACCACCTGTATCTTTCAATCTCTACAGTGTGTCTTTCTCATTCCCTCACTGCACAGTGAACGCTGCCAATTTGACTCATTTACCGTACAGCTCAGCCCAGACAATAACAAGTCCACAACGCTGTTCTCTCAGTACAATGACTTGCTATGGTTCCATATGCTTTACCTGAAATCAAAATGATGGTAAAGGGCCTCATTTCTCATAGTCCCTATTCTGTGCACTCACACACTGAAAGGGGGGGGGGACCCCAGTTACAAATTATTACAATTCTCCGACTATTATAGATGAAGCAAAAATTGCAGCCTTTTCAGTGATTCCAAGGAACTACCATTCCACATTATATTTGAATGTGTAAAAGAAATTCCTTTGATTGAGTGGGTTTTTAGCAAGGTTTAGCGTAGCCGCGACAAGCCCTCATGAATGGAATAGCACATGGTGGCGTCTGAGCCATTTGGCCCGTCGCGGGGCGGACACCCGCTGTTGCAAACCTCTCGGCCCCGTCGTCAGGGTTCAGCGGGGGTTCATCTGAAAACCACCGCTTCCCTTTCTCCCGGCGTCTACGCCCGTGACCGGCCAAGCCTCCATCCACCTTGAGAATCACTTTAGCCAGCATGGCGAGCCAGCCAGCCAGCCACCCAACACAGCCAGCCGGCAGCAGCGGCGGAAGCCCTAGACGAGGGAAAAACGGCACGTTACCATGGCGAGTTAAGCTGTGAGGGCAAAAACAAAAACACGTTCGGCGACGGATCGCCACCCGGAGCTGTGAGAGGCTGACAGCTCGGCTGGCAGGCCTGCTGACGGGGCTGGGCTCGTGATCGGGGGGGGGGGGGGGCAGCACTGCAAGGACGGGGAGTGGGAAGGAAGGGAAAGGGGGGAGTGAGATCCAAAATGCCCCCCCTCCCCTTTTCTCAGTTAGTCCTCACCATACCCTGTGCCCAGGCCCTGCACCAACACACATACCACACACAGCACACACGCCACACACACACACACACACACACACAACCCAAATATGGAGGCCTCTCAGTCCTCCAACTGCATTCTCTTCACAGGCTGCAAATGACTACCTGCAGAGACAGGAAGGCCACCTGTGGACTAACAGACTGTGACATGGAATGGGTGTGATGAACTGACACAGCTCTGCCCCCCGCCCCCCACACACACACACACACTCACACACCTCTCTATGCTGCTCACTACAACACTTGATCCCAGTTCACTAGTGAAGAGGTTAGCTAATGTCAGCCATGTATTGCACTTGACCTTGTGCACTGTTAAGTTATTAATCATGTGGATTGTGTTACTTTCAGTTATCTAATGGTCCTCAAGCCCCTTACCTCTAAACACCATCAACAAACCCCAGTTTGGTCCCTCTTCTGATGGACTTGAGGTGAGTATGTTTCTCAGTCCAGACACATGGATTCCACCTATGGTAGAATATTGCTGCGCCATTCTCCACTGTAGTTGCGCTCATTTTCTGAATTGAATTTATAGATTTATTTCAGTCTCTCAAATCTCTGAGAGAAATATATAACTACTGATATACGAATCACACATACAAGGCATGGTAAATGGACAGACAGACTGTACATGCAGAGGCAATGCAGCAGCTATAGAAGTGTATCTGTAAATTGAATGCCAAAAAGGAGAACAGAAATAGTATCGGTCGGGTCACTCCATTTGTGCGATTTAACAGCTGCAAAACAACATTATTGACCACTGTCTGAGATGAAGGAGACATGAAAGGGAAACAGTAGCAAGATTTATTTAACAAACTGTTGGTGTCAGGAAAAGCCACATCCTGGAAGAGAGCCTAAAGACATCAGAGTGAGGCAGAGTAATGCTTATCATCTGTGGTTTTCACAAATGCCAGCGAAGGCAGTGGCATATCGATTGAGCTTAGCAAGCCTTCCAGCAAGTCTACCTACAGTCCAGCAAGGGTCTGCACTCACATGGGATAGTCTTTTGCAGCTTAGACATCTCTCTGGCTTGCACATTATTTTCTCTCTTGCTTGCCATGTATAAAGTATGTGTATTGGTGTGTATGTGTGTTTCATTTTGTCAAAAATATGAAAAATATTGTGCATATTCATTTCACACAGAGCACACAAATTATGCTGAATAGGAAGGTTGAAACAAAAGCATTAGATACTGTATTAGAAACCTGGTTAAAAGGCTGGGAATTGAACTAGAACTCCAATAGTGTAGATAGAAGCCACTGCCCTTTCTAGAATTCAATAAGCGTTCCTTTCCAGACTTCTCCTGGTTTCAGCAGTCATTTACTTGGTGAATAGTGTCTGGGCACTCTCCTTGCCAATTGTTTCCAGTCACTGCATTCTAATTGGCCTAGACTTTGGGTTCATTTCGAAACCTTTTGACCAGCCTTGAGCCAATCATACATTGACCAGTGTGGCAGTTCTACTCTCTACTTTGCCACTGTGTCCAAACTGATAATATTAGCCTTTTTTTGCAAACCCCGCAGGCAGTAAGGAAATAATGGCTAAACCTTTTAATGCATTTAATGCACTGTAATTCTTAGATATTTGCCTCCAGTCTGACATTGCCACCATAGCTGTTATTACATTTCTAAATGATTTCATAGCTGCACTTGTCTTTACGTGTGTTGTATCTGTGTGTTTGTGTGTGTGTGTGTGTGTGTGTGTGTGTGTGTATGTGTGCATGTGTGCACATGTGCATCCCAGCAAAGAGCCACACATATGCATACACCACCCACACGTCCCACCATAAATATGTACATAAAGAAATTATTTCTTCTTAGTTTATGAAACTTATTTGGGTCCACAGTGGCATATACTCGGACTGCCCTCAGTACACACTGTTCTGTAATTACCAAGTCATACATCTAACTCCGGCTCATGGGTATACACGACCACTGTGCTGTTACTGGAGGAATTGGCCCTATCTGTAAAACTAGGTTGCCAGTTAAATATTCAAGGTCTGGACTTATACAGTGCGCTGGTCGGTGGCAAACCTCTGGGTAACATAATGTCTGATGCCAATGCTGGAGCCTATTGAAATGAGACGAGACTGTCACGGGACCCACCATTATAATAGAGGAAAGGAGATGAGCACAAGGGGCATGTGTTTTAATGAGGTTTCAGGTCTAGAGACGCGCATTGTAAATATGTTTATGATCCAGCCATGAACCTTTCCTGTTCCCTTTTATCTAAATTAGACCAAAAACTGTGTCTGTACACGAGAGTCCCAGGGAAAGAGTGTTAGTTTAAGGAGACTTCTAGCCGCGCAAGTCAAAGCCGGCCGTATTAATTATAGCTAAACTGCCTGTAGGACTGAATGCTTGGCTTGAATAAACAGTCTTTGAGCAGACTCCAGTCTGCATATGTTGTCTCCGTCTGGTTTAAGTACTTTTTTTTCTCTATCTGTAGCAGCTTGAATGGTTTTATCCAACCTAATAAAGTATATTCAGACGGTGATATGCTTAGTGTTGGGATCTTTCACAGACTTCTATCATGTGCTGCAATGACAGCATGAACCTGTTGTGAATGTTGCAGGAGCAAGACAAAATATTTAGTCTCAAGTGTCCCATGGTATTTTTTTTTTTTTTCTTTTTAAAAGCTAATCTGCCTTCTTGTTTATTTTCCAGGCACCTTTTGTAAACTGGGTCACAACTTCAGAAATGTCTCCAAGACAAGCCACGACCAGATAACATGTCTATTACGCCACTCCTGCGTTGTGAATCTTCCACTTCTGTGGTTCCACAGAGAGGCAGGTTTCTGGGCATCCATATTACCGCACAACGACTTAAAGTAGAACAAATACACAAGAGCACAGAATCAGGTACCCCCTCCTCCACTCCCCACCCATCTACTTTGGGTAAATGGGGACGTGAGTTTCTCCCGCAGAACTTTGTGTGTGTGTGCGCGCATGTGTGTGTGAGTGTGTGTGTGTGTGTATGTGTGTGTGTGTGTGACTCCCCAGGGTACAGGGGAAGTGTGGAGAGGGTTTTGAACTGTGCCTGTCTTCTGTGCGAGTCAATGGCAAACCCATGCCCCAGCCTGGCTGTTTACAGGCAGACGGCGCATCACAAAAGAGACGCTGTGGGGTAATTTTGGAAACGACAAAAGGCGTGTCATAAACACCCAGGCAGAGCAGAGCGAGAGAGTGCCGCTCGGCACCGCGCTCCCCGGCAGCGAGAGCGCAGCGCATCGCATCGCGGCGCGACACACACACACACACACAACGAAACGCAACTCCACTCAACTCAACTTGGTCGTAATGAGGAGCGGAGGAGAGGAAGAAGAAGAAAAAAAAGTTCTGCTCTTCGTTACGTTGCTTATATATCAGTTTCTCACTTTCGCACTCACAGCAACATGCGCACACACACGCGCGCACACACACAAACGCAAACTAGTGAGGCTTGGAGTTTAGTGCGGCACCACCTTGTGCGCCTCTCCCTCTCTCAGTCTCAGTCTCTCTCTCTCTCTCTTTCTCTCCCTCTCTCTGTCTCTCTCCCTCCCTCTCTCTCTCTCCCTCTCTCTCCCTGTACCTACCGCCGCAGTGTGAGAGAACACACAGGCAGCCTAAAACAAACAACACACTAAAAATACAAACTTCGCCTAGCCAAACAGCTCCCCCTTAATGAGCCAGCGGTTGAAAGGGCTGCCGTTGCCGTTGCCGCCGCCGCCGTCGTGCCGCGCCGCTTGTGCTCGCAGGACTTCGCTCGGCACACCGGTGCCTGGCGGAGAAGTCGGGGATCAGAGGGAGGAATAAGAGAACACAATGAAAACGATGGAGGGGGGGGTAGAAGGAGTGGGGAGGAGGGATGTTGAGTCTTGGATGGGTAGGGTGGGGTAGTGTTGGGGGGGATGCATTCTGGGTGGGGTTGTGGGGAGTGAGGGTATAGAAAAAGAGGAAGAATCAAACAACAGTGAGTGAGAGAAAGGGAGGGAGGGAGGGAGAGAGAGATGGAGAGAACACATGCTTGACTCTTCTCACATCTCTCTCAGGGCGCTACTGGAGACTGGAGTTGAGTGAGTGGGGGGTTTGGGGGTTGTGTGTGCGTGTGTGTGTGTTTGTATGTGTGTGTGATGGGGGAGCTGACTACTGGGTGCGCAGCTGTAGAGGGGGATAGATGGGGGGACTGTTGAACTCAGGGTCTAGGATGCTCTGAACCCCCCCCCCCCCCCCCCCCCTCACACACACACACACACACACACACACTTCTGTTCTTCTTCCTCCTCATCTCTCCTCCGCTCTCCTCTCCTCTCCTTCAACCTTCTGCTTCCTTCCCAGAACACCTTGCGGCTGGTGTTTGCCTCGCAGCCTGCGGTGTTGCTGTCAAGCCAAGATCCAGCACCTTTTGTGTGGCACCACTGAACACGTTTCAAGGGGCATGAAATGACTTCAGGCTGACTCTCCCCCGGTCTAGGTCTTGTGTGAAGCTCATTCAGGTGGTGAGGAGACAAGTTCCTCCAGGATACCAGACAGTAAGGCTTCTTCTGTGGATCCAGACATATGTTCTTAAAACAGGACCCAGACCTTAGTATAGACCTATACTTCTATATACGCCCATAGATGCTTCAGTATGATCCACGATGGAAGTAGCTTTTTTTTTTACGTGTTATAACAACAAATACATGCTAAAATTGTTTTTATGAACTCACCTTACTCAGTGACTTGGTGCTTGCCGTTTCACTATATACAAAAGAATCTTTTATGAAAGGAGTTTTATTTTCATATCTTTTCTTCAGTTCCCCTCCCTTATAAAAGGTCTCTGGTGGACAAGCCTTTCGCTTAACGGGACAGTTTACTCAGCGATTACAACCCGACTTTAATATTCAAATGGATTTCTAGTCATAACATCCTACAATCTGCTGGACTGAAGTGGCAGCAGTCTTGGAGGAACCAAAGGATGCCCACATACTGAATTATGTAAGCGGGGGGGGGGGGGCATATACAGACGACACACTGAAGTGAGGCCATTCATCTCGTCCACGTCCAGCCTCGGCGCAGCGCAGACATAAACAGGACGGCACGGACCCTGGCAGGACTTCTGGCATAATCAGCCCTCCGTCTATAACATGGGAGCTATAGAGGCTTCTCGACTGCTGCCGCCGCCACCACCACCACCACCGGCAAGGGGCGCGCGCGCCAAGACAGTGCGGAGACTGGGGCTAGCATGGCGAGCGGGGCGCACACACTCGCTCGCGCACACACACACACACACACACACACGTTCACACATACATATAAATGCAAGTGAATCGAGACGAGCACATGCAAATACACACACACAGGAAGGCATACTCTCTCTCTCTCTCTCTCTCTCTCTCTCTGTGTGTCTCTCTTTGATTCTCTCTCTTCTACACACCCACCCACACACAAACACACAAACAAATAAAAGCACACAAATAGGCATGGGCATAAAGACACAAAGGGATATGGACAGACATACACAAAAACAAACATAAAAACACACAAACCAACAAACTCACAAACATTAAGACACATACACACACACACACATACAGACACATATTTAAACGCACACAAACCGAAACGCACACACACACACACACAGTGCGCCTCTGTTCTCTGGTTGAAGGCTGACCGACTAAACTCTTCTAATTACATGGGGGCAAGCTCCCTTGTTGTTCCGAGCGCTTTCATCCCCCCTCCGTTTGATTCCCTCTGCGGGCTCGGAGTGGCTACGCTGCCACCGCGGCAAAGTGCTGAATGCGCAGCCCTGGGCCCCGTAACGCAAACCCAGGAATGTTTCACTTCCTTCATTAAAGGAAAGCCCTTACGAAAAAAAAAAAAAAAGTCACCGCCACTGGAAATGAGTCTATAATTAGCGCTCAGTACCTCCCATGTCAGACAAATGTAGTCGTAATAAAAGCATGGCTGATGAAGAGGCGTTTGTTGTCAACGCAGAACGGGGTTTGAATGAGGATATGCGAGCAGGTAACTTCCGGATTTCACCACACAAGCCGGAGATAATGGAGGAGACAAAACAAACAGAAATGAGCGAAATTATACTAAGAAATATGAAAACTTTCTGTTTTTTTTCCTCTTAGAGATTACGTGTCTGGTTACATCAAAGCAATTGTGAAAAGATAAACAATTAACCATGGACTGGGAATATGTTCATAAATAATGTATGTTCTCCTTTCTTTCTCTTAGAAAATAAGTTCTGCAATGAATAACCTTATATAGATCTAAAAGTTTTCATGCTGTGAATTGACACACAAGATATTAGCCTTTCCCCCAAAGGCCAGCACAAGAAAAGAAAAAAGGAATACCAATGACATTTGTGCCTGTGCAGACAGACGGAGAATTACTTGGGAGAAAAAGCTATAAGCCAGCGTTTGAAATTTACATTCGTCAAATTATTGGAAATATTTCGTCAGCAGTGTTAAAAAGAAAGAAAGGAAAGTAAAAAGCCCCCCAAAATGAAAAGAAAAATAACTTCAAAGAGGGATCAAGCAGTGATCACAACCAGTGGTCCCCGTCTTTCCCTGTGATCCCACTAAGATCTCTCCCCTCGTCTCTCCACCGCACGACTGTGCGTGTTGACTTTGTTGAGTAGGCTCATTAGAAGTAACGACTTTTACCTTGGTACTACTTCATAATATGTTAATAAGCCATTAATAAGGCGATGCTTAAGATTTACACTCAAGCTATTAAAAAGCCAATCAACTAATATTAACAGTAACAAGTGTGAACAGCCTTAGGAGGGCCACAGCTGACTTTATTTATGTTAAGGACTCACAAAACTTATACTTTTGTTGTAGAAAGTTGAAAGCAGTGGTTTAAGTTTTAAGGAAAATTGAATCTGCCTGCTCAAGGTTTAGTTAACTTTTTTTTTTTTTTTTTAAATTCCCACTACGATTGTCAAGGCGCGTAATCAGGCCGGTCAGCAATGGCAGATGGACAGTGAGGCAGCAGGCTTTTGGATGTACCAGCGTTGGGTGGTCTGAGAGAGAGAGAGAGAGAAAGGGAGAGAGAGCGACACTGGGCGGCAAGACCCCCGCGTCAGGGTTGATGAGTCAGCCCCATCTCATCTCGACCCACTCGCCCCTCCTACTTGTCTGGGATTTGCGGCGACCGCCAAAAAATAATAATAATAATTTGAAAAAAAGACTAACAGGGAAAGTAAGACTGCAAAAAAGAGCTTAAGCAAGGAGCGAGAGAGAGAGAGAGGAGGAAAAAAAAGAAAAAGAAACAGAGTGGCAGAGCGAAAAAGAGAATATGAGAGCGAGCGCTGTGGAGCCTGGAGAAAGAGAGAGAGAGTTATGGAGCGAGAGAGAAAGCCATGTTGTTCAATATTTGGAAGTCTCTCTGACTGTCCGTTTAAATATTACCCCGTGGTTGTTGGGCGCGGGGCGCAAAACAAGGGCGGCAGTAAGGGCCGACAGTGAGATCCCTGTGGCAGCTCTGGGCCCTTCTGTTTATCTGTCTGTCTGCTGGTTTATCGGACTGTCAAATTATCCCTCTCGGCAAACAAGACCCCAGCTCGCAGAATGTAAATAACATGGCTGCCGGTCATGTGATCTCAGAGGTGGACGGAGGGTTTCATGGTTGCTTAATGAGACCAGAGGGTTTCACTGGTGTCCTTAAATATAGGCTCTCTCTCTCTCTCTCCCTCTCTTGCTCTCTCCCTCTATGTCTGTCTCTCTCTCTCTCTCTCTCTCTCTCTCTCTCTCTCTCTCTGTGGCCTAGCGTCTCTGGCAGTCACACTAGATTCAGAGTGCATTAAATCAGCTGTTCTGGTTTTTGTTCGCGCTGAATAACATACCAGCATGTACGATCGCTGTCTTCACATACTGTATGTAAATGTTTCATTAATATGTTCATTTCTGTGTCTTTCTCGAAATGTATTTTCTGTAGTAGCATGATGGCAAAAAGGGATGAAACTCAGAAAATATGGATAGGACAAAGCCAAAGGAATATTATGTAATGAAAGGTAAATTACTCTGGCTATAATATCACATAATTTGGAATATTATATAAGAATAAATCCATATTACAGTATGTCAAGATATATAAATAATTTTCATCAGAGCGTAGAAATGCAGTTTGCCCCATATCAAGGCTTAGAGTGTGCTTAAGCATGAAATCCATATTCTAGAGGGAAAAAGAAAACCCTGTTCAGCCAAGGCCAAGATCGGTGGGCTCCATCACTGAGCTCGATCTCCTGGAAACATTATGAGCGCTGTTCGAGTGACTTTTCACCCAAGCCACAGTGTATACAACAAATTACACAGGCTCGCGCTCGGATTGACAGAATCTTTCATTAAAATCAGATCATGGCGTATGAAAATATCCTCTGTTGAAAATTTTGATTCCACGCAGGTTTCACAGCAAATAGGCTGCAAACAAAAATAAATTCCGCATCAGAGCCATGATTCAGAGCCTCTATTGGAGTTTGTCACAAAGTATCAAAAATGATCTCCGTGTGCCCCCAAAATGCGATGTCGATATTTACGCCCCTCACCTTGCATGATAAATCACCGGCGCACATGCCAAGCAGGCATCCTTCAGAAATATTTTACGAAGGCTACAGAGAAAGGAAAGCCTAACTCAGATTGAAAGCCCCTGTATGGTGATTAAAAGATTTGGCAAAATGGTCTAACCAGAATAAATTATTTTTATACGCGCCGCAGCGAAGTTGTAAGCGGCTGTGTGTGTTTTGGGCGGGGGCCAGAGCATAAAACTCACTTCCATTTAGCCTCACCGATGGTTGCTAGGGACGTCGCGCGCACGGACCAAACGTCTCATTCACTGCCATTCAGGACACGCTCGCGAAATTGTCACAACAGTGGCATTCATTGGTCCTGACACGCTCCGTGAGGATATACGAGCACCGAATCTGACATGTGTAAGTAGACACCTGGTGTGCCGCTCCTAAAGAAACCGTTACAGTCACTTTGAGGCACCGAAAGACTTTTCCACTCGCGCAGACCCGCACCGTTAGTCTGCGAGTCATCTCCCGCTGTAGGTTCCTCGTCTTAATCTGTTCCACAGCCACCCCTTTAAGGCCGCACGGCGCTCAACGCGCTGTCCATTTGTCACACCGGATTCCGAAGCTTTCACAGTCGCAGTCTGCATGCACACTCAAAACAACTAGATGATACAGTCAACCATGCAAACACTATGTGTGTGTGTGTGTGTGTGTGTATGTGTGAGAGTGAGCTATTCTTTGCACGGATGTCAGACAATGGAATTGTAAAGTGAGTGAAAAGTCTTTTCCAGGGTTTAATTCTTCAAATGCTGTCCACAGCAAAAACAATGTTCCACATAAAATTATTGGAGCCTCATAAAATAATCACATAAAATAATGGGAGCTGTCCAACGCAAAGAAAAGGGCTTATGATGGATTTCTGACAATGGCTAGAGGCGGCGGGGGAGGAAGGGGAGCAAAAGCAACACTCCTCCATGTTCCACTGTAAACTTCCACACGGAGACTGAGAGGTGACACATTACACTCGGACTGTTTGACTGGGCAGCATCTCGCCACCACTGTCTGTTTTCCTAGACCTCTATTCTCCACCCTCCTCCTCCTCCTCCTACTCCATCCATCCGCTCCACCTCACCCCATTCTCTCCCCCCGCCTCCTCTCTCTCTCTCCCTCCCTCTTCTCGCCAACAGGAAATTTCCTTCATTTCGTAAAACATATTAAAAAAAAAATAGTCGTTTTTTCTTCTTCTTCTTCTTCTTCGTCTTCTTCTCCCCCAAAACCTTCTTTTATGAGCGCGAGAGCATGGAACGCCTGAGCCACCCAGGACCTGGGATGATGGCGCGTGGAGCAACACGCGAGAGAGACCAGCAGCTGACCACTTCACAGGGAAGCCTCAGGATGTGTGCACACATTTTTGTATGTTTACGTGTGTCTGCGTCTCTGTGTGTTTGTGTGTGTGTGTGTGTGTGTGTGTGTGTTTGTCTGTGTGTGTGTGTGTGTGTGTGTGTGTGTGTGTGTGTGTGTGTGTGTGTGTGTGTGTGTGTGTGTGTGTGTGTGTGCGTGTGTGTGTGTGTGTGTGTGTGTGAATGTGAATGTGTGTGTGTGTGTGTGTGTGTGTGTGTGTGTCTGTTTGTACAGTATGTATGTGTCTGCATTTATGTGTGTGTGTGTGTGTGAGAGAGAGAGAGAGAGAGAGAGAGAGAGAGAGAGAGAGAGAGAGAGAGAAGGAGAGAGAGAGAGAAGGAGAGTGTCAGAAATACACCCCAGGCTCTAAACCCAAGTGTCTGTGTAGTGCCAGCGTCCAGGGCTGGGGACTGGGGACTGGACCAAAGGACTTCTCCCGCTCCTCCTGGCTCCTCCTGGCTCTGGCTCTGGCTCTCTGGCCGGCCGTCTCCAGTGCAGCTCATCACCACCCTCGTCGCCGTGCCCTGTGCACTGTCAAAACCTCACTGCCTCAGTCAGCTCTTATTTTACATTCAAAACAAACACTTTCTGAAAGACGTTTCAGAGAAACCCCCACTCTCTCCGTTTTTTCCTGTTTCGCTTTTTTTTTTTTTTCTGAATGGGCTGTGTGTTAAATTGTTGTAGTTGTTGCAGATGGTGAATAGTGGTTTGGGGATGTATGAATGTCATTTTCTCAGTAGTCAGGCATGCAGGTTGAGAGTGTGTGTGTGTTTTTGCACAGTATGTAGTGGTTTCTGATATATAGGGGGAAAGGTTTGGCAGGGAGTGGGTGTATGGATCTTTGTATATGTCTTTATGAGGACACGTGTGTGAGTGCATATATATGTGTGTGTGTGTGTGTATGTGTGTGTGTGTGTGTGTGTGTGTGTCTTTGGATGGATGGCGGAGGTAGGCGGTGTGTGTGGAAAACCTTCGGGCGTCCAGCGCTGGAGCTGCAGAAAAGCGCAGGTGGCTGCCAAAGAAAACTGTGGTCGGAAGAGTCTGCTAATAGGGCATGATGCATGTCACCTGAAACTAGAATCATCCGAAACCGAGAAACCACAGCAGGCAGGCGGGCAGGCAGGCATCTCCCTGGCCCGCTATTAAACGCGCGCCAGAGGGCCCTGCTCCAGCGGACCGCCCCTCCCCTCCCTCTTCCACCCCCCCACCACCCCCTTCCTCCTCCCTCTCCCTGCCGGGGGGATCCTCCATTAGCGGGGCCTCCGGCTTCCGCTCGCGTGCCCGGCCACCCCCTGCGCGGCGGCGGGGCTAACGACTGCAGTGTCAGGTCCTTTATTAGCGCGCTCCTGTGACGAGGAGCTCTCGCCTTACCCGTCGGCTTCCTCTGAAAACACGGCGCGCCGGCCAGCAGTTAATAGAGGGGAACCGCCCGCCCGCCCGCCACGCGCCAGGAGATTACGCACAGGCCACGCACGGGCCTACATGCACACACACACACACAGGCCACGCACGGGCCTACATGCACACACACACACACACACACAGGCCACGCACGGGCCTACATGCACACACACACACACACACGCAAGCCACGCACGGGCCTACATGCACACGCACACACACACACACACACACATGCATGCACACACAGTCATGCGTGCACGGACATGGATACACACACACACACACACACACACACACACACACACACACACACACACAGTACTAGCACACACAGTCTTACTTACATACATACACACACACACACACACACACACACATACGCAGATACACACACACATATGGGAAAATAGAGACTGTGTATGCTAATCCCACAAAGTGAAGCAATCATGAGCATCAGACACAAACTCACACAAAAAGCTACACACGTGTCCAAACACTTTCAATTTCTTTAATGCCTGGGCCCACATACTGTAGAGAGAACTATATACCTATACATACATAGCAATAAGGATTGTTTTATATATTGAGGGCTGAGAAGCAAAGGGGCATAAGTGACATTTCAGGACTTTACAGGAGAACCAAAACAAACCTAGCTGCTTCTATATGTTCACAGTTAAAGACCTTTGGTTTTTGTTCAATAACTTTATATTAAATATTTTACTTCTATAATTCTGTCAGTTCGAAAGAGCTCATCAAGAGCTTTCAGGTGATATATGTAACTCAATTTTGACCAAAATGTCACTTACACCCCTTCGCTTCCCAGCCCTCGATATGACATTTATTACTTGCAGTGGTATTAATTATACTTCCCTAAGCTGTACTGTATGTCATACAGGGGCATTGTGGCACAAACACACACATGGGCACAAGCATTCAGGCACAATATTTTGCAAAGACACTCACACTCCACACACAGAGATTTGCACACACACACTGAAATCCAGACAGTTTCATTTGTGCTCTTTGTCTAACACAATGATCTCACCTCAATCTACTTTGGGAAGTTTGAGAGTTGAGACATAGCTTGCGTGCTGTGTGTGTGCACGTGTGTGTGTGTGCAAGAGTGTGTGTGTGTGTGTGTGTGTGTGTGTGTGTGTGTGTGTTGGTAATGTGTGTGTGTGCCAAAGGCAGTACACTTCCTCTCACACTGTTTCATGCGTCTCCCCACTGTCTCTGCCTTCTGGGCCCTCTCAATGTCACGGTCACTTTCATCATCAGGCTCTGGCTAGAGGAGCCACTCAGTGGATAACAGGCACACTGACCGCCCGTGACGAAGGCCCACGTTGATTTTTTTTTTTTTTGTCGGGAGGAAGAAGAGAAAGAGGAGGGGTGAGGGCCTCCTTTTTTTTTTTTGGAAGGTTTGATTCCGAGGCGTTTCGGTGTGTCTCTCAGCTATTCCGCGGCCCTCCTCCGGGAGGGAATGGATTGATCCACTTTGCGGTTTAATGACGCCTTTAAATCGACGGCGTCGCTCGCCGTGCCATGCCATGCCTTGTGGGTGCGCACTTCAGACAGTCCATCGGCGCGTCGCTGGCTCCGGGAGTCACGCTCCTGACAGGCTGTGGGTGGCCGGGAAGACGGATAGTGTCAGTGCCCCCCCCCCCCCCCATTTAAAAAGGGCCACACAGGCTCCACTCGCCAGCCAAGCATGATGGATGGTTAACTTAAGGTGTGGCAGGTGCTAAAATGATGGGGGTGCTGTCTCTCTCTCTCTCTCTCTCTCTCTCTCTCTCTCTCTTTCTCTCTCTCTCTCTCTGTCTCCCTCACTCTCTTTTCTCCTGTCTTTCTTTTCATTCTTTGCCTCTCAGTGTCACATACTGTACACTCCCACCTTCTCCTCTGGCGAGGAGCCCCAATGTGTTGTCTTGCTCTTTTTATGTGAAGCGCCTCCTTCACCTATCCAACCCATCATCCACCTCCCTCCTCTCTCTCTCTCTCTTTCTCTCTCTCCCTCTCTCTCTTTCTTTCTCTCTCCCCATCTCTCTTTCTTTCTCCTGACTCTCTCCCTCTCTCTCTCCTTCTGTCTATCTCTCCATCTCTCTTTCTTCCCCTAATTCTCTCCATCTTTCTCTCCCTCTGTCTACCTCTCTCTCCCTCTCTCTTTCTCTCTCTCTCTCTCTCTCTCTCCTGCGCTGCTCGGCGGGGCAGAGTAATGCATCTGTATTGACACAATCCAGATAACAGTGGCAGGCTAATGAGGCCTGACGCGGCTCCCGCTGCCTGCACCCTGTCTCGCCGCTGTCCAATCTCCCCAACACAGCAGGGGCACGCGCCTATCAGCGCCATTAGGAGCAGCCACAGCTGCACAGGCCTCGCACACACACACACACACACACACACACACACATGTATGAGAATGCACCCCAGTCAAATCACAAACACACATATTTCACACACACACACGCACACACATACAGTATGCACATACACACACACACACACACACACACACATATACACACAGTGAGTGAGAGAGAGAATCTCAACAGTTGCATGCGAACAACTGTAAATATACAGAAATGTGCAGGTGTACTCACACATATGCTCACAATCAGAGCAAGTACATATTCTTATGCACAGAAACAAACATATAAAGATAGACAGACAGGCACTGGCGCGCACACACACACACACACACACACACACACTGTACACACACACAAAATAGCAAGGCATGCATGCAAACATACTTCTTTACTGGCAATCACTCTGGTTCATTCTCAGAAACTAAACCAATAATATCTCCACCACCACCACCACCGCCACTTGTATCCAAACGCTTTTGCCACCTTTTGATTTTCTGTTCTGTTTGGGGAGCTTCCTTCCTGTCTGCCACAAGATGGGGAAGTTATAAAATCCTCAACTTTTGACGCTGCTATAAAAGTACACCAACAGTTCACCGAAACTACTTTTTTATATATATATAATTCATTCTGGATTCCCCATCACATGAGCAATGACAGTAAAATAAATGATATATTGATGATCAACAAATCAGGGAAGCATCCTCCCACCACACACACACACACACACACACACACACACACACACACACACACACACACACACACACAAACACACACACACACACACACACACACACACACACACACACACACACACACACACACACACATACACTCACACAAGCAACACCACCAATTTGTCTTGCCATAAATTACACACAGCTTCATTTAGCAGAAGACCATGTCAATTATTTGCTACCCAATTTACCATCCAAAGGACCTTTAGGAAAGCCAGCTGTTCCTTCAGCTGTCACTCTACTCCAGCACTCCAATGCACACAGTCTAGGGCAGGCCAACGGAAGAATGGGGTGAATATTTTATTATTAACCATGCCAGTGTTCGGTTTACTAATAAGTAATACCCATATCCTTTCTTTTATTTCAGATATTCCTCCCACATTAACCTCCTGAGACCCTGGATGTAAATTTGAATGCATTTTTCATTTCACTCAATTATTTTGGCTTAGTAGGGCTTCATAAACATACAAAAAAAAATTCACCTCTGTACATCAAGTAGTTTTTGAGAAAAACGATGTCCTCGTATGAGGACATTGGGTCTCTATTACCATAAAATACAATGAGATTGCCAATCCAGAAAGAATGTGAATATTCATGTGTGTACTCCAAGTGCCTAAGATTCAACTATTAAGAAAACAGTTTGTTTTTATTGAACAGAAATGTCCTGTTATTAAGTTGGTTAAGTTTAGTGTTTATTTGTAAATGTTAGTTGTACGTATGGGTCACACCCATGTGGAGAGAAGTCTATCCACAATCAATTGAAGCGAAACAGTTCTGCTCTATTTGTTTGTTATTTGTTTATTTATTTATTTTTGTAATTCCTTCAATGGATTTATTTATTCAGGCTACTCTATTATGTCTATGTCCACACTTTGACTTCCATTATTGCTTTACAGTAGTTTGATATGGCCAATGAACGACAATTTTCAATGTAATATGTAGCCTAAAAATGAAATTATGCGTACATTTCAGTCCTGATGTCCTCGTATGAGGACATGAAAGTTAAACACGTCCTGGTCTGTTTGCAATGATCGAAATGGGGGAAACTTGATGCCATATCATACTACAACTGTTCACAAACATATACAAAAAAAAAAAAATGTCATAAAGTTCACTGGCACGTTACCATGACGATAGTTCTCACGCATATGCCGGTAAAGCGTGGAGGTGGATTTCGACGCCATATTGCTTTTTCCCAAAACATTGTATTGTGTGTCTGATAACACTAGAGGGTAAAATGAAGTGTCCACATATAAGGACAACAGGTTTTTATTCAGAAAAAGTAAGCACAAGGTAAAGCAGAGCCTAAATGTAATGTCCTCATATGAGGACGCAGGGTCTCAGGAGGTTAATGATTAAGATCTTGATCTTCCTCCCTCATTAATGATTAAGAGTCCAAGTGATCCAAGTGGTCTTGCATTGTGTACATATCTGTGTACTCTGCAATATCTACAGGTCATATCTCTGCTAGACTGCTTCAGTGTTTGCTGTGCATACGATTGTACTATCTAACTTATAATGCTTGTTATTAAGTTATGCATAACTTCTCATTTCATAATCATTACAAAGGTGACAAGCCCTTGCGAACGCTAAAACTCGAAATGACTCCTTTTCTTCTCCGCATTGAGATGTTGTCTCATCGAAACTATGGAGCAGCAGACGCATGTGAGTTATGCAGCAAAACTGAAGTAATTGTATTGCCCTATTTTGAAAAAAAGAAAGAAATAATTTTGAAAGCAACCAATTAGCACTAGGAAATATCCAAAAATAACACAAATAAATACAATACATTCATTAGTCAACATTGAATAATGGCTTTTAAGAAAAAAAAAGTTATAATCCCTAGATATTAAGATCCTTCAGATACCTTCATTAAAGACTTTTCCAGTGCATAATAATAAGATGTCTTAGTCATAATAATTCAGAGAAGCATGAATTTAATATATTCCTCTTGCTAATCTCTCAAATGAGAAAAGAAGGCATTGTACCAAGGATTCATTCAAAGCAATTGCGAGTGCACTCGAAAGAGTTCTCAAGCTTTCGAATGGGGTCTGTAACCTCTGCCTAATGTAGGTCACGGAAGGGCATCAAATATTTGAGGACTTGGTGGGACATTTGGGCTTGATGGCTGTTTTGCTTTCCAGGAATTTGGCCACATTCCTTAATGTTTTCCCAGTCTGCTAGACTTGGCGGAGGTAGGTGTTTAGTGTAGTAGAGTAGACAGCTGCCTGCATGGAAACCTGGGATATACAGTACAGCACATTTCTCATGGCCAGATCACATGCTTTTGTTTTGGGACTCAGAAGAGAAGGATGCCTTTGGTACCACTAAACTTACTATACAATTTCTCTGTGTGTGCTTTGCTAAATCATCCATGGCTCATGATTGACAAACTCCAACATGAATATGCTGATGTACAATTTCTGTAAGCTGTCTCCGTCAGGAAATATTGTGTTATTCAAGTATTTCCCATGAGCTCACTCTTTTGGGGGCGGGGGAGGCTGTCAGTAACATTATATTACTTTCTGTGACAGTCAACATCAACTGTTTTGGTGGCTAACTTGAAGACTTTTGGAGGAAACTATAGCCATATAGGCTAATTATTTTAGCATGTTTGTTGCATTATAGGAATGTTCAGGTAGATATGCATCTGTGGTGACAAGCAATATTAGAGATTATTCTTACATCAAGTGTGTACATGAAACTGTAACAGATTTATTGCGTAATTATATTTTAGCTATATGGAGCAGACCTTTCGTGAAGAATATGGCCTCACCAGACATAAGAAACATGATCAGATGCTAAATTACTCCCAGTCTTTATGGTGTAGATTCTTCAGCAGAGATGACGGAGCGTAGCAAGACATTAGAGATAGTTAGAAGTGGGTTAAAATATATTGTGGTGATCTACCATAAAGCTTGCTATGACAGCAGGTGTATTATGTCCTGTGTGTCTTGCGAGATTAAAGACTCCAAAGTCTCCATGCACATTACTGACTAGAATGAATGAACTGCTACGAAGGTTCTAAGCAGTAACTGGCCTTTCTTAGATATTGTTTTGTCTGGAATGTTATGTGGAAAGAATTTTATGATGGCATAATTTGTCATGCATTGGTGCCTGACCAAAGATGTGAAATTGTCTTATTTTATGGGATGGTCGTTAATGCCCGCAAGGTCTTAATTGTAAAGAAGAAAAGGTGAAATTGAACAATGGATTGGTCCTAAACTCCAGTCTGCCATTAGAATTAAGCAATGCAGACAGAGTGTGAAATGAAGAATCCTCCCCTACCCCCTGGGCAGATGGTATCTTCCAGACCATATCGTTTCTCTCAAAAGGGACAAAATTTCAAGGCTCTGTGAAATGGGCCTGAAAGCGTTACAAATAGGGAAAGATAAAGGGTTAAAATAATT
>NC_085001.1:23377787-23405287 GCF_963854185.1 Sardina pilchardus
ATTACTCAAGAAGTGCAAAGAAGCAAAGAAGCTGCTTCACATCTAAAACAGGAGGTGAAGAGACAAAGTGCCTTCAGCAGCATTAGTCAAAATAACTGTTTTTCAAATCATCTGACACTTTAATTAGCGGTCTCAAGTGCGGCTACTGAAGTGGGGGAAATGCAGTTAAAAATTAAAACATATTGCAAGATTTTTTTTTTTTTTTTTTTTAGCATTTCTCCGGTTTCACTCATTGTCACCATGGAGACAGATACTTAGCCCAATAAACACCTTCCACCCACTTTTGTCTTTCCACTTTGCTGCAATTATTAGGAGCTAATAGATTTGCTATGTAGCAATATGCTGATCCAATTACAGGATCTACATTAGCAATTAACTTCCAGCTAAAAATAACAATAATGCCAATTACATGCATAAATAATCATATAATCAGCATATTCTGTCACTACACAATTATTGTCATTACCCCTTGGTTTGTGGAATGCCTTGCCAGAGGGATGCATACACAAAGTCATTTGCCATGCATTATAAGAAATCAAAACAGCAATTACATTCCCAGAAAAGCATTGGGCATTAAAGGAAGCCTGGCAAAACATCTTTTAAATCCGAACACTCGGGGAGCAAGGGAGGATAAGAGAATAACATGAGTGCCCAGACCTATTTGGTTTTGAGCCCCCGGAAAAAGAGGCTTGGCCTGGAAGGGGACTTCAAGAGCTTCAACAGGTGAGGGCTGACTTTATTACGCTGGTCTCACGCGGCACATAAATCAGGCGGCACGTCCGCGCTAACGAGAAGCGAACCGCCACATCTTAAGGACCTCCGAAACGTTTTTTAAAAAAAAATCACATGAAGGGAAAACCCGCTCTCTTATTGCGTGTGGGTAGTGTGTGTGTGTGTGTGTGTGTGTGTGTGTGTGTGTTTTAAATATCCCCCCTGAGAGGCGTGTGACATTTCGCTTCGGATCCAAACGCGAGGCCATCTGAGTCCAGCTCCCAGGGGTTGGCACAATGGCGCGGCCCTCTTGCTTGGCAGAGGAAGCGCGGCACGGAGGGCCTACAGGGAGGGCCGGCGTTGGTGGTCTGGGACGGAGGGGAACTCACACTCGCTGAATTGCCATTCCGAATGGGCGCGAGCGGGCACACGGGGTGAGGGGACCGACCCACGCGAGCGGCACCTGGAAATCTGACAACGTTGCGCGCACGCACACACACACACGCACGCACCATGCACACACACACACACACACACACACACACACACACACACACATACTGTACTACACACACACACACACACACACACACACACACACACACACACACACACTCAAACACACACTATTTTTGTGTGCTTGTGATTTGAATGTGTTTGACTCTTTGTGCAGGTTGATCCCGTATTTCCTCACGTTGTGAATGACAAGTACTTGATGTTCAACTTGTAAGAGCACCATGCCATCTCAGTGGTTGCACATGTCCACTGAAAAATGACCAGAAAAGATAATAACATGTGCTCCTGACATCTGATTTTGGTCAAAATACCAGGCTGACAAGTGACTTTGTCATGTCTGAAGCATGGTTACTTTAAAGGATAGTGCTGTCACATATAAGTTATATTTCAAGGCAAGCACCGTTGACAAAAGCTCGGGGAATGTGCTGGGGCGTTTTAGAGGAATGCCGAAGGCATGGGTAGCATTTCTGTCTGGTGTATGAGCATACACATTTAGGGATGTCCTCAAGGCTGCTCAAGGGGGGTTTGGTTGCTGTTTTAGGCCTTTGTGGTTTGAGGAGGTATATATAAATATATTTATATATAGGTTTGTGTGTAGCCATGTGTGTATTCATAAATATCTATCCACGCACAGTCCTATTCACTCCGAAGTCACGTTCACTGATTTTTAAAAAATAAAAATACATTTAAAAAGCGAATGACGAGCACAATCAAAAAAAAAAAAAAAAAAAAAGCAGACATAAAGTAAGCAACTGTAGTGCTCAGTCATTCATCATTGTTTTGTGGTTGTCAGTGTAAAACAAAGGTTACCAGGCTGGTGTGTTGCCAGACCAGTCAGGATGCTAAAGGAGCCAAGTCTTCCCTTCCCACCCTGATAGCCCAATGGAAGGAGCACTACAGCAGGCCTCGCTTGATGCCAGCGGCTTTCAACAGGAAAGACCCTCTCCTTTTTTATTGCCACATTTAATAAAGTCCCCAATATATCTTCTGGAAACATTTAATAATTCTACTTTAAACGAATACAGATATCCAAGTACGGGCCCCAAAAATAATTTACCGCCCTCCTTAATTTTGACAGTGTCTGATGTTGATGAACACAAAAAAAAGACAAAAAATCCAGACAAAAAAAAAAAAAAACTGACTCCAGCATCTGACTGTCCCGCTGGTGTCCTGTGGCATGTCAAGCAGAGCCTGCCGGGTGCCCTGTGCTGTCCCCTGTGGGCGCGCGGAGGAGCCGGGAGTCCGGAGAGAAGTCTGGAGAGTCCACTCCCCTGGGCCTTTGGAGAGGTGAAAATCAACCCCCGGGTTCTGGGAAGGCTTTTCATAAAATAAGAGGAGTCGAGTCGAGGCTCCAGTCGACCGCCTCTGCAAATAGTATTACAGAAGCAGGCCAGTACTCCTTTTTGGCCCACTGCACCTTCTCATCATTGACATATGCTGTCTGCACAGGACACTCTGTCATTCAATGGCAAAGTTATAAATAGGGTCTGAGCAAACAGTAGGGGCGAACATTTTCCTACTGTCGGACTTCAGGACCAGCTTGGATTACATAATAGGATAATGACATGTGTAGATTATTACAGATTCCCTTTTTATTTATGTATAATAATATTAGCCTGGCTAAAGTCAAATGAGTCAGATGTGTCAGTCATCTTGAGTGGCACACAGGTCAGCTTCATGCAAAACATGTCATTACCGGAGTTTGCTTTTGTTTGCTTTTCTACTCAGTGCCAAGTTCGTTTGGTTTGCATGCTCAACGAAGTGACGTATTTGAGCAAATAAGCATATCATGTGTTCAATTATTAGGTTTGCTTTCGCCTGGGTTTATTTTTCACATTTTCTTTTCTTTATTAATAGTAGTGGTAGTGGTTGCCATTGGGAAATGAAGACAACACTTCTGGTTTGCTTTTTTTTTTATTCCACTGGCGCAAACTGCAGAAGGAAAATCACTTAACTTTTTTTTTTGTCGATATAATGACTTAAACGATGTTGATTGTTTGTTGTTGCCATTAGATTCAAATCACCTTTTCCTCTCCCTGCCAGTCACAAAGCTACACTGGAGCTTAACCGCCACCGGTTATTTTTACACACTCCAACCTTCAAAAGTTTCCACAAAAATTAAAGGAATTTACCATCCGCGAAAAGGCGTAGATTTGTTGCCGTTCGTATAATTTTGGTTTTGGCATCTGGGTAAATTGCGAGCATGCCTCGCAGACGAAAAGGTTTTTCGTGCAAAGTGCAGCGTGTAGTGCATTGCGGACGGCCGTCTGGAGTAATTGAGGTCATTTGATATGCGCCATTTGAGGGTCCAGCCCTCTTTGCATGGCAACCATTTCAGCATCTGAAACAAAGCCACCCGAAAATACCAAGCTTCTCATTGTCCTCACACAGCCACTTCTACTTTAAGTTTTGATCATTGCTTGTGTGGCACCTCAAGCTCAATATGACGTTCAGAAAAAAAAAAAATCCCAGGTGAGGAGACAGGTTTCATGTCTGCATACAACCGAATGGCCATCAATCTCTTTGCCCTCTCGCTCTCGATGGACAGACGAGACTCTGGCGCCGAGGAGGCTTCGCCGAAAAAACCCGCTTATCATCCCTGCACTGACAGCCACACGATGCGGAGAGAAGTATGTGTTCCGTACAGTGTTTACTTAAGAGCCAGAGACTCTCCCATTGTCCCGGGTCCCTGGAGGCCCTGCCTGGAGGGAGGCAGTGACCAGTCGAACCAAAGCCACCCACAACCACAGGCCCGCACCCAGCCCGGAGGACCAGACGAGTTCCCTCCACACCACCACCTCCTCCTTCAGGCCGGCTCAGCAGCCTGCATTCCCAGAAGAGGGCTGCGGCTCCGACACACACACACACACACACACACACTGATCCCATGGGATGAGGGAGACGCCCCACCCATGCCGAGGGCAATCCAGATCCAACCCCCGGTAGGCCTCTCATTTTTCCTTCTCGCCTCTCTCTTTCTATCGCTTTCTTTCTCTCTCTCTCTCTCTCTCTCTCTCTCTCTCTCTCTCTCTCTCTCTCTCTCCTCCAGAGTCTTGGCCATCTTGGCGGACAGAGGAGGTCAGCATGGTGGAGGCTGCCTGCCAGACGGGCATCTCAGTGTGGGCAGACATGTCCAGGCACGAGCCTGCGGTGGGCAGACCATGCCTGGCGGTGCGTCCATTCCCTTTTCTTTGCTCCATAACTGAGCGTGTTTGAGCATGGGGCTGACTTTCGATAGGTCAAGGAAAAAGTGATGACTTCAGTGAACTGACTTCAGGAAACTGAAAAGGTGATCAAGAAATGCGACTGCTGTGACACCCGTCATTATTAACAAGTCCGACAGAGTGACCCAAAGGGCTAATCCAAGTCTGGCCCGGGTAATTCACACACAGTACATTTGCTTTTCATCATTCCTCAGGCAAACCATCAGTTAAAGTTTGGTCCCATAAAGATGTTAATCACTGACATCTTTCCTGCATTTATACTGAGTTCTTGAGTTGCTCTGAAAGTGATGACATTTCAAAAACATCCACTGGAACATTGATGTAGGCTCATATGACATTTGATTTGCATCAAATGACATCAGGAAGAAGACCATGATTTCCCCGCGCCTAAATCATTAACACGACAGTCCTAACATTTCCTTTGGCTTGTGAAGGTTGGCTGTGGTGCACCGTAAGGAAAGACTTGGGAGTGCACTAGCAGTAGATTAACCCAAATAATTCTCTAAGCCAGACCTCAATATGGTTCAATCAGGACAAATCAGCCTCCTTAAGTTACCTCCACTTCATTCAGTCAAAAACGCACGTTCAGCATGTTTGAGTAGAATAGACTAAAGGTCAGATGGGGAAGCTGTGTTTCCTGGACTGTATTGCCTCTCTCTCTCTCTCTCTTTTTCTCTCTGTCTCTCTCTTTCTCTTCTCTGTCTTTCTCTTTCTCTCTCTCTCTCTGCGTCTCTGTGCAGATGCGAAACATGGTCCTAATTTGAGTTTTATTGTCAACAGCAGGCCAGCAGGCTCGAGGGGAGGGTGAAATTTGAAAAGAACATACGCCCGCATGAAGGACTGCCGTTGTCTGGCCACAGCAATGCTGCTCCTTTCTCATGTGGCCGCCGCCACAACCGCCCGCATTCCAGGGGCGTCCAAACATGTTGACCAAACAGAACTAACCAATCAGCGCCTCCGCCACCCATCCATAAAGGCTAAACGGTTTCACTTGCCTCCACTGCAAACACCTGCCTGATGAAGAGGATGTGTTTTTTTTCTGTGTATTTCTCTCTCTGTCAGTACTGAATTCACGTTTAGATGTGTACAAAGGCATGGATCTGTATCAATGCATCATCCTAATAGCAAATGATGTGGGTTGCATAAACATTCGGACATGCGTGTTTATTTTCACTTCAGTTCCAGCATTTCTTTCCTTGCACTCCTAAATGTAGATGGTGGCATGCAGACTTGTTACTGTCATATTGTGTGCTAGAATTTACACATTTGCTTCAACTTGCAGCTTCAATTGACAACTTGCCGCAGCCAGAGTAGTAATTGGACTTCGTTAGCCACCAGAACAGTAAACGTAACCTATACTGTTCTGATATCAGCTATGAAAATGGACACTCAATCCCCCTTTGGTAGGCCTGTCATCACAAGGCTAAACCGAAAAACAGGTCTAATCACATCCTCTTGTGATAACAATGACTATGTTTCCATGCACACCATATTTCGATTAAGGACCATATTCCGGTTATGGCAATATTATGAAAAATTAAGTTTCCACGCACAGTAGAAACAGAATATGCCCATTTACATCTTAATCAGCATATTCTGAATTAAGCAGTGATGTGCAGTAGAAGTAGTATCTGCGTCATGATGAAGTGTCCATGGTCTTGGTCCCTGAATTTCATTCATGACGGCAAAGCTGATGTATTTGGCCAGATTGCAGTAGAGCCACTTTGAGGGTTGAGTACAAAACCTGCATTGTTGAGCATTACGATGCTGTCACTCATCAACAAATTCCATCTAGACATTTGAGGTTTCAGAGCTTCAAAATAATGCTAGCAGGCTAACTCGATGATGAGGTAACTTAGCCTACTAGCCTATGTAGGCTACTTAGTGTCAAACAGAAATTTAGAGTGACAAATATTCTGTCAGATTTTATGAGTTTATTTAATTAATGTCTTGATAGTGACATATTACATCATGGATACAAATTAGAATACCTAAGGAGCGAGACGTATTTTACTATCATCTCATAGAGATCATGCTTTACATCAGAAATGAAGTGACCTGTTTCACAGGGAATGGAACTTTGTTGGGCATTGTAGTCATTGGCTTACCTCTGCAGTAGAACTACTTCAGATGGAATATTGTTTTTATTTGAACATGCAGCTTTGGACTTGATTGCAGTGTAAATAGCTTGGGTTTAGCTGATGCTGCCATCTTACTGCCAGTATTTAGAACCATACAATGATTTAATTATTCCACTTTGTGAGCCTAGTTAGACCTGCAATATCAATGTATGCTATTAGAAGGCAATCAACATGACAAAGAATATGGTTTTTTATGTAGCAGTAGAGCCTTTATTTGCCTATAGACTATATATTTTGCATTTGTGAACCAGATTGTGTGAGATTGAATTTACAGAAACCACACAAATTACCACTCAACCCCTCAACCCCCACCCCTTGCCAGGGAAATTATATGGGTGAAGGTCCAGGTCTTTGATAGATGAAGTCTTACTGTACTAGCGGGTTGTAGCATTAATGTCCATATGTCTGTGTACTGCAAGTTTCAGGACTCCTGTTCCACATGTAATTTGATAGATAATCAATGGAGGCCAGAAGTAGGGGGCAGAGAGAGCTGCAGAGAGAGATCCTAATTGAATCTGACAATAATTTTCACATCTTTCTCATGCCCTGTCTCCGATGCCATTAGCCACATTACTGCGCTAATGGTTGCCATGACAGCATGAGCAATGCTCATTAATGACCCCGGCGGTAGTAATATTCCGGGCAATCTTTCCTCCTTTCTTTCTCTCTTTTTTCTCTTTCGTTTTTGTTCTTTTTTTCTTTTTTTTCAGTACCAACCCTTCATTTTGAATGTTTTAAAAGGAAGCAGAACAAAATTGCGCTAGGTTTTTTGTTATCAGGGGTTCTGGCGCATGCTGTGGACAAGTGGGCCATTTTAATGTGTTTATACTGAAGAATGGAAGTGCTTCAGAGGTCTCCTGTCATTACTTGTGATTTAAAGCACTGTACAGAGATTTGAAGTGTTCTGTGAGGTACAGTATACTGTGTATATTGCTCGATATCATTTCAAAGACATCAAATGAACTGAACTGAAGTGGATGGTGGATGGATGGATGGATGGATGGACAGATGCACTTTGGCTGGTGAAGTGAAAGAATCCTGTTCATACATAAGCTAAGGGATGAGTCTACAAATGAATCAATGAAAACAATCTATTGTTAATCCAAATGTCCAAATCCAAAGATCAAAGCTGGTATCAATATCCAATATGACATCAGATTATTTGAAGTGCATATATTATTATCATATTACCATTTGATCAGGTTTGCTGCAAATGTTGTTTCAAAATAAGGGAAATCAAACTATTACACCTCAATGTAGCATTTCTTTCTTTCTTTTTTCTCTCATTGTTTCTTTTGTTCCTTCGTGTTTCTCTCGATGTTTCTCTCACTGTCTCTGTCATTCCGCCACTCTCTCCACAAAGAGGGCCCCTTGTGGACAGCGTATCCTACCCGAGGTCTATTCTTACGAGCTCAGCACAACACACGGCAGAGACAAGCAAAACAAACATCTGTTGTGGACAGGAGCTGTGTTTTGAATGTGGTCAAGCGCTGTTTAACGAGTACCACGGAATTGGCTCCCTAGGGGGGGTGGCCTGGGAGGACAAAAAAAAACGCCTTCTTCGCCAGGACAAATGCTTTTTGGGGGCTCGGAGGCCTCCGGCCAACACTTCTCAGTGCTGCGTAAACAACCCCACCGCTCCTCGGCTCGCCCAGTGTCACGTCCCTTGGACCCGGGGAGGACTTCCGGAGAAGCAAGCCAAGGCAGGCAGCAGCCACAGACACCCGTGCCCTGCAGAGAAGAAAAGGGAGGGAGGGAGGGAGGGAGGGAGGGAGAGTGCCAGACCTAAGATAGACAGAGTGCTCGGGACGGGGGAACAAGAGAGCAGAGAGAATGCAGCTGCACGGTCTTGTCACTGTTCACACACACACACACACACACACACACACACACACACACACACACACACACACACTCACTCACACACACACCCACGCCACAGCTAACACATAATGTCCATGGACCAGAGTGTCCAGCCCATTAATCTCACAGACATGTATGGGAACACTGAGGAGCACGGTTGGTGCTGTGGCAGAGGAGATGGGAGATCTGGATCAATGACTGGGCCACTGGTTGGATAAATACTTTGCTCCGAGGGCTGTGGTTAGATGTACCAACTTTGTACTTGCGGTGTGTGCATTGGTGCACTGAGTTGGCATGGTGGAATGTCGTGTGGAATGGTCTGGAAAAGGTTACAGTGTAGAGAATACTGTGCAACACCATTTCATAGGCACTGATTGGAAAATGTCATTCATTCATTCGTTCGTTCGTTCATGCATTCATTCATCTACTTGAAATTCCTGATTTATTATGAACAGTCATAATGACTGAACTTGGTCTTGCTTTATTAAAACAATAACGGAATGTGCAATAGGGTATAGAGCAATATTGAATCATGGTATATCAGATTGCATTCTCAAGGGATCAGACTTCAGTGGCAGTAGAGAAATATCAAAGACAGACTCCATGTTTCCCAGTGTATCATAGGAGAAGCTCCAAGGAGACAAAAAAACAGTCAGCGTTCCTGCATGAAAGTCTGTTTACACTTGATATTTCAGTCTAATTGAAATGAGTTGCTTCACAAAAGGACAGAAAAAAAGTATGTTATGAGGAAAATATTGCGATATGAAAGTATATTTAGACGTGCTTTCATATTATCGAGTGTGGTTGTAATTACCGCTAGTGTTCACCTCAATTTTGTTAATAAGAAGAGGTGGAAGTGACAGACAGTTGGTTTATTGCCTGTTTTTCATCATTGTCTTGGTTGGAGTCCTCACTGAGGCCTGCAGAGGTGTGCTAAGAGGGCTTAGCGACGATGGGCTAGGCTATACTATACTGTAGGTCACCAACTGGAGGCAGTTATAGACGTGCCATGTTCACAGGAAGTGAAATCAACCCGGCTTAGTCTTGTTTTTTTTTTTTGTTTTTTTTTACACTCACCCCCTCACCACAGGCCAGAGCCCAGTCATGTCAGACAAAACACAATGTGTTGCCATTAGCTTAGCATAGCTGTGTTTCATACCCCTGCAGGATGAGACACAAAGGCTTTACCAACAAGAGGACCTTTCAGAGAAGATAGGCACTGTTGGAGGTGTAGGCTGAAAAAAAACTTACTCACCTTTGCCATTACCATTGCTGTTTGGTGTTCTGTTGAGACAGATGTGTGGTTCCCTTTGTGGACATTTTTACTGGGCATGCATAGTCACTGTGATGTACATGGTGTCTTTATGAAGAGCATGACACCAATACAAAGGAAGGAAAGGAATGTTTAATTTACAATATGGCAGGATGGAAGGCCACAGCTGACATAAAAATAGATAACGTTAAAACATTTATTTATTCAGTTATTCGTTTATTTTTTTGCATTAATACCATGAAGCATATCTCTTTGGGGTGTAATCAAACACATAATAATTGTATGATTATGGATGATTGCACCTGGAATCTGATTGAGTTTGGGCAAAAAGGTAAACTTAATATTGTTAAATCAGTTCAGCGATTCTGTCTCTCTCCTGCCATAGTGGAATGCTGCATCTGGACAAATTAAGGTTAAGAGAAGGTAGAATTAGTCTCTGCAGCCTGACTAGGTCTTTTCTAACAGGAAAAACAGCTGCAGGGCATTGTTTCTCTCAGAATCTGTAATTGTGCACACACGGACACACACACACACACACACACATACACACACACACACACACACACACACACACACACACACACATGCACAAACACATATACACATGTAAAAGAACAAAGAGAGATGTGCAAGAGTATATGTTCTCTTGCACACACACACACACACACACACACACACACACACACACACACACACACACACACACACACATACACATACACATACACACACACACACACACAGAAATGTCAGCACATCTTAGAATGTAAATGAATTCACAATGACTACGGTATTAAAGGAGATTACTGCAAACCAGTCCTTTCCTTGTAGGGAAACACTGTGGTATTGTATGTGTGGTTAATTTTAAATCACTTTGGTGCTATTTAAAATCAATGAGCGACTTTCCTCTTTGACTGTGAATTGTCACCAGCATTTTCTTTTTTTTTTTTTTTTTTTTTTGCAAGAGGAAAAAATCCTAATGTCCCAGCTTTGTCCAATCAGAAGATATCTTTTTTGAGGAAGTGAGACAGGAAGTGGTGGTCTGGGGGCGGAACCACAAAATGAGAGGTTGATTCGACCAAATGGTTTGCATTTCACAATCGTCTCAGAGGCAATCCAGAAAGTCCCATGTATCATCGCAACATCGTCAATATCCCTGTATCACTTTGCCAACGGCCATCACATCTGTATTCATTTGTCCCGTCACAGGAAATGTGGTGTTTCGACATTGCTTTCAGGGACACCGTTTGGCAGAAAGAAAAATCCCAGCAGACACATCTGAACAAAACAAACATATACTGCTCAACCAATAAATTAAAAGGACAACAGTGTTGCATCCAGGCACGCATGCTACTGTTGCAGGACCTTGTGCCCATTTCAAAACAGTAACACAAACACCATAGGTGTTTCCTTTCCACTGATTCTAGCAAAAAAAAAAAAAAGAAAATTGGCGACCTACGATTTTCTTTTGCACACAGTTATTAATGAGCTCTACCAAAAACGAAAGCACAAATTAAGCATTTAGGGTTTTTCTCTTTTTTTTTTTTTTTTTTTTTTTTGCAGTGTTTCTGCTAACTCACTATGATGAAACATTCCATTAACTTTGGCAAAGCTTTGGCGGGGCAGTCATACAGTAAGCCTAAAGCATCTCAATGAGACCACTTTACAAACTGGGTTTTCGTTGTGTTGATCAAGCACGATTATGCAATTTATGGTGGGCATGGAAACATTGGATGGAACTGAAACAGCTGCGAAGGTAAATGACTCAGTTCAATCATAAGTAGAGAGAGAGAGAGAGAGAGAGAGAGAAATAACAACTACTAAGTGTTTCCTATCCAGTCATTCTGCTTTGAAGTAGCTGCTCAATTAAACACCGGCCTTAGCGGCCTGATTAGATCTTAGGAGAGGTTGCAGAACGAACGGCAGCTGGCACTTGGATAATGCATCTCACACTCAGCACCTCTCACCAGCTCTCTTTCACACACACACACACACACACACACACACACATGCCACACCACACTGACTGTGGACCTGCCCTGCGTGCCTCTACGTGTTTATTCATCAAAGGGGCCGATGCACTGTGCAGAGCTAAGCCTCCATTATTGCAAATCACGCCTGGCAAAGGACCCTTAGATCCATATCCCTAAATGCTGTTACACTGGGCCTGTGTGCATGTGTTGCTTTTACACAAGCAGCATAAAGTGAAAGCAGACATAGAGAGTACTATTGATGTAACATTAGGAAGTCATCATTTATGGACTTTCCTCTCATGAGAATGGCCATGAAGTCCTCCATCAGACAGTCCATAGTCCCTCTCAACCCCAGGCGACATAAACATTTGGTTTTCGGCCCTTTCACCCCCTTTCCGTAAAAAAGGAAGTAAAAGGCAGCCCTGTGGTAATCTGTACCACAGTATCCTTAAACCTGGAGAATGAATTTCGATACCTAGGAGTACAGTATGTGTGCACTGGCTCCGTTTGTGTGCATTGGGCTGTGTGGAAGTGGACGTAGGCGTGTCCAGTGTAACGTAGGCAGAGATGCCCCGGAGCACTGTGCAAGGCAATGTGCATTCATACGCTCGCATGTGCTGCATGTACGCATACCGCGCATTGTGCTTGGTCTGTTTACCACTCCACTTAATCTGTTGCTCATTTTTTTTCCCATTCCCGTAGATCCCAGCTGAAATTTGTACACCACGTTTACCATACATTAAAATTCCTCTTTATTCCCCGCTCCTTTTTTCTTCTTCTTCTTCCTCATTGCACAGCATATAGCAGCGGCTTGGAGGGATTGCGTTTACCTTCAACGCACAGGTCCTTATTATTTCTATTTCATTAACGCAGGCAAATTGAATAGCAAGGGCAGAGGCTGGGGCTGCGTGCTCTCTTAATTATGTCTAATAAATCTTGGTCAAGATGGCCCCCGGGGGAGCCAAATGACTGCAGCGTAATGGAGGGGTCTGGAGTGGCACTCTGGTATTTGTTATTTCGCTTGGGCATACTGTGCAGACTCTACTTTGCCCCCACCCCCCCACCCCTCCCCTGTCCTGTCACACACACACACACACGCACACACACACACACACACACACACACACACACACACACACACACACACACACACACACACACACTCCCCTCACCCATGTGGGGGTGATCACTGAAGCCGTCTGCGGAGTTTCGCCGTGTTTGCTTACATCCCCATAGCTCCGGGGCACCGTCGTTCTAATAAAGATCTGACGAACGCGTGCTAATTGGAGATGTTTACTTCATGATGGAGCGCGATGGCATCGCAGCGCAGCGCAGCCGACCTCCATGACTATGGGAAGGCGGCGAGTATTTTTAAATACAAACGGAGAGACAAGACTTAAGACAGAGAGAGAGTGAGAGAGGAAAGGAGAGTGGAAGAAAAGGGTAGAATGAGAGAGAGAGAGAGCGCTCACACAGTACAATGAACGCATTTTTTGCCATTATGGAGACATCCACCTCGGCCCAACATTACCAGGGTTGCTAATCTCTAGTCTAGCGTTTGACTGCATGGGGCCGGCTAATTACCTAAGTCTCTTTGGCCTGTCCACATCAGTCAGCGTTGTCCCTGACAGTAAACACACACACACACACACACACACACACACACACACAGTGTCTGGTAGTGGAATCTAACTAGCCCTCGAGTGGCCCAGAGCCATACCAGGCCAGTGCCAGAGCTGATTTCTGGTAGTCAGCTTCACTCTGGTGGTAGAGTCTCGCTTCACAGTCAGTTCAATTCAGTTCAATTTTGTTTCATTTGCATAGCGCCAGTAACAGTTGAAATTGTCTCAAGTGTGCCTTACAGAGCCCAGAGCCCAGAACCTACCTAAAGCAAGGTCACTATGGTTGTTAAAGGCCAAGGAAAATCTCCATTCATTGTCCCCGTCATTTGTCTGCTGTTTTCATGTTAACAGAGGTTCTCTTCTATGATGCGGTTCAAGGATATACAGCCCATATCTGAGCTCATACACCCTTATAGGAGACCAGTTACAGTCGGTGAGGCTTTATTTTCTTTACCATATTTAATCAGAAAGCAGAAATCCCCCAACATTGCTGGCACCACCCAAAGAGATGATATCGCACCTCACAGATACCCTAGCATGGCATCGACTCTCATGTATGTATGTAGATTGTGTGGTTTACCCAATGTTAGCTCTTTTCATGGTAATTTCCAAGAACACAGGAGGCTTTATACTGACTGGGAAACCCTAGACTGAAGACTGAACTATACCATAAATATCCCAAAGCAATTGCTAACTACTGAGCCAAACCAGATACAGTATAGCACTCGTCTACTGGCGACCAGAGTTACATTTAGCAAGAGGAGATGCCAGAGTTGCTAATAAAAAAAAACAAGCAAAGCACCCACATCCAATCTCTAAAATCTGGGCAAACTGGATATCAAATGTATCGAAGAAAATAAGTCCGCTACACCATGAGCGCCTATAATAAATAATTTTATATCGTGACGTTTCGGGCGTTAGCCCTTCCTCAGACAAGGGATGTCAGAGTTAGCCTAGCATGTGCAGCGGAATAGCATCTCTATGTGCCTGATTTTGATGATTTTTTTCCCCTGTCCTTCCATACATAGACGTGTGATAAATCGCCATGTTCCTCCTGGCTATCTACCTTCCCCCTGTATATCTGTGAGTCAGACCCTCAAGTTCCTCATCCCTGGCTTCCATCGCAGAGCTACGCAGAACTGCCTCTCCTCTGAGTCACTGGGTCCCTGGGTAGTGTGACACCAGCTATCTACGCAAACGTCTGGTTCCCTTTTCCCTGTCTGCCACCTGGACCGCTGGCCCTCAATGTGTGTCTGTGCCAGTCTGTGTGTGTGTGTGTGTGTGTGTGTGTGTGTGTGTGTGTGTGTGTGTGGCAGTATGCATGCACGTGTATGTATGTATGGCGTGCGTGTGTGTGTGTGGGTGTGTGGTAGTCCAGTATTCACAGTATTCATCTTACCCACCGCAACCACTGAAAATAGCCATTTCCACTCCAGCCACAGTGCATGTGTTCTTATCGCCATCACTCTGTTTGACTCAGTTGATGGACATGTGTGAGTAACAGTATTACAGTCTTCTGAGCCTGAAGACCACAGACTGGTTAACCTCAGAATTGCAGTTCTGACTACCAGCACAGGAAAATATACTAGTGCTTTATATCAGATCTTGACCCTTGCCATTTTCATTCATTCATTACATGAATAATACAGTAAATTGTATTTACAAATATGTTAAGAATGAGAATACTCAAATAATTTGTTACTTTCCCCCACACCAGGTGCAATTTGGGGAAAAAAACATGGTTCACAAAAGCTTTCTGGAAGTCATTTCTCAGTGTATTTTTATCACCTTCAAAGTTTTCCCACTGACGATGGTAATAAACAGTGCGATACAAGTTTGAAGTTTGAATCATCTACCTCCTCTGAGATCACCCATCAAACGCATGAAGCCAAATTAGGCTCTCAAAATTCAACTGACTTTCCCCCCAAAAAAACAACAGTTTATTTTTCCACAAGGGCCCATTTTAAACTCCTGGAGTGCTTCTTGAGAGAAGAACCCTTTATGACTTCAATTCACCCCATGCACGTTAATTGCTCCCAGTTCAAAAAAAGACAGATATTTGGATGAGAAGACAAAATAGATGGAAGTTGATGTGCTTTGTGTCAAATCCTTGGAGCCACCTTTCAGGAGAGGAATGGGCGGTAAGGTGAAGCTTTGGTGCTTCTCACACTGTTCTGCAATGGACTGAAACAAAGCACAAAAACAATTCAAGGACCACGCTCAGATGTTGGAAGTTACCTCCTATTTTGTTTTGTATTATCCATTTTGTCTCAGCATTTTAATTTAAAACTACTAAAACAAGCTTTGCTGAGCCAGTCATATCTGTTTTCATATGTTTTCAAGCAAACAACAACAACAAAATCTCTATAACATTCTCTTGATGTTAAAATTATAGAATCATCATACAAAATGTTAAAATTGATAGTCATCATCATCATTTAATCAAAGATGTAGTTTAACAATACTTGTTGTAATGTAAACGCTGTCTAGTTCCATTTGATTCGATGGCTGTCAAAAAGTGACCGGTTTAAATGAGAGACACATGGATGCCATTGAACACAGTGAAGAGAGCATCCCATACATTATTCAAATATCATGAAACAAGGACCTCTCAAGCCCCACCGAGAGGATAATGCACGTTCACAGTCATGGAAATGCACTTAACAATTCCCCGAAGCTTAAACAAGAATGTGAGATATCTTTTTTATTTTATTTTTTTCATTCTGTGTTATCACAAGTGGCCTCTTGAATTCAAATCAGTGATAACATGAGATATGGATGGATATGTCCTCTGTGTAAAGAGAACTAATTGATATGTTACAATATGTACAGTAGTATATCTGATATTCCTGCTTTGGGTAGTATTTCAGGTATTAAAAGGTAGTTTGGTAATATACAGCACAATAATAGTAATAATAATAATAATAATAATAATAATGATAAATATAATAATACAAATAATAATAAATATAAATATGATATATAATAGTTTTAACTTCAATGTGATCCTGGAGAGCAGTAGACCCTTGATTTGAGGTTTGGGGGACAACCTTAGCTTCCTCTGTATCATAATTACAAAAATAAACATTGCCTGCTCCATCCAGGGCCCTTCAGCATCTCGAATCCTGTTAACACTCATTCACAGAGTCACAGACCATGGCCCCTGCCGCACTCTTTAAACACTTGTTAAACTTGCACTTTTTTTTTGCCGTGTCAACAGCTCGATATGAGCCAACAGGGACAGCTCCTCTGCCTGTGTCTGCTCTGAGCCCCACTAATGGACGGCAGTGAGAGGGGAAGCCATGCATGATGGAGAAAAGGGGGAAACTAGTTGGACAGAGAGATGGGGGGGGGGGTTTCGGAGCGAAACTAAACCCCTTTTACACCCTCCGCTATGCCCCCGCCACGCTTCTCACCCGTGAAGGAGCTCGATGGAGAGACAGGCAACAAACCCGACGTCCGACCGAGCCGAGCCGAGCGCCGCGCGCCAGGGCCCGACCCACCGTCCAAAACCCCCCTAAAACTCGCCCTGGCGAGACCGGGGATCATGGTTACCTCGGCCGTACCTGCGAGGTCTTGGCAGGGCCCCTCAGGGGTCGGGCCGAATGGAAACACGGGGCATATAAAAAGGAGCCGGAGCTGTCTACACCCTCTCTCCCCGCAGATGGATGGCCAGAGGTAACGCGAGCCGCAGCAGAAGGAAAGAGAGAGAGACAGAGAGAGAGAGGGAGAGGAGAGAGAGACAGAAAGGAGGGAGAGAGAGAGAAAGAGAGAGAGGAGAGAGAGAGAAAGAGAGAGAGAGGAGAGAGAGACACGGAGGCCAGGGGGCGAGCGCCTCCTTCTCCTGGAAAGTCTAGTGTGAAGAGTTTCCATTGTTTGAACACACAGCCGCAGTGAGAGAGAGAGAAGGAGAGAGAGAGAAAGAGAGAGAGAGAGAGGGAGAGAGAGAGCCCGGGACCACCGTCGGCGGTGTCTCTCTGCATTACGGCTCAGGGGCTGGAGGATGTATGGCTGGAGGAGCCCCCCTCCGAGGCGGGCCGAGGGCCTGAAGCTCTGCAGGAGTGTCTGGGCCGGGGCTGAGGGCCTCTCAGGCCGGGGTCCCTGGGAGTCCCTCTCCTCTCCCTCTTCCCACCCAGGCCTGGGGAAGGCCCACGTCCAGTTTGCTGGACTTTCCAGGGACTGCACAAGTTGCCATTCCATTGCATCACTGCAGCCCCCCCCCCCTTCCTCCCTCCCTCCCCCAACCCGTCCACCACTCTCTCTCTCTATCTCTCCTCTCTCTATCCTCCTTTTCCTCCAACTCTTGCGAGTTTTAAAAGCATGGTCCACAGGGGGATGGTGAAAGGCAAAAGAATGCATAGGTGAGCAGGATTATTTCGGGAATGCTATGTTTCGAGAGCAAACTATCTAATCTAATGTAATGAGCAGTGCCCTGACCTCAATTTCGGGATGTTTTAGAAAATTATCCAAAAAACAATCTTCAAAATTACCCAGGAGGGTTTGGCTGCTTAAGGCTCCCTCGCCGGCTGGTTCTGCCAGAGGCCTTGCATGGGAACGCAGAAAAGCCAGAGGGCCCGACTGTTACTTGATGTACAAGTCATACAAAACAAACACACACACACATGCACACACACACACACACACACACACACATAAAGAGAGAGAGAGAGAGACACACACACACACACACACATACACACACACACACACACACACACACACACACACACACACACACACAAACACACACACAAACCAATACTGGTCTTGTTAATGCAGTTTGCCGAGTACTGTAGGCCTTCATCCCACAAACAGGGGAAAAGGTAATAAGACTACACTCATTTGCGAGGCCGCTTGTTGAATTGGGGAGAAAATGGAAGACATCATTGAGGGGGTTGAGAGGGGGTGGAGGGTGGGGTGGGTTGTGGGACCTGTTAGAGGGCGAACATGATGGAGGAAATCACTCATTCATCACATCCATTTTAATGTCCTCATGTCTGTTGGAAATTACCCCCCGGCAGCTCACCGCGTCAAGTGCTGTAGACCTGACGGAGCGGCCGCGTCGTCTGCACACTTCACACACACACACACACACACACACACACACATGCATGCGCGCACACACACACACACACACACACACACACACACACACACACACACACACACACACACACACACACACACACATCAGGGCTGGTAACAATGGGATTTCTTGTTATCTCTGTGTTATCTCTGATCTACGTATGTTCTTTCTTTTTGAAATTATAATATATATATATATAACATTATAAAGATTTGTTGTGTTTAGTTGACCAATTCCAAATAAATTCATAGATATTTAGTAGGCATTATTGTTTTACTATTATTATTTCATTCATCAAATCCTTATTTAATAAACTACCAGTCACATCGCTGGAAACATCTGGTCCAGTCTTAAGTCTGGCACCAAGCAGAGTCAGTTGGTCTCTGTGATCCTGTTTAGTTTTCAGTGGTCCTGTGTAGTTCTATGTAGCTCTCTGTGATCCTGTTTAGTTCTCTGTGGTCCTGTGTAGTTCTCTATGGCCCTGTGTAGTTCGCTATGTATGGTCCTGTGTAGTTCTCTATGTATGGTCCTGTGTAGGTCTCTGTGGTCCTACATAGTCTGCAGTGCTATGTGGATCTTTGTGGTCCTACTGTATGTAGCGTCGTTTTGGGTCCTCTGTTCTCCAAGTTCCTTTATAGTTGTTTCCGGCCCTGTTTAGTTCTCTGTGGGTCCTATTTAACTGTCTGTAAGTCCTGTGTGATTATCTGTGCTTCTCCCAGCTGCACTGCAGTGTGAAAAATGTTACATTGTTGTAATACTGTAGCAAAATGATTTGACTTATGAACCCATCCTCAATAGACCAGGAAAGGGGAAACTGGCAAGCGAGCTGGCAAACCACTGCCCTATGTATAATGGCCGAATTCAGAGGATGTAGTTTTCCCGTTTTGCCTAGTCATCTTAATGGATCTGGTTCATGTGTGGGTATTTTTCTGGCTCAGAGATTGGGGGGATAAAGTAAGCACCAGGCCCCTCTAGTCCATTACCGGCTCAAATTGGGCATTGTTTCAACACAACCTTTGCCAATAATAAAGTGTAAACCAATCAAAGCAAATAGCCCAGTAGATCCTTACTGTATAATTGGGATACGTGTAATCATTAACCTTGGCACAGAGAAGAGAAGTTAATGAATCAAATCAATACCGCTCTCCTCTGATCCATAATTATTTGAAAAGAGATGAAAAATTAAAGAGGCTCGGCCTAGGAGGTTATCATGCCACGCAATTAGCCTGCTGCCGGGAGATTATGTTACCTAGATACCGACGGGGAAGTGTAATTTCTCTTTCAGATGCCGGAGTTTTTTAATGAAGAGCGCAATTACCTAAATAGGTCAGCTGGAGACGGGCGGCAGTTTTCATCGTACCTGTGAGGGTGTGCATTGACAAAAAAGGAAAGAAAGACAGAAAGAGAGAAAGAAAAGAAAGAAAGACAGAAGAAAAGAAAGAAAGAAAGAAAGAAAGAAAGAAAGGAAGGAAGGGTGAAAATCCTCTCTTCAGGTGAATGTTAAAACACACACACACAGCTTACACACACACACACAGCTTGCACACACAAACACACACACACACACACACACACTCACACACACACACAATCCCCCCTGGATGGTGCCTGTGCTCCAGCTTCAAATGAAATATCACTGAGGACTGTTAGAATCACCTACCTCTTCCCCCAGCACAGCACAGCTCTCCACCCCATCCAGTGCAGGGCAAATAAGCACAGGGCATTAAAGCAACACATCCACAGTCATGAAAATAACAATTTCACACTGCTGTGGTAGTGATGAACACGCAGTGCTAGTATGGTGTTGTTTTTTTGTACAGAGATTGGTTTAATTCCCCAGCACAATTCTAGAACAACATGCATCAATTATTATTATTATTATTATTATTACTATTATTATTATTGTTATTATTATTATTATTATTATTATTATTATTATTATTATTATTATTATTATTATTATTATTATCATTTACTTAATTCCAAATGAAAAGTATAATTTAATCATTTCATCAATCATTGTTTGAATACTTGTCCTCCTGATAATATGAATCATTACACAGAGAAGGAGCAGCTACTTTGCTTTGAGATTGTCTGTATAGAGACAATGGAGATGCTGATGGAGATATTTATGCCATGGGCATTTCATCACTCTCTCTCTCCCTCTCTCTCTCTCTCTCTCTCTCTCTCTCTCTCTCTCTCTCTCTCTCTCTCTCTCTCTCTCTCTCTCTCTCTCTCTCTTTCTCTGTCTCTCCGGGGCAAGTGCCCCCCCCCCACCTCCTTCTGCCCTGTGTGCTGTAAGAGAAGAAGGGCAGTGAGGGTGAAGCATTTTCTCACCTCACGCTGCGATGCCCCCCAGACACCCTCCTCCTCCATCAGCACCCAGATGAGACGGCAAGGCGACGTGGCACGACTGGTTCCAGGCTGGCATGGGAGACAAAAGGCGGCTGGCTGGCAGGCAAGCAGGCTCAGGCACAGACACAGACATGGATGCGGACATGGACACGGACGTGGATTTGAATGTGGACATAGACGTAGAAATAGACATACTGTACATAGACATAGATATAGAAACACATAGATATATAGATATAGACAAGAGACAAACAGACAGACATACACATACTGTATACAGACAAACACACAGACATACACATACACATACACATATACATACACATACACATACACATACACATACACATACACATACACATACACATACACATACACATACACATACACATACACATACACATACACACACACATAAACATAGATGGACAAAACAGACACAGACTTTGATACTGACATGAATTTGAACGTGGACGTAGACATAGAAATAGACATAGACACAGACATAAACACAGACATGCACGTAGACGAACATATAGACATATTGTAGATATTATGGAAATTGACATAGACGTGAGTATGAGCGGAGGCGTAGGCGACAGCCACCGAACTGGGTCAAGCAGGTAGAGATGCCCAGACTGTGGGCATCCACCGAGCAGTCTGGCAGGCTCATCAGGCCCAGTCCGGCTTCCACTGGCATGTCGTCACCCTGCTCCGAAAACACCAACCCTGCCCTAGAGTTCCGATCGCCTCCGCAAACACGCACGCGGCCGAAAATGAAATCCGACAGGGATACTTACTAATGCCATAATAGGTGACGTTTAACACAGTCACACACACACAGACACGTGCACACACTCACACACACACACACACACACAGACATATGCACACACACGCACACACACACACAGACTGACATAAACACACACACACACACACACACACACACACACACACACACACACACACACATATACAAAAAAGATGTGGTCAACTGTTCAGGCTATTTAGACGTATGAGACACAAAGTGGGCCAGATATAGTGTTCTCGCTGATTGTTTGAAAACATTTTAATGGATTTCTTCACAATGTTTATTTCAGCGCAGAGATTGTCTCGCTGCACTGTTTGTCTAAAGGCTGGGACACTTGGCTGAGGCAACACTGGGAGGGAGAGGGTGAAATAAAGGAAAAGACAGAGAGAGGGAGAGAGAGATGAGCAAAAGGAAGGAGGGAAAGAGCTTATTTTGTTGCTTCTTTCGTGCCCTCTGCATCGTCACTGATTTCTTAAGAGTGCCGCATACACACATAAATGTTTTACAGTAAAAGCACAGAGACTTCGCCAGAGGACGCACTGCACTCTAAGATTTCCTCGTGCATAGAGCACTGAGTTAAATCTGTACACACACACACACATACACACACACACACACACACACACACGCACGCACACACGCACGCACGCACACACACACACACACACACACACACACACACACACACACACACACACACACACACACACACACACACACACACAGAGAGAGAGAGACTACAGGGAATAGGAATCATCTGTACATTTGCCTCTAAAAGCTGGGACAGGCCTTAATACCAACACCGAGTCACTAAACCAAGCCCACTCTTCCGACCTCTTCTCCTTTATCCACTCCCAAAGAGGTCACGGTGCAACAACAACAACAACCAAGGCATATTTTGTCAACATTTTTGTTTTGTTTTGTTATTGTTTTTTTTTTGTTTTTTTTTAAGAAAGTGCACGATAACTTTAACACTCTGTCGTCCTGGCAGGAGCGAGCTCCCGCATCGCATGTCTCCACTAAATTTGACATCTGTGGGACTAGCAATTTCCAGGCTCTTCCAGCTGCGCCGCACCAGCAATTACTGTACGTGGTGTTCAGCGAAAGCATCAGTCAGCGGGGCGAGGGCAAGGGCCTGCTCTCAGACGGGGCTGCTGCTTTTGCTCCGAAAGGCCCTCGCTCCCGCGCCGTGCCTCCACAGGCCAAATCCTCTGCTCTCTGTGTGTGTGTGTGTGTGTGTGTGTGTGTGTGTGTGTATGTGTGTGTCCTGGGAACTCTCAGAGTCAGCGGTGACAAGGCATTCTGACTTCTCCAGGGCTGTGCATGTGTGAGACTTTCAGGCTCTACTGTACTGAAGTCTCTGAATATTTTGTTGATTTGAAGTTCCTGGTAATCGTTTGCTAAGAGGCCCTGATAATGGGTATTTCTTTTAAACAGCACGTGTTACTTCATGCAGCTTTACATGTTCATTTGCAATGCAGTGTGACCTCACCCATAGCACAAAACATGAGGTCTATAGAACTGCAACAGACTTCACTTTACCAACTAAGAAGTAAACAATGTGATGATAGTTTCACTTGTCGCACTGTTTCAACTTTCTAGACTCACAGATTATTTAACAGAAGGTGAAGCAATTAACTGCTTTTCCCTCTATGCACATCTTAATGAGGCACAATTTCATTCCATTTGTAACTCTGATGTCATTCTTGCAAACCAAAATGTAATTGACTTGTGAAAGACGAAGAAGAAAAAAAAACACCCACCTTCTTATTTCATTGCATGATGCTTTGAAGCACTTTAAATAACTTAAACAGTGTTAATTTGTAAGTGGTTTCAGTTCTAATTAGACAACACACTTCACACAGGCAAAACTGTGCTCAGCAGGTAGCTAATACAGTACTGCTTGAGAATCGCAGAACGTAGAGAAAGAGAGAGAGAGAGAGCAGAGGCTTTAATGATACTGCACAAAGATCACAAGGAACATTTTTTAAAAAAGGTTACACCATGGTTTAAACACTGAAACAGGTGTAGTGTAATTGGTTAGGTAGAAAATCACCATAGTTCAGTGGAATAGTTATGAACACTAAATGAGAACACTTCATCGTTAACTTCTGCACTTAGGATTACTGAAATGCCTCCTCTCCCTTGCCACTAGCACACATGGTAAACATAAAGATATAGCCATGGAAGTACTTGAAAATGATAATAGCTCAACAAAATATGCATTTATATAAATAAAGATGCAACTATATGCATTGCGCCAAGTGAGATTTACATTATATATATATATATATATATATATATATATATATATATATATAATTTTTTTTGAACAGACAAACTGTTGGCCACCATTCACATCACATTCGCACGTCATCTGAACTTTGTAGCCCACCAAATGTTTTTTTTTTTCCTTCCGCTCAGGTTTGCAACATGGCAGGTGCTTTGGTGCCGTCTGAAGCGATTTGCCAAAGCAAGTTATTTTCCCCCTCCGCGTTGGCACAAATATGACAACAGATTCTTTGAGTTGTGACTTCAGCGAGGAGAATTAGACAGCAAAGAACCCCCTGAAAGTGACACGGGATTGGTCGACCAACACCTCGTCCTTCTGTGCTGTTCTGCGTCGCCTTCCAACGGGGAATCGAGCGCTTTCGAACGAAAGACCCGGTGAGCGTGATGACTTGTTCGACTTGATAGACAGTCCTATTCCTTATTTAGAGAGCAGATGTGTCTACGCCGGCCTCCTACACAACATGAGAGAAGCTCTTAGCCCTCTCCACCTTTTCTCACAGCCGTCATGTCAGTCTGGGATCTTGGCACAAGCACACCAGGAGAGGACTGGGAGTTTTTTGGGCTACTGTCTGTTGCTAACAGGTACGTCATTGAAAGCATTTTTTTTTTTTTTTTTTTTTTTGCATTTTAGGGTATAAGAGGTTTGTATTTTAAGAGTCTGCTGTGACTGTTGTCAGTTACAGTAGATGTATTTTTATTCTGCATTTTGCCTATGACTATGTCAAAATCTTTGGATGTCACACACGACTACAAGAAGAAAGGCCATTGAAGATGCTGAGAAAATAGAATAAAATGGAAGGCTATTTTAGATGTGAAATGAATATATGTCACACCAGACATGCAATTACAATTCTAAACTCCACCTTGGGAGTTCCATGCAGGTGTGCTGGACACTCCCGGCCTCTCTCTCTCTCTCTCTCTCTCTCTCTCTCTCTCTCTCTCTCTCTCTCTCTCTCTCTCTCTCTCTCTCTCTCTCTCTCTCTCTCTCTCTCTCTCTCTCTCTCTGTTTCCATCTCACTATCTCTCTGGCCTCTTTCAAAGGTCTTCCTGCCTGCCGGTGGCCCACGAACACCCTACAGGCAGGCTGACCTGCGGCTCAAAGCTCACAGCGCCCCCTGCAGAGCAGACTGGGCATTGCCCTCCCTCCTCCCTCCCTCAATTGCCGGCCTCCAGTCTCTCTCTCTCTCTCTGCGTTGCCCTCCCTCAGGAGTGCCCCCCCACCACCACCACCGCCCCCCACCCCACACACCCTCCCCACGCATGGCCTGACCCACCCTTCACCAGGAATCCAGGGAGACATGCCGAAGGTCCAGTCTCCCAGGCAGGACAGCCCTGGGCAAGCCTTTCCTAGGGAGTCTTATTATCTGTGATTGAAGAAAAAAATATATATAAATAAAAAGGAAGGAGCACAAAACCAGGACTAGGCTTGAGGAGCATTGAATTGCCTGGAAGATACGGCGCAACTTGGTGCAGCCAAGTTTGAAAAACACAAACGCATGGGTACTGGGTGCACTTACATGCACACACACACAGACAAACACACACACACATACACATATACACACACACACACACACACACACAGAGAGATAGACATACACACACAAACACACACACACACACACACACACACTCAAACACACACACATTGTTATACACGTACATACACACATACACATACTGTACATGTACACACATTCTCACATAGACACACACACACACACACACACACAGACTGAGGAGTCACTTGTGACTGTATGATCCATGGCTGGAGCCAGATCACATGGCTGTGTGAGCTGTGAGTTGTGCTTCTTTGCACTGTTCGGCGCCCGTCACCGCAGGCGTCGGTTTTTTTTTTTCCAAGCGCCCCCTTGAAGACAAGAGAAGAAGAAGAAGTCAAGCAAACATCTCAGCATTGATTTTATGTCCTCTAGTTTTGCGGCTGCTGGAGAGCTCTCCACTACACACACACACACACACACACATGTACACACACACACACATACACAGCTGAACCAACCTTCCATCCGTTCACCTTTCCTGCGGGGCATTTGAGAATCCTAACAGGCGGGGGCACAGGGGCAGCATCTCCCTGGGCGTGGAGGAGGCATCAACCCTGAGCATCACAAACCATAATGAACCAAAGGTGGGCCAAGAGCAAGCTAGTACCATTTCAAACACTCAAAGCCATCAGAGAAGAGAAAGAGAGAGAGAGAGGGAGGGAGGGAGGGAGGGGGGAGATAGATAAATAAATATATAAATAGAAAACAACACATGCTGTTGTGAGTTGAAACTTTCTGTCTAGATAAAGTCTCCAAAGCAATTTTCTCAGTTCCTCCGCTCCTCCTCCTCCTCCTCCTCCTTTCTCCCCTCCTCCTCCTCTCCTTCCCTCTCTTTCTCTCTCCACCCTCTATGTTTGTTTTTTTTTTTCCCTGCTTCTTCTTTCGCTGGCTGTGTAGGAGGCTTGTTCAGAAGATGGCGAGGTGGCTGTCTGTTTTGAAGTTGTCAGCTTTTGCAGGGAGCAGCCTACTCCTTTGGCACCCGGACGCATGCTCGCACTTTCACAAACATTTGCCGTGGGTGGTGTGTGTGTGTGTGTGTGTGTGTGTGTTTTTTCTTCTTCTCCTCTTTTTCATTCCTTTTTTTCCTTTTTCCTTCTCACTCTCTCTCTCCTTTTCTGTCTCTCAGCCTCTCTCTCTCTCTATTTCTCTCTCTTTCTCTCTGTCTGTCTCTCTGTCTGTCTCTCTCTCTCTCTCTGTCTCTCTCTCTCTCTCTGCAATAATCTGTCATTATAAGGTGTGTTAGCAGGGGCGGGCAGTGTAAACTTGGCCCTCGCGCCCTCTCGTCCAGGCGCACATCTTTCGCGCCGGCGCGCTGTTAGCTCAGCGATTTCAGAGTGGTCAGGGCCGTCTTGCCCACAATCACACGCTGGCGCCACAATCGGCGAGCCCGACTGCGAGCCTTTGACTCGGTAATGAATACATACTAAAATACACCCGACTGAGAGCAGCCGACCAATGGCTCGAGCGCCCACGTCCCCCCCTGTCCCCCCCCCCCCCACTGGACCACTCTACATACACCCACCCACCCTACCACCCTCCAGCGGGCCACAAGGCCCTCACCTGGGCTGAGGGGCTGACCGCAAGGCCCTCCCTCTCCGGGACAGCGGCCTCAGTCACGGCACAGCACTCCTCTGCTGACCGTGCCTCTCGACCTGCTCCAATAGGTGGACTCTTTAGGGCCTCATAAGGCCATGCAGTCTGACCATATGACACAACTGTAACAATGCAGGTTTGTATGTCCACACATAGGAGTGCGCATGCGTGTGTGTGTGTGTGCGTGCATGTGTGCGTGTGTGTGTGTGTGTGTTTGAGAGTGTGTTTGCGAGTGAAGGTGTGTGGCTGACCACCTGAAGTCATAAATATATCTGGTTTGAACATACCTAAGGCCCACTGACCGCTAGGCCACTGTCCTGATTGTGAAAGAGCTGAAATCACTCGGGTCGGTAATTTTCCACTCTTACATCCCCGCCACACACACACACACACACACACACACACACACACACACACACACACACACACACACACACACACACACACACACACACACACACACCTCTCTTTCACA
>NC_085001.1:23422787-23430287 GCF_963854185.1 Sardina pilchardus
CTGTGGCCCCTCAGATAAAGTGATGAACACGTGGTGCTTTAAATGCATGAAGTTTGAAGTCATGCAAAAATGGTCAATTTACATTAATTAATGATGAATTACTCATGAGTTCATCATGTTTGTGGCCCCTCACCTAAAGTGGTAAATGGACCCTTCTTTATCACTGGCCAAAGAAGTGATTTTAAAAAGAAATAAATTGTTATATTACATGAATCAAAGATTAAGTGCTCATGAGTTCATCATGTGTGTGGCCCCTTAACTGAAGTGGTAAACAGGTGTTTATTTAACATTGATGAATAGTGTTGTTAACAATGAAGAAACTGATATTTAATTTGTTATTTTTAATTCCTGCCAACAGGCGCATCAGTGCATGAATCCTACACACATCAAAACACTACTTTTCATACAAAGTTGTAGCACACGAACAATGAAAGAAACAATCCAAGGTTCAAATCAAAGGTTTAAACCTATAAACTTATTTAAAGTTCAACCCAGTCTCATTCTCAAAACGTTTCCCTGGGAAAATTTTTGCAGACCCAGCAAAACGTACCTCTAGGTACATTTCCAAAACGTACCTCCAGGTACATTTCCAAAACGTACCTCCAGGTACGTTTCTGATGCCAGCAGGGGGTGCTAAAGAGCGACGTTTACACATTGTTTACTACAGTTAGGTCTGGTCAAATATTCAAATGTAAACATGACAAATAAAGTATCACAGTATCAAATCCCTCACAATACAAAAACAATGTCATGGTGAGAGCAAATTCAGTTCCGTTGGATTCAAATAATAAGCAAAGTCCCTTTTGGTATAAAAGAAAAAGTAGAAAGTCTCGTTTGGTATAAAAGTAAAATTCAAACGTCCCTTATGGTATAAAAGCAAAATTCAAAAATAGTTTCCGATTTGCTCCTTCCTGCGTGGGAAAATAACTGCTTATCCGTAATCCACGTGCGATGCTGGAAGTTCACGCAGACGGGGAAGAAACCTTGCAGCAGTTGGCCACACATTTCAAAACGTACCTCCAGGTACATTTCCAAAACGTACCTCCATGTACATTTCCAAAACGTACCTCCAGGTACGTTTCTGATGCCAGCAGGGGGTGCTGCTGGGTGGGTGGTCGACACGCGTAATCTCTTGGGACAGGCTCGCCATCGTAGTTGGTCTGATATCCACTGAATCTCTATCCCGTAATAAAAACCAATCTACACAGAAAAGAGTAACAGTTACCATCAGACATGTATTTTCTATGAGATCTCATTTAAACTTTCTTTTCTTATAGCATCAAACTCTCAACAGGCATAACGCCGTAATACTGCCATAAAAGGAGACAACATCTCAGCTGCAGCGTACTGATAACTAGCACAATTGAATAGAATAGAATAGAATAGAATAGAAGAATATATACTTTCTTGATCCCGTGAGCCGTGAGGAAAATTTGTTTCTCTGCATTTAACCCAATTTAACACACACACACACACACACACACAGTGAGGGGAATCACACACTAACCCAGAGCAGTGAGCTGCCTGCCCAACCAGCAGCGCTCGGGGAGCGGAGAGGGGTTAGGTGCCTTGCACAAGGGCACTGATTTCAGCCGTGGTGGACTGCTCGGGGATCGAACCGGCAACCCGGTTACAAGTCCGAAGCCCTAACCAGTACACCACGGCTGCCCCAATAGTTAGCCAGCACGGCTAACAAACCTTGAGCAGACAGTATGTGGGTCATTCCGCCGAATGAATGCCATTTATGTCCCCAGGGGATTATGTACATTGTAACACACAATTTTTACCCCAAAGCCACTTTTTATTGTTAACTAATGCACACTGCATACTAACTAGGTGCAAATTCCAGGTACATTGTTCAGAATATAGGACAAAAACACCCTAAAACACTGAAAATCAGCCTTTTTGTGCTGTCCCCGATGCTAAAATCTTCATTTCACCATGAAATATTATTCCTAAAATCACTCTGAAATCTTCTTTTCTTTTTATTCTTATGTACATCTATGTCCCAACTATGTGTCTAACATGTATTTTTCATAACAAATTTATATATTTTTACTTAAAATACTAATTATAGGTGCGTCCCCAGGTTTTGACTCATTCCTGTTACCCCAACATATTTTCCCTCCTAAAAACATTGCAGTATTCGACAAATCACATATTTAGTTGAAAATTAGATCATTAAGCCTTCTTAAGGCCAAAGGAAGGCCAAAAGTAAGTTATTTCATTTATATTTCTTCAATATCTTATGAAATTGTACATCTGAGAGACTCGGGTCAATCTAAAATCTCTTTCCTGTTACCGAAATTATTTTCTAAAGAAACCAATAACATCAAAAAATATTGAGTGATATTAAAGCATTAGTATGTGTTCAATGTCCTCATGAAGTTAGAATAGACATCAGGTGGCCATACTTAATTTATTTGCATATTATATGCAAAAAACTCATTGCTGTTACTCTCATTGCTGTTACTTTTACTAAGAATAATAGCACTGAAAGCCATACAAAAAATCAAAATAGTCCCTTGAGTTTGACCAAAACATTTTTTGAATACTTTCATTTGTGTGTTGATAGATTCTGTGAAAAAAAATCCTAAAAAAATAAGTTTATTTTTGGAGGTTTTCAACTAGCAAATGGCACTCATTTGGCGGAATGTCCCATGTAGGCTACATATAAATAGTTCGGAAACACACCCGTAATTCACAAGGAAAATGTACAACAAGACATGTTTCACTTTAAAGTAGCCTATCAACTACTGTCGAACTTGCATCAATTGCTGCAAGCTAATATCACAACGGGAGTTCAATGAACACATTAGCTATGCAGATGTACGTGAGTTACATTAAAAGTTTAAACCAAAACAACCAAAGAAAATGTGGAACTACCACTCAATTTCAGCAAATACAAGTGTCTAGTGTTGCTGTAAATGCTTCAACTGGTTTTGTGAGCTTTCCAAGTCTCCAATTCACCGTAAGATTGACTAGCAGCTATTCACATGTAATCCACTAACGTGATAAACAATAAACTTACCTAAGCTCTTCTCTTGTTAAAACAAAATGGAAAGATCCTCTTGGCGCGATATATAACGAAGTAAAGTTAAGAGGTAGTAAAAACGATTACTCAAATGTTTAGTTATAATGCAAGCACTTCTCTCAAGTTCGAAACCGTAGCGTCCGTTCATTCATTCCAGAATCTACCTAGAGAGGGAAATTCAAATTTCCGCGCATGCGCGGTGCATACTGGCACTGAATCTACAGGGCAGGTTCGAATCCGGCCGTGTGCAGGGCTGAGCCCTGAGCCTCGCAAGTCATCATGAATCCCAGACTCGGCACGCAGTCGGCTTCGGACCTGTGAAAAGCTGGGCCTATATACATAAATATCAAGTAGCAGGAGATTTGAGCTCAATAGTTATCACGCTCGACTTCCGCTCCTAGGCTCAGGGCTCAGCCCTGCACACGGCCGGATTCGAACCTGCCCTGTAGATTCAGTGCCAGTATGCACCGCGCATGCGCGGAAATTTGAATTTCCCTCTCTAGGTAGATTCTGGAATGAATGAACGGACGCCACGGTTTCGAACTTGAGAGAAGTGCTGTAATCGTTTTTACTACCTCTTAACTTTACTTCGTTATATATCGCGCCAAGAGGATCTTTCAATTTTGTTTTAACGAGAGAAGAGCTTCGGTAAGTTTATTGTTTATCACGTTAGTGGATTACATGTGAATAGTCAATCTTACGGTGAATTGGAGACTTAGAAAGCTCACAAAACCAGTTGAAGCATTTACAGCAACACTAGACACTTGTATTTGCTGAAATTGAGTGGTAGTTCCACATTTTCTTTGGTTGTTTTGGTTTAAACTTTTAATGTAACTCACGTAAATCTGCATAGCTAATGTGTTCATTGAACTCCCGTTGTGATATTAGCTTGCAGCAATTGATGCAAGTTCGACAGTTAGTTGATAGGCTACTTTAAAGTGAAACATGTCTTGTTGTACATTTTCCTTGTGAGTTACGGGTGTGTTTCCGAACTATTTATATGTAGCCTACATACTGTCTGCTCAAGGTTTGTTAGCCGTGCTGGCTAACTATTGGGGCAGCCGTGGTGTACTGGTTAGGGCTTCGGACTTGTAACCGGGTTGCCGGTTCGATCCCCGAGCAGTCCACCACGGCTGAAATCAGTGCCCTTGTGCAAGGCACCTAACCCCTCTCCGCTCCCCGAGCGCTGCTGGTTGGGCAGGCAGCTCACTGCTCTGGGTTAGTGTGTGATTCCCCTCACTGTGTGTGTGTGTGTGTGTGTGTGTGTGTGTGTGTGTGTGTTAAATTGGGTTAAATGCAGAGAAACAAATTTTCCTCACGGCTCACGGGATCAAGAAAGTATATATTCTTCTATTCTATTCTATTCTATTCTATTCTATTCAATTGTGCTAGTTATCAGTACGCTGCAGCTGAGATGTTGTCTCCTTTTATGGCAGTATTACGGCGTTATGCCTGTTGAGAGTTTGATGCTATAAGAAAAGAAAGTTTAAATGAGATCTCATAGAAAATAAATGTCTGATGGTAACTGTTACTCTTTTCTGTGTAGATTGGTTTTTATTACGGGATAGAGATTCAGTGGATTTCAGACCAACTACGATGGCGAGCCTGTCCCAAGAGATTACGCGTGTCGACCACCCACCCAGCAGCACCCCCTGCTGGCATCAGAAACGTACCTGGAGGTACGTTTTGGAAATGTACATGGAGGTACGTTTTGGAAATGTACCTGGAGGTACGTTTTGGAATGTGTGGCCAACTGCTGCAAGGTTTCTTCCCCGTCTGCGTGAACTTCCAGCATCGCACGTGGATTACGGATAAGCAGTTATTTTCCCACGCAGGAAGGAGCAAATCGGAAACTATTTTTGAAATTTGCTTTTATACCATAAGGGACGTTTGAATTTTACTTTTATACCAAACGAGACTTTCTACTTTTTCTTTTATACCAAAAGGGACCTTGCTTATTATTTGAATCCAACGGAACTGAATTTGCTCTCACCATGACATTGTTTTTGTATTGTGAGGGATTTGATACTGTGATACTTTATTTGTCATGTTTACATTTGAATATTTGACCAGACCTAACTGTAGTAAACAATGTGTAAACGTCGCTCTTTAGCACCCCCTGCTGGCATCAGAAACGTACCTGGAGGTACGTTTTGGAAATGTACCTGGAGGTACGTTTTGCTGGGTCTGCAAAAAATTTCCCAGGGAAACGTTTTGAGAATGAGACTGGGTTGAACTTTAAATAAGTTTATAGGTTTAAACCTTTGATTTGAACCTTGGATTGTTTCTTTCATTGTTCGTGTGCTACAACTTTGTATGAAAAGTAGTGTTTTGATGTGTGTAGGATTCATGCACTGATGCGCCTGTTGGCAGGAATTAAAAATAACAAATTAAATATCAGTTTCTTCATTGTTAACAACACTATTCATCAATGTTAAATAAACACCTGTTTACCACTTCAGTTAAGGGGCCACACACATGATGAACTCATGAGCACTTAATCTTTGATTCATGTAATATAACAATTTATTTCTTTTTAAAATCACTTCTTTGGCCAGTGATAAAGAAGGGTCCATTTACCACTTTAGGTGAGGGGCCACAAACATGATGAACTCATGAGTAATTCATCATTAATTAATGTAAAATTGACCATTTTTGCATGACTTCAAACTTCATGCATTTAAAGCACCACGTGTTCATCACTTTATCTGAGGGGCCACAGACATGATTAACTAATGAAAAGATAATGCTTAGCTAATGAGGACATGCCTATATTTGAACGATGTGGATTCTTCGATATTCTCTGAAAATGGTCTTAATTAGTTCATGATGAGTTAATGTATAGTTTACTTACCCCTTGAGCAGATTTCAAAAACCTAGAAATCACCATGATCATGTGTAATTGATCATATTCATAATGATTTACCCACTGTAACTAATGCTCAAGATGAATTGTTGTCCATACCTGATGTCATTAATGACATACTATTAATTCATGTTTATTAATGAGATTTTCATGTGTAATTAATGCATGAGTTAATGAATTAACTCATGATAATTCATGTCATTTAGTTAACATGAATTCATGTGTAATTACTTTTCCTTTTTCTCCATGACTGTGATGTCCAAAATTTTGTCTGACAAAAAGTCATCATGATCATGCTTAATTAATCATGATTCATGATGATGTGCCAACCGTACTTAATGCTTAAGATGATGAGTTATTTATGTATTAATTCATTAATGGCAATCAGTGAATTCATGTTAAGTCATAATGATTCATGATATATTAATGGATTAACTAATGCGTAATTCATGCATTAATTCATGCATTAGTTCATGAGAATTCATGTACCATTATTATAAAGTGTTACCAAAGTTTTTGCTTTTGTTGTGGAGAACATGGTAGACAAAGCACACAGGTTGGGCCGAAGCTTTGGTAGGTTTAGTCAGTGATTCAAAGTTTTTGCTTCTTTTTTGCGTGCAGTTTTATGGAGGATGGAAGAGAAATGAAGTTGTTCTGAGGATGACGTTTTTGGTATCACCAAACAGCAATGTGACATGCAACAAGCGAAAAAAACGTAACGCTAAACGACGCTCTCGGCACTCCAGCGCGTGATAGATATCGCCGAGCCTCGGACGGATTGTGGGCTAACGAGAACCATTTTGCTGCGCTGAGAGGCACGCCCACCTCGCGGTCGTCTCGGGAGACGAGAGTTACGGCCTTCCCGTCGACGCAGGACGCTCGAGTCAGTTGAGGAGCGCGGCCCACCTTATTATCCTGGCTGATTTAGTCAGGCAGATCAGCACCCTGCTCCGCGGGGAGCCCCATCCGTCACCACCGCCTGCATATGAACAGCCATGGATGTGTCGCGTGTGTAATTTATGTTTGCTTTGAGATTTAAAACCAAAACAAAACAAAAACAAACAAACAAAAAAACTGCGGAACGACTCCACCCTCTCCAGCGTTCCCTCGGAGGAGTCGAGCCGGGATCTGGAAAAGAGATGGGACGGCGAAACGACAGAAGCCCAAACGTTTCCGCTCCGCTCCTCTCCACAGTCCAGGTCCAGAGTCCAGATGCTTGAGTAGTGGGCGCCACTGCTGGCCCGTCCCTGCAGCCGGTACAGTAAATGTAGGGCGCTCCGCGTTTTGGGCCCAGCTTGGGCACCTCCAGCTCTTATCTTGCTGTTTCTCTCTCTCTCACTCTCTCTCTCTTTCTCTCTCTCATTTTCTCTCTCTCCCTCTCCCCCTCTCTCTCCTTCTCTCTATCTCTCTCTCTCTCCCTCTCTCTCTCTCTCTCTCTCTCCCTCTCTCTCTCCCTCTCTCTCTCTCTGTGTTCCTGAGGACCATGGGGAAGGACAAGTCCTGGCTGTCCTGGCTCTTGACAGAGGAAATAAATCACGCGCGGCACACCGGAGGATACCCTTCCAGGCTGCAAGCTGGGAAGTTCATTATCCCGCCTCTG
>NC_085001.1:23435287-23530287 GCF_963854185.1 Sardina pilchardus
AACACAAAGAGAGAGAGAGATAGCAATGTACACATACACATATATACAGGCACAAATAAAAACAACACCCATATGTGCAAGCAAGCACACATGCAAGGAAACACACATACTCACATCACAAAGAAAGAGCGATTGAAAGAGATTAAAAGAGAGAGAGAAAAAAACAGAAAGAGAGAGAGAGAGAGGGCGAGAGAGAGAGAGAGAGGATGAGGAAAGCGCCTCTCCTTGGAGTGTTCCAGGTCAATAGTGCCTAAACAGGAGCCATTTCTGCTCGGCTGGGTGTGGGGGTGTTGGAGAGTGCAGAGAGAGCTTTGCACGTCTGATGCTTTAACCTCTGACAAGCAGGCTGCCAGATTGTGTGATGTGTGTGTTAGTGAGTGTGTGTGTGTGTGTGTGTGTGTGTGTGTGCATGTTAGTGTGTGCGTGCGTGCGCGTGTGTGTCTAGGTTTGTTTGTGTGTGTATGTGTGTGTGTGTGTGTGTGTGTGTGTGTGTGTGTGCGCGCACGCGTTCAGAGGGTGTTTATGAAATGTGAATCACCAGCAGTAGTGTGGCAGAGGTTACCAGCGTGCATGCGGTCGCCCCTGGAGACCACAGTCGCGGTGCAGCAGGTGCAGCCTCCATGCAGAGTGAAGGTGTTCCTCTCTCCCCCTCATTAACAACATGCACACGAGACGTGCCTTATTGAAATATGGGAATATATCTTTCTCATTTCACTTTAAATATATATATCTCACTCTCTGTATATCTAAGTACGCACTTGTACATGTAATTATCCCCCCCCCCCCCCCCCCCCCTTGGAATGTATCTGATATAGCTTAGATACTGATACTGAAAAGATATTGATGCCAAAGGATCCGTTTAAACTCTTTTATTGCGACTTAATTTTTTTTTAATGAATTTTGGAAGCGAAGATTTGTGAAGATTTGAGCTGCTCTTATACGTTTCAGTTGATCTGAGTGTTATAGATGAAGTGAGATGAGATGTCTTGCAAGCCCTTATGAGGTGGTATTTAGAGATTTAGAAATGAAAGGCTTTCACCTCCATTGCTATGAGCACTGGAATATTAACGGTCTAACATCTTGACATTTTCATTAAAAGGAATCTATTCAGAGTTTCATCAGATTCCATCAAGATACAGCCCTCGCATGCTCACTTGTACATTTCAACACATTTCTACTTCAATTTCTCTCTCCCTCCTTCTCTATCTCTATCTTCCTCCTTCTCTATCTATCCCTTGATCATCCTCCCACCCCTCTTGGAACATCTTCAGCGTTACCATTACCATTACGGTGGGGGGGGGGGGGGGGGGGTAGTTATTCTGCTCCCTCCCAACCTGAGCCTCTCTTCATTAAGACCCCCCTAACTACTAAAGCAGGGGAGCCCTTCCACCACAACACCCCCAAACTCTCACCCCCAACACCCCCACAGCTCTCAGCCCCAGCCCCAGCCCCAGCCCCAGCCCCATCCTTCCCAGTGCGCACACCTCCAGTCATGCGGGCCTGGCATGGCAGAGTCCCCGGGGCTCAGCGCGGCTAATTAGGGTGAGCGGTTGCGGAGGGAAACACAGGTGTTCGCCAGACCCACTCACCGTGTGGAGTAATGACTGCTCCCTTACCCCCACCCTCATCCACCCCCTCTCATCCCCAACCTGCCCCCTCCCCCACCACCACCACCACCCACCACCATCGCCACCACCCTTACCCCCCACCCCCACCCACCCAACCACCCAGTAATTTGTCGCCAGCATGTAACCATGCATCTCCTCGTTCCACTTCCCCTCCCGTTACATTCATTATTTTTATGTGCCTATTCATTCTGGTTATTTATTGCCCGTGCAGTATCAACACCATTAGGCAGAGACACAACAATGACTTTGCCTCTGTAGTCCTTACCTAAGCCACGGGGTGCCCTCAGGATGTGGTTTATTGGGTCAAGGTGCTGAATGGCCGTGCCACGCATCTGTCATCCGCCTGTGTTTATCTGGGTGATGATGCCCCCTATGTGTGTGTGTGTGTGTGTGTGTGTGTGTGTGCACGTTGTTGGACAGGGAGTGTGTGTGTGGGCTGAATGTGTGTGCGTGTGTGTGTGTGTGTGCACGTTGTTGGACAGGGAGTGTGTGTGGGCTGAATGTGTGTGTGTGTGTGTGTGTGTGTGTGTGTGTGTGTGTGTGTGTGTGTATGTGTGTGCATGCATGTTTACGTATGCCTACGTGTGTGTGTATGCATGCATGAGGATCAGAAAAGGTGTGGAAGCATGAATATGTGTAAGCGCAATTTGATATGATGAGGATAATGACATCACATTTGATATGATGAGGATAATGACAGTCATTTGACGTCACTTCTTGCTGCCATTTTTGTCCTCGCCATAAATATTCCAAAGATCACTGCTGCCTATATAACCTATTATTACACTGGCCGGTTACCGCACTTGTGTTGTATAAGTTCCTCAGTAGCCACACAGTCAAAACATGCACCCGAGCATCTGTAACTACAACCATGATGCGACAGTTTTTTCCAAATAGAAGGGAGCTCATCACAGGAAAAGCACTGAGGATAGATCCTTTAGTTAATACTTTTGACAGATAAATAATAAATAGGAAAGCTCATGAAATATGCATGTGCCCAGATCAACACAGAGTTGAAGGCAGAGAGCATGAGTGTGGACCGGGCCACACAGAGGCAGTCATGGAGAAGGAGATATAAAAGTATGATGTATAAAATGTGTGTGTGTGTGTGTGTGTGTGTGTGTGTGTGTGTGTGTGTGTGTGTGTCTCTCTCTCTCTCTCTCTCTCTCTCTGTGTGTGTGTGTTTGTCTCTCTCTCTCTCTGTGTGTGTGTGTGTGTGTTTGCGTGCGTGCATGCGTTTGGGCGTACAGTACGTGCGTGGGACAGCCTGAGAGAAGGAATAGAGGGACATAGAGTTATAGGGAGAAGAAGAGCGCAGGACAGAGAAAGTCCACGAGAAATAAAAGATGAAGTTAGAAAAGACATGGAGGAGACTGAGAGAAAGTGAGCAGGGCAGAGTGGGATCTCAGAGTGGGAAAGAATAAGAGAGTGAGAAAGAGACAGGGAGAGTGTGTGTGTGTGTGTGTGTGAGAGAGAGAGAGAGAGAGAGGGAAAATGAGAGGGGAAGAGAGAGAGAGAGAGAGAGGGAAACTGAGAGAGTGAGAGAGAGAAAGAGAGAGGGAAACTGAGAGGGGAAGAGAGAGAGGGTTAGGGGGATAGAGGAGGAATGGCTCACCATTAGCCACATAAGTGGCGGCATGCAGGCACCGAGGTGGAATGTGAGCGGATCAGGGAACACTCTGGCGGCCCTGGCCTGAGCCCTGAGCTCTGGGACACTAGCGCGGCTACCGCGGCTACCGCGGCTAACGCTGCTGCTCACTGGGCCGAGCACGAGCTGGAGACGCCCGGCGCACTGACGTGCCTCACTCTGTACTATGGCAACAGCAGCAGGAGGAGGAGGAGGAGGAGGAGGAGGGGGAGGAAGATTAAGATCTCACCTGTCCACCCGCAGCTCGTCCTCCCACAAACGAATGCACGATCCAGTTGTGCCATGTGAATACAAAAGAAAAAGGAAGAAAAGAATATCACTGATTTCTGTGTTCTGGTGCAAATTGCCCGTAGTGCTGTGGAGGATGTGCTTTAAGAGGATGTATTGCATCACACAGAATGGGTAGATGATACAAATCAAGTTGTAAATTAAGAGAATTCCTTATTGTCACACAGAGAAAAAGAAACCCATTATTGTTTAATGAATCAATTTTTACAAAAACAAAAAAAACATCATTGTTTAATGAATCTTGAGACTTTTGAATAGAGAACATATTGAAATTGTTATTCTATCATGTTGCTGCCTAATTTGTCCATCATTTGGTAGCTGTACAATTATGGGTTATTTTTTGGTGTAACAAGTTTGTTGACACATAATTGCTGGGAATTATGATGCCTCAACAACTTGAACAAACACATCTATTGGTGTTATGCGGCGGATGACTGCCAGAGTTATTCAGTGTTCGGGGGGGAATTTGACAGCTCTGGAGGAAAAATAGTGTCTCTCGGAGCGAAGAGGCAGTCGGCAGAACACGGGCGAATGTGTGTCAGGCCTTAGGAGTCCGTCCTCCCCTCCATCTGTTTGGTCTGGCACCGCTCGGCACCGCTTTCAGCCACGCTCACCACACTGTCAGTCAGGACCCGGAGGGCTGGCCCAACCACTGCCTGACTGGATCTCCAGAGGCTGTCAGCAGAGTTGGTGAAGAATGACCACCAGCAGCAGCAGCAGCTCCCCTCACTTTAGATCCATGAGTCTGGCAAAATGGTGGTCCATAACAGCCAGTGAATGACACCCCTCTGTTATGTGCTCCTAACGCAATTGATAATTGATAGTGCTGTTAAACAATTAAAACAACTGATTCTACACATCACAGAACAAGCTGATAGATTTCCAATAAAACCATTAAGGTGATTGATTGTTTGCTTGAAAGGCAAATATCTTATGCACTAACAGTAAAAAATTAGTCTAATGTTCTTCTAATATTGTTTTTTTTTATATCACAACAGGCGACCATCCAGATGACCTTGCAGCCTCACTCGTTGCTTTGTTCAGTGAAGAGTACAGCAGTAAGTACAACATATTTAGACGACAGGATATCCTACGAGAATTGAAGTGGGCACTTGCTTGCATTTTTTCTGTTCATAATTCAAATCATCATTTCATCTCTGTCTCTACAGACAAACAACAGTCTACACCTCAGCCAGCCAACGAGGACGGTGCTGGAGACCAAGCGCTGGCTGTGGCTCGTCCTCATTTGGACGCTGAAAAGTTCTGTGCCAGAGTGGCACATGAGCGTCCGGCCCCACAGCGGGGTGATTGGCGAGCTGCTCCAACACCAGAGCAAAGAGATGAGGAGGAGTACGTGAGGAGGGACATCCTTCTGCGCTTCTTTGGGAGACGTTATACAGTAGATGTCTTAAAACAAGGACTAGCAGGTTTAGGAATAGTTTCTTTCCCAAGGCAATATCAATTTTAAATGAAGCTAAACTTTTTTTAATAATGCTATTTGCATGCTATCAGCACATTACGCTCATTTATATTTTTTAACTATTATTTATCACATGCTTTTATTATTTATCACACAGGCGGCATGGAGGATGTTTGCAATGTTGCAATGGATGGTGGGAGGATGTATTGAAACGTGTATATGCATGTGTGTGTGTGTGTGTGTGTGGAGGGTGTTAATTTGCAATGAATGTGTTGTATTTTTTTTATATATAGTGTATATGTGTTGATGCACTTTGCTGGAGTGGCTCTATGAATCTCATTGTACTTAAATGCAATGACAATAAAGACATTCTATTCTATTCTATGTGTGAGTCAGCAAAAGTGCTCTGAATGACTGAAAGAAATGGGATTGAAAGAAAGCTGCAGTAGTCTTTGACTTGTATGATTATCCTTGTATGACTGTACATAACTTCTGATACGCCTTTAACCATTGCAACATTTGCATCTGTCTTGATGTGGAGATTGAAAACTGTTTTTAAAAAGTTTCCCTGAACCCATTCAGTGATTTTCTTCTGAAGAAGCATTTTTAGGTTACACCTCAATTGAATCTACATAAAAGTGACTTGACACTGTCATGAATGTGTCAAACATTCTAAACAAGTCATAAACATTTAGGACATAATGTTTCTGTCATAAGTGTCATTCGTTTTTTGTCATGACAAGTTTGGGTTAGGATTAGAGTTCGGGTTAGAGTCAGGGTTAGGGTTAGGGCTCATGTGTCATCATGACAGTGTCATGTCTGTAGATACCTACAGACACAGAGTGAACATATTTACTTCTGAGAGACTCTCTCTGGGATGCTCTTTTTGGTTCATGGTTCTAGTTCCACTAATTAGTTGTGAAATGTTCCCCCTTTTGTTTTTAGACATGTTGCTGGCAACATATTAAAAATGTGCTAATATTTCTCTGCTTCAACAATTATGTTCTTCAATTATGTGTTGTCTATGAACTATTGTCAATCGTGTTGATATGATTTGCAAAGCTTATCTTTTTATTATGATTGATAATATGATAATAATGATATTAACACCGTTGTGTCAAAGCATTTACTATCAATACAAGGGAAGGGGAATTACATGCCTTTTGTAGAACACACCATCTTCAAGACAACTGACCGTATGACTGGCCTAAAGCACAATGGCTGTATACAAGCCCTATTGGCCTACAACAAGGTTTTATTTTGATTATCAATATACCAAGAGAGGGAATGAGAAAGAGGGCCCATGAGAGATGTAGTAATGATATGGTTATACAAAATATTTGAATTTGAGTTTGAAAAGCTGAGGTCTAAATCATTATAATGATTTTAAGAAGCATGCCTTCAAGGGATCCTGGTAACTGTATTCTGAATAGGCCTACCACCAATTTAAATAGTAGGTGTATTTCCAGTATAGTTACTAAAAATGTTTAGTTTAGATACATAATTCTGTTACTTTTAACACTGTTAAAAGTTGAAGTAAACAGACTGAAAGGCATCTCAGGCTGACACTTTTATCCAAAATGACATGTGTTTGCAACATTGAGTTTGGGAATTGAATCCTGACTAGCCAATTCTCAGTCATTGCCATCATTCCTTCACACGTCCTGTTTATACTAAATTGTATCATTATCATTATGAACTTACAGTTTACCATCATAATAGTTAGCATAAGAACCGTTTATTAAGAGAGAATAACATATATACCAGATTGATATTTAGACATTACTGTAAATACCCTTGTATGCTTGCAGGATGTTCACAGACATTATTTCAACGCACGTCACTCTCAACAAATCTCCAAAGAAAAGCACAGCATATCCTGTTTCCTCAGCACGTTCACTGCAACACATTTAATTGATTTGCTGTAACAGTGTCAAAGGCCCCGGTGGGCATCCACATGTGCACGGAGGCCTTCAGAGATTTGGAGAGTGAGAGCACACACACACACACACACACACACACGCACACACACACATAGAGTACATGTAATGACAGTTCAACAATGGTGAAAACAGCAGGAAGGTTTTAATTGTGTCCGTGCCAACACAGTTTTCACCTTTGTAACCTAACAATGAGGAGGTGTATCACAAAAACTGAGTGCTAAGCATTGCTGGCAGCCCTTTGTTGTGGTAAATTGGTAAATCATGAACTGTTAAAATTCACTGTGAACACATTGTAAGTTATATTGTTATAACTTTTGTATGCACTGTGTAGAGTTGCTAAAGCTGTGCTTATCATCAGGACTTCACACTGAAGATCATGATGACCTAGGTGAATGACACAGTTTTGTCACTGATGAATCTTCATTTTGAAACGAATTTAAACAAGGCTGACAGTAATGTTTCGCTGTCTTGTTTTGGAATTAGAGAAGAGTTTGGAAGTCACAGACACAACGTATTACCACTGTATGAACATTATAAAGCTGTTATTACTAATCAATTACCATTGAATGATGTCTTTTTCAAGCTTGGCCTCTTGCGGGTTACTTTGTGGGGCATGGCTTGTAGCCACCCTTTCAGTTAACATTAGGAAGTTGGCCACTTGACAACCCCTGTGCAGTGCAGTAAGAGGTAAGTATTTGTTTGTTGTTGCTGTTATTGTATGGTGGTTGTGTAGTGTTATGTGTATTAAAGTGCATAGTTTATGTTGTTCCAGAATGATTTGCTTGGCTATCATTGTGAAGCCAGGCCAATGTGGGAAGTTCCCATAAACAACACCAGGAATTTGACACCTAGTGCTGTGTATCTGTGTTCAGTGATCTGTGCAGGTGGCAGGTCTCTCTCTCTCTCTCTCCCTCCCTCCATCTCTCTCTCTCTCCATCCCTCCCTCTCCTTATGTATATGCATATCAGACCAACAAATACATGCAAAAGAGTGAATTCATGTCTCGGATATTTCTAGAGATACCTCACTCTACTCACTCGGTCAAAATGAATGGCTAAACTCATCCACCTAAGACCTCATCTTCAACAGGCTCCCTGTCTATGTGAACATTCAATTTGTTAAGTAGTAAATTATGTATAAGGGGACAGTGTAAATCTCATATAGGAGACCTACCTTATATTATAGAAAATGTCGATATGGCTTATGGTGTCAGTGACAGCCCTCAAATCTATGCCGTGTTTATCCCTGAAGATTTAGAAATGAGTTACCCTCAGGCCACCCTGTAAGAATCACTGTGGCCATACTCAGTGAAAAACATCCGTCTCTGTGCCACTGAGATGGAAATGAGTGAAGGACAATGAACAGATCATTTCTATTAACACCAGCACAAAAAGAAAAGACACAACTTCTTTATTGTTTGAGCCAACTCCGTAACTTGTATCTACACTTTGTGAACTTAAAAGTCTTAAGTGTTTTTTTTTGGTGACACATTGGAAAGGAGATCTTATATATAGACTTAGAAGTGTGCCCTTTGTAAGTCCCTTGCCATGATCTTACGTTGACACCATGGCACCGAGATATTAGCGGTTAAAAAAGCCTCAAACGGTGCCTCGGCACGACGTCTGAGGTCCCACCGCTCTAAGGGACATATTGAGTGAGCCGAAGCCGAGAGGTGATAAAATGTCACCTTTGCCTGCCATCTCGGCGGCGTCTCATAGGTTGTGCAGGTGAGAAAAAATGGTGGCAATCATATATATCGGACCATATGCCAGATATTATTATCTGTACACAGGGCACATTTGGAAGGAGGTGTTTGACGTGATAATGAGAATCTACAGGGGAAGGAGCAGCCCGCGTGTCTGTGCCGCCATCGCGGAACAAACAAGCGAGAAAGAAGCAGGCAGCGACGCTTCAGATGTGTGCCCTCAATCAATCATGGACTTGTTTACCGGAAGCTTAATTGAGTTGTTGTTGTTGTTTTGTGTGTGTGTGTGTGTGTGTGTGTGTGTGTGTGTGTGTGTGTGTGTGTGTGTATGTGTGTGTAGGTGTGTGTGTGTGAGCGTGAATGTGTTTCTTCTATCCCCTCTCCTCGCCTTGAGCCTGTTCCCCACGCTAAAATAAACCCCTGTCATGGCACTGTGCCTGTATCAATCCCCAGCAGTCAGACCTGCCACATGTCACTACCAATCCACCAGTTTAGTACCAGTATGTATGTATAAGCCATTGTTATGGTGATGGTAATTTGCCAGACATCTTTGTCCATTGTTAGCCTATCTTAGTGTCATCGTACCATAGTCTTGTAAGTACTGACCAATCAATCAGAGAGATGGTAATCAGGCCTTTTATGCATTATGCATTCCACACCGCTCAATAACCGAGTTAAACCACGAAAGCTGGTTTGCAAGTTTGGACTGTGTTAGCAAGTTTGGACTTGCAGTTTGGACTGTGCATTCCAATTGTTTCACAGCATTTTAACTGCATTGAATCCCAAATGGCAAGTTGCAGACCTCTTCACCACATCCACCTCTGTGGATATATATATATGGGTTCAGAGCGCCTAATGGGAGATACGTGGTTCCATTTTGTACAAGAGGGAGATTTCACGAATGAGAGAGTGGTCAGTGTAAACCACTGGGACCTTTTAAGGCCTCCAGACCCCTTACTGAAAAAAGATGCACTCTTCATCTCAAAGTGCCAGAATTACCGGTAATAGTGGCATCTGTTTTTAGGATGCTGGGTTTAACTAAAAGTATACTTTTATTGGGGGGGGAAAGTCTGTGTATAAAATGTGATAATTGGAATAACAACACAAGCTCACAATTGCTTAAAATGCACAATTTGAAAGGTTACTGTATGCATATTGCATGACCATGTATTCTAAAAATTTTAAAACCCAGAAAATGTACAAAAAAGCAAAAGCAAAAGTAAAAAAAATCACAATTAATGAATTGTGTCAAAATCAGCGTTTTTTTCTTCTTGTTCTCAATCACATATTTCAAAATTAAGTCAGTTGATATGAGATCATTGACATGTTTTCACCAGTGACATTTAATTCAATGCAAAGTCACTGAGCCAAACTAAATCCACAGGGTAATCTAGTCAATTTAACTACTTCAGACATGTTGCGCTGGGCCTTATTCAAATGTGTTAATGTTGGACTTGTCAGATGGAATTCCATCAGTGCATCTCACCTCCATGCCTGAAAAGGCTTCATTCTTGCACACAGAAGGAGCGAAATGAAAGGCTTTTCAAGGGAGGTCTGGATGAGAAATATGCACCGGGAGCCTCACTGGCCATGTTTGTCTGGTTTTCAAAATATGGCCCGGGGGTGACGGTCCCTCCCATGACAGTGCCGTTGTCCTGTTCTTTCAAGAAGGAACTCCTTGTACCAACAATTCATTTCCTTCCAGAGTCATAACACTCTCCTGGCAGTGGGGAGACGGACTGGCAGTGCCACCCGAGTCTGCGGCTCCCTTGCTCGCCCGCCCGCCCGCTCGCTCCCTCCCTCTCGCTCTCTCTCCGCCGGTGAATGGACATCTATTTCGGCAGCATGGCTAATCTGCCAATTCCCATCTGCCAAGGTTTGAAGGTTTTTCTCTCTCTCTCTCTCTCTCGTTTTTTTCTTCACGGGGATACATCTCAGATCTCTCTCTCTCTCTCTTTTTTTTTCCACAGACCTTGCCTGCTTCAAAGGATGTGGCCATGTCCTGCAGTCAAGATGTTTCTTTCGCTGGCAGGAGTGAGCGAAGCCCACCACAGTGTTTTAGTGAAGCGCCCAAGACCTTGTGCTCAGAGTGGAGGCTTCAAAGGTGTTGGAGGGTGAAGATTAAATGGCATAGAAAAACAACACAAAATGTCAACAGATTTCCGAGAGGGTTTCAGGGTGGTATGGGCTTGATGGCCTGTCTTCATCTCCCTCTTTTTTTCTCCTTCAAGTCGCAAAAAAAAAAAATGAAACCTGCCTTGACTTTCTGTGCTATGCACAATACATTGCATTGAATTTACATTTCACATCACATTTAATTGTGAGTGATTTAATGTTTTGCTGGTCAGATCCACATTGATTTATATGTCATTCAGTCATCTTTGAGCCTTCCTAGACTTCCTTTCCTGGACTTTCTATATCTCCCCTGTGGTCCTAAAGAGGCCCAAAAACAAGACACTGATGCTCCGTGTTGCCCGTCCCTTGCCTCTCTTATTGCCTTGCCTGGACTTTTGCAAATGAAAGTCATCAAGCCACTGTTCAGAAACAAACTAACTTACAGTTAATTTGTCCAAACTCACCCCGTGATTCCCAAAGTGTGACTGAAAATGGAGAACGTGTGACAAACCCAATTATTGGAAGCGCATGGAACAATATTACTGCAAACTTGTTAACTACAAGGGTAATTGGCCAATATATTTCTGCGTCAGAGCAATGGGTCTGTTCTTTTGCCCTCTTTTTTTTCTTTTTTTTTTAATGTGACTAAGATCAGATGTACCAAAGAGAAAAGTCCCTCTTTGTGAGGTCCTTGTTGTATGTGTTTTTGCATTTCATTCCTAATGACTTTTAATTGCCGTTATGTTAAGAATGTCTTTATGCTGCGGGGAGGAACAGCCATGTAATTCAGGCCACCTGTGTTCCAGGGAGAGTGTGAAGATTTGCTGTTTACAGAGACGCTTGTTTTCTTTGATGTGGCTGCTATGGCTTCAAACCTGCAATAACAGTTGCAATAAGGCCTCTATTTGTGTGTGTCTGGCATGAACGATACACGGTCACGACCAAATCCCTATGGAATAAGACAGAGACTCATATATTTCAATGTTACGCATAATTACCCTCTATTGCTTAGGAGTGTACTGCATCTCAGTCCTGTCTACAGATGGCATAGGGAAAACCACGAATGCATTTCTCATTTGCAGCAAAACCGCAAAAGAAAAAAAAACACATTTGCATCTTGGGTCATATGTGTGCAAAGGAAAATGCTTCTAAAATGCACTGTCAGCATTTAATTGACGTATTGAACCAAAGTAAAGTGTAAATGAAACCACTCCATTCATCACGCCAACATGCCCTCAGCCGATGGCGTCCAGATAGCTCCCTGCGACCACCACTGCTAGTACGGAGGAATACCATAAATCCCAAAGGAAATTACGTGTAGGCTCTAACGCTAGGCTCTAACGCTGAGAAGCTTCCTTATCTCCTTTTGTGTATGCTGTGTGGAGTGAGAGTAAGGGAATGGAGGGTCTGTGTGAGTGTGTGTGTGTGTGTTTGGGTGGATGGAGGGAGGGGGGGGGGGTGTTGGCCAGCTCACCCAGCAGATGGGAACTCAGGACAGTGGTGAGAGGTTAATAGGAGGACGGCCATTACTGTTTACTCGCCACTTGTCCTTTGGGAGCTTCTAGTGAAAGTAATTCCAATGTCCCTTACAAAAGATAGATAGATGGAAAGAAAGAAAGAGAGAAAGAGACAAAGATCACAACAGAAAATTAACATACCGGTATGTCAAAAACAATGTATTTTCTTTTTACTTAAAAACAATCATTTAATTTTCACCAAAGGTCTCATAATGTTTTGTTTATGTAGTGCTTAAGTGCTTAAGTGTAGTAAAACTATTGGCTATTTTCTTTTACTTACTACAAAACCTTGCACTAAACCATCACACACATTAAACACTATAAATGCAAAAGCACACTACTCTAGCAAAAATCTTCAAGCTCAAAACTACACTAAACTACACTAAATCAATTACACACTTGGAGTGTAAATAGAAAAACTCTCATGGCTTCTTATAACAGATGCTACTGTATGTAGTGTTGTCCTACATGTACTACTGAAAAAATGCACACACACAAATATGGGGGGTGGATAACAAAATAATAATTAAAAACAAACAAACAAAAGAAAGCCAGAAAAACAAAACAAGACAGATTTAGGCAAAATCTCACCCTCTTTCTTGGTCTTGCCATAAGATACAATCTTATCCACATCAGATGCAATGCAACATATACAGTATCCACGCCCAATATCGTCCTAAACTGTAATCCAGACTAAAGGCTTGCCTGTGGCCTACTAAGATCTGATTGCTGAGTGAACTTGCTATCCAAAAGTGTCAGTGTGGACACATTAATTAATATAAATGGCAATGTATCACATGAGCATTGATCTCGTACTGGAGAGGTGTTGTATAAAGACAATCGGCAAAATAGTGTAAATACAACTAGACAACATGGCGTTGAAGATGCCAGTGCATACTACCGTACTGACGTGTTTTTAAATTGCGAACTGAGTGTAAAACACTGAGTTGTGTGTACAATTTCGCAAGCTGTGCATGGGTTGTGTTTACACTTACAATTTGCAAAAAGTGTTCTACAAAATTACTAACTGAGTGTAGAGCAGTGAATGAGCTTTCAGTTTGGCAAACTTGGAGAATGGATTGGCTAAACGTGTTAATAATTTCAGAAATTGTACTACAATAAAGCATTCAGGAAAAACTCCTTAAATAGCTCTGCAAAGAGGAGTTTATTCACAATACATATTACACATTCCTTTTGTGACAGAGGATTAAAAGAGCTAACACTGATATTGTAGGTGCAGACAAGTGATTATACAAATCTCTAAGATAATAAGCTGTGCACATTACTCTTTCAGGGTCTTAGATCACTTTTGTGTCTGGACCAAATATGCTCCCGTTGAGTACCATATCAGAGTTTAAGTGTACCCACACACACACACACACACACACACACACACACACACACACACACACACACACACACACACACACACACACACTCAAACACACAAACATAAATAAATGCAATTATGGACATAACTGCCAGTACCAAAGCCCTGTCCCAAAACTGCCATCAGGGACCAAACAAAATGATAAACTTTGCGGCCAGTGCTTTTCACATGTGGAGAGGCACCAAGAGACATGCTAGTCTGTTAAGTGTTCTCCCGAGTTGCAAAACACTTTAATACAGCTAAATACAGCAGACACAACATGATTATTGCTGTGGTTTTCTCTCTCTCTCTCTCTCTCTCTCGTGTGCGCGCCTGCGTACGCACGTCTTGATAAAGCCCAGCCACGCGGGCGGGAAGTGTGAAATTCTCACATCTGTTGGTTGTTCCCCCTCCTCCTCCTCCTCCTCCTCAAAGGGGCAGTTGCCTCAGCGGAATTGCAGGCCCCCGTTGTGCCCCCCCCCCCCCCCCCCCCCCCCCACACACCCCCCTAATCAGCCTCTCCACATGGCAGGCCTGGCATCGCTGGGCTCCGGCGCAACCTGTTGATAAATAGCCGGAGATTTGTCACGACGCGCGGCACTGTCACGGGCGCTGGTATGCGGAGAGAAAAGTCCCTGGTGGCGTCCCTCTCTCTCTCTCTCTCTCTCTCTCTCTCTCTCTCTCTCTCTCTCTCTCTCTTTCTCTCTCTCTCTCCCCGCGGTGCCCCAGAGTCAGAGAGAGCGAGCGAGCGAGCGGGATCATGGGAATGACCAATGGGAAGAATCCTCCAGCCACTTCCCACAGCCCAGGGACAGCTGTAATCCTTTAACCTCCCCACTCACCCAGCCCCAGTGCATATGCAGAAACACACACACCACACACATTACATGCACACACACACATACACACACACACGCACACACAGTTTTATACACAAACACTGTTATCCTGATAATCTAGCCATCACATGAGTTGACATCTCCTAACGTTTCAAGCATGCAATGGAGACACCGCGGTCCCCCCACCCTCAGAAATGCCCACATCACCAAAAGTTGAAAGACACAGGCATTCACCCGCTAACAAACAAAACCCTACCCAGCAGCATTGGACACAAAGGCCCGCCACTCACAGCCAAGCTTTTTGCGCGGCCCTGAGAATTTATGGGTCTTACGCCGGTCGTGTCCCAGATTGGCTGTGAACATTCATCAGCGGGGCCTCTGTGAATGAGAAGTCACGACCAGTAGCTGTCAGTCACGCTCCCTCCCCAAAGCGTCAGGGCGGCACTGATAAAACAACAAACGACTCCAGTGTGACCATTCTGACACGCTGGGATCCGGAGGCCTCTCTCTTTCTCTCATGCTCAATCTCTTTTTTTACGTTTTGTCTCTCCTGCCATCTCTCTCTCTCTCTCTCTGACCCTCACTCTATCAATCTTTCTTCTACAAACATCCTCTCCCCCCATCTCACTTTCTCTGACCCTATCTCTCTCAGTCACTGTCTCTCTTTTCCATACATTGTCTCTTTCCCCCCATACCTCTAAGACCCCCCCCTCTCTGTTTTAGTCTCTTTTCTACACTTGTTTTTGCTCTCGCTCCCTCTCCATCTTGCTCAGTGCTGGTGTGCTGGCTGCTTTGGGACGGAGCTGGGAGATGTTGTGGATTGGGTTACTGGCTCTGGGGGTGAGGCTAGGTCTCTCAGGAATAGCATGAAGGCCCAGAGATTAATCTCGTTTACTTCAAACTCTAATACCCCCCTCTCTCTTTCTCACTCTCTCTCTCTCTCTCTCTCTCTCTCTCTCTCTGTGACACATTGCCCTTTCTTACAAAGTTACACACATAGATGTAAGGGCAGATGTTTGTTCATAAATAGCCTGCAATTTATCTTAATGTGTGGCCATGGATTATCTAATCTTTCATTAAAGATGTGAAGACCTCAGGTCCGTAACACAGAAAAATAAGCTTGACAACAAACAAGTGAGACTTTAGAAAGAACATGATATAAATAACATTACAAAGACTGTGACGTCCATCTTGATTATGCCCACCACCCCTGTACATTAATGAACTGATGAGAAGTTCAATGACAATAACCATCCATTTCAAAGGGCATTTTGCCTGTCAACAGAAAACAATTGGAGTCCTATGGAGACTCTTGAAGAGAAGCTGAGATGCTACACAAGTAGCCATGTGTCCATGGGGTGCTCATCAGTTAGCGGTGAGGAGCTCGTACTCTGGGGACCCCCTGACTCCTCCGCGGGCGACGAGGTGTCCGTTGGCAGAGGACACCAGGGAGGCAAGGGAGGGCAGCGAACGATCAAGGGCACACAGGGCCGCGAGCTCCTCCTGGGGTCACCGCGGAGGAGTACGAGGAGGAGGACGATGAGGGAGGAGGTGGTGGAGGGGGCAGAGGAGAGACGGGAGAGCCAGAATGTCGTGCTCCTCCCCTTCACTCTCCTCTCTTCCTCTCCCTTCTCCTCTCCTCTCCTCCTCCCTACTGTGATCCAAAGCCAATCTACAGAGCTCCCACACAGGTGTATGTGTGTGTGTGTATGTCTGTGTGTGTGTGTGTGTGTGTGTCTGTGTCTGTGTGTGTGTGTGTGTGTGTGTGTGTGTGTGTGTGTGTGTGTGTGTGTGTTCTCATGCAGTCAGGCACAGCGGTCAGTAATGAGAAGCGGACGGACAGGGTCGGCGGTCCGCTGCGGTAATTGACTGGGGTCAGTGGCAGAAGACACACGGAGAGAGAGAGCGTGACGCGGAGAGAGAGGCCAGGATGGCCGCGAGAGGACAGGCAGACCGGGCGCATTAGCGCTCGTTAAAGACATGACAAGAAAGCGCCACTGTTCCCCGAGTCCGATTCCGAGAGCCACTCAATTACATTACTGATTTACGAGAGCGCTGCCACAAATCATAGCTTTACAGTCACAGCGGGTAATGAGCCGTAAAATAAACAGGCCTGTCAAATGTTTTGAGTTACGGAGCCGCGGGGGCAAACAAATAAAAACAGATACGGGCCACGTCTTAACGGCGTTGAGTGACAAACGATTTATGGATCCCGGGCGGCGGCCGCCGCGCGCCGCGCACGCCTATCAGCCCCGGCGAACGAACGCTCGCTGATGAGCTCCGCGTGCTCCTCTACCTTCGGCGACTTTAATCGGAGTCAAGGAGCAGCGGCGGCCTGGCGACTCCCTCCGCCACAAGCTGTCCCTCTGTTTCAGCGCCCGTCGGCCTCCTTAATGCTATTTGGCTAATAAAAAAGGACGCGCCGGTGACAACATTCCTGGCAGCTCGTGCCCACGTCGAGCTCCCCGCGCCTTGTGTCTGGTCGAGACATGGCTGGCATGGAGGAAGAGGAAGGTGCTGAGGTCTTGTTTCCCCCACTAATCTTCACCCCCCCACTCCCCCCCCTCAACCGATCCTCTCCTGGTCTCTTGTAGATAGAGGTTTGAATGAAGCATTAACACCTATCCGCCCACCTACCTGTGTTAAGGGTACACACACAAAAAAAGTTTGTGTGTGTCTTGTGTGTGTGTGATGTGTGTGTGTGTGGCCCGTGAGGCATCACCATCCCTATCTCACTCCCAGCAGAGAGCACACGTCCCCTTCTGGAAGCGGAGCTGCGAGGCTGGGATGAGTCAGCCGGTAGAGGTGGGTGGCACGAGGCTGACTGGCTGGCTGACTGGCTGGCTGGCTGGCTGGCTGGGTGGGTGGGTGGATGGATGGATGAATAGGGCTGCCATCTCCCCAAACATTTGTGTCAGGATGCGGGCGCCATACGGCACTCGGCTCCAGCCCTCGGTGCCAGTTTTCACCTGCTCAGTGCGTCGAATCCATGTGGCGGCGGTGGCGTCTACTTTTCTCTCTTTACCCCGCCCCCCTCCCCCAACGTTGGCTGGAAAACAAACCCGGCGCTGATGAACTTGGCACGGACTCCTCTTTATATTACTTCCATAATTAACGTTGAGTGGCTGCGGCATATGGGGCCAGAAGGCAGCGACTGGGATGACATTCAACTTTCAGCCGAATGTATGGTGTGTGTGAGAGTAATAAGATCCATCACAGCAATCTGGTTAGAGAAAGAAACCGAGGCTAGAAGTAGCCTTAAAATAACTCTGAAACAGTTAAACATCTCAGTTGTTTACAGTTGAGAAAAGTTGTCCTATACCAGAGGCCTTTCTGCATTGATTATGGTGTTAATGTTGTCAGCTCCATCTAAGAGATTTTCCTCATTGTGAAAAATCTATACAAACTCGTTGTCTTTGTGTTGCGACATGTGGGAGGATTCTCTTGAATCGCGCTCCACTGAAACGAAGGATCTTGATACACCAACAGGGCGAGCCATTAAATCAACCTGACATTGCATTTGATAACCTCTGGTAAGTAGGCCTATTTCAACGAGTAGAACAATGACGGATGGCTCAGGCCTTTCTGTAAATGAAGAGGCTTGAAATTTTGCCCTCAGTGATGGATTTAAGGGGTTGCTGCTTCCAACGATAATTTCCTTTGACAGGCTAAAGTGACTAAGTAACATTGCATGCACGGGGGGAGAAATGCAACTCGCTAATCTTCGAACACGATTATCTTTGCATAATTTGGCTGTCCTTAAAAAGGAGTGATTCACCATCTCCAAGCAGACTTGCCGAAGGCCCTGCGCTGGCTTTCTTTTTTTTATTTTTTTTTTTATAACCCAGCTGAGAAAGCTACAGCCACAATCTCCTCTTGACATTTTCAATTTGGACGAAATAAAGGTCAAAAACGAAGGTTCCTGGTCAGAGACCATTACATTCCGAAAGCAGGGTCAAGAGCTATGACCTATAATACTTATTGGAGAGTTTTAGGGTTTTTTTTTTTTTTGTACCTCAGTGTTAAACAAGAGCGAGAGAGATATGAAACGATATTCTATCCTTGATCCCTCATTTGAAGCAATCTACTCTCAGCACTTGCTTCCTGGAGCTTTCACTGTGCCTCGCTAAAAGCGAGCGACGTGATTTGCATCAGGCGACCATATATGAAATATATGACCAAACTGTATAGGGTGTAAAAACAACAATGCCGTCAGGGTGGCAATCAACATGAGTATCATAGCTATGAGTCACTATGCTAATGCTAAGAGGCATACTTCAGCAGAGCACATGACATAAATAGATTTCAAAGGCAGGGAGATGATAAGGGCCGTCATTATGCTGCGGCTAATCACAAGCACCTAACTGACACAATTACGATGAACAAATATGTGGGCTTGGTTAATGAGTGGCCACTGTTCAGCCTATTACTTGTATTTTTCCCATTCATCTCTCATGAATAGCTTTTATATGCAATCTCTAGGCAATTATGTTGAAGCATCCTAAATGGATGCAGTATACTGGTGTATTTATAAAGGTTTTTTTTTTGTTGTTTTAGAACATAAAACAGTAACAATTTCATATGAGGTTCATTGTGTTCAACAGAGGATTTATTTCTCTGGATTTGGGAGGATCATTTTTCAGTGGCACAAAACTGGCGCGTACAGTTCTTGGTTTTTTAGTGTGTTGACGTCTGCAAACTTCAACTTTCGGACTCGTACATGGGAAAATGCCATTGCTGTGAGCTCACAATGAAAGCGCTACCTCTGAGAACGACCCCGTGCCCGACTGCCACTTCAACCCCCTCCCTCCGCCAAAAAAAAAAAAAAAAAGAGGCAAGGGTTGAGAGGTTGGAAAAGGAAAACATTTGAACTCGTAGAGGGAAAAAACCTGACCCCTCCGCTGTGAGAATACGTTCAAAACATAAACAGCTGCATTTCTTTGGCCTGCAGTGCCCTCGAGAGATTTGTGCCATGCTGTCGTAATCCCCAGGAACAGGAGGTAAGTTTACGGATGGCACACTGGGCTCAATCATAGCCACCATACCACTCTCGTCATCCTCCAAGACCCCTCTCTCTCTGACTCAGTTGAATGGGTCTGTGACGTTGAGACAAGACCCAGAAACTCTCTGTCACACTCCCCATCCCCCCCCCCTCCCCCCAAACCCCTCCTGTTCTCAAAAGTATCCGAAGAAGGGGAAACTTTGGGTGAACCGAGCTGAAGTGATCCCCTGGGACAAGCTGTTCAAATGTCAGCAATTTGCCTTGAGCTGCCTCTCCGTAAGTATGAAATCCCTCAACAGCGCTGGATTAAACTTTAATCAATTCGAGGTCAGCTCGCTGTGAGCTCTCATCCTGCATTTTTCTCATCCATACATTTTCCAGCGGATCGATCACGAGCATAATTACCAGAGAATAGCCGGTTAACATCCCATTTCTAATTCCCTCGTGTGCTTGGTAATACACTCACACGTTAGAGAGCGAGCGAGTAAGACAGAGAGAGAGAGAGAGAGAGAGAGAGACCCACAGCATTTGAACAGCTACTGTGATCCCTCAGGCAATGATTTCTCATCATTTTTAATGTCGGAATTCGGAAGTGAATTGAAATGTCTAAACAAAGGCATCATTTGCTGTGGCCTCCACAGAGAGAAGGCTCCGGCGCTCTCATATGCTATTAGCCGTCTGCTGTGTGCTGGAGAGGCTGTGGTGGATGGGTGCACAGCACGCACAGCCGGTAATTGGGCCTGAAATGTACTTAATAGCAATTGTTATGCCTGATATGTCACATGAAGGAAAAGCAATGCAGCCTGATGCCTCAGAGCTTAGAGACAGAGAGAGAGAGAGAGAGAGAGGAGAGAGAGAGAGAGAGAGAAATCATTGTCTTTGATCAATGCTAATACAATGAACTACAATCAATTATAGAGCACAACTGGCATATGAATCACAAGCGTGGAGAACTGGCTGCTGACCTCAGATGGAGAATCCGAGACGTTAGTCGACACCAGCTCTACATTCACAAAGCGCTGATCAAAAAAAGCATGTGTCCCCTCGAAGCGGCACGAGCTACATGTATAATCTGAGTTGCATATCTATAGCTCCAATGTCTCGCACCAACAAAAAAAGCACCAGTCAAAGCTCCTGTTAATCAGTGCTGTGTTGGTATTACATCCACTCTTCTTCCCCTCATTGTTTAATTGACAGAGTAAATATGTGTGTAGAGTAACTGCAGAGAGCAAAACAAGATACAAAGAAGACCCCCCCCCTCCCCCCCGCCCCCCTCTTCTCTTTCTATCAGCCGGCCTGGCACTTGAGTGAGCCCAGCCCTCCCAGGCATCAGGAGAAGCAGCAGCCCGCCGGGAGCCAAGCCATGGCTGTGTTATTAGCCAGGACAAATTGAGACGTAGGTATTGTCTGCCGTGTCTGTGGCCCCGGAGGGGGGTCACTCGTGAGCGGAGTATGTGTGTGTGTGTGTGTGTGTGTGTGTGTGTGTATGTGTGTGTGCGCACGTGTGTGTGTGTGGGGGGTGGGGGGTGCTTGTCAAAGTCACCGGGGGGTGCAATACAAAAGACAGACCAGCAGGGGGCCACACACTGGAGCCGGGGGCCCGTGTCACTCCTCTCCCCGCCCATCCCCGCATGCACCTGTCTTGTCAGTCCCCCAACCCCCCCCCCAAAAAAAAAATCCACACAGCTATAACGATTACTACAGAAGGCGAGCTGTATAATCACTGCCAGAAGTCTGACACAAAGCGCTGTGGCCCCTTAAGGTGGGTTTAGAGGACGTGCAGTGCGAGGGTTAAAAGAGACTCTCGACTGTCAAATGACATGCAGAGCTGTGCTGCTGGGGATGCCTCAGTGGATTGGGCTAATGCTACACCAGAACACAGTTGCATATTGGCACCTTGTCGGATGAGTATGTTGTTGGATTGTAGTCAGAAAATAAGATTGTCGCAAATATTTTGTACATTTATTCAGCTTTATCCCTTTTGTCTGTCATTGAAGTCTGCCATTTTTCGCATATGTTGGTAACTAGACAAGTAAGTTTGGTTAGTTTGCTGTCACAATATAAAAATGTTGCTTGGTGCAACATGTTGGTTGGCAAACGTACAATGTTTCACTCCATAGAACTCGGCCATCTCGCGACAGCCTGTCTGTCCGACTTCTGGCTACAAGGGTACAGTACTTGTAAATGCCCGCAATCTGCTCAACTCCCGGGGACATGGACTCATTAAAGAGTGGCGATGCACGCACCAGCGACAGCCATTAAGTGCCAAAAGATCCCAAATCCGTTTGCACCTCTGACAGCACTGGGAGGGGGAGACGGAGCAGCCATAGCCAAGCCCAGCGCAGGTGCCATTGGGATTATAGCACGCTAACAGATGGGCTTCCTCGAAAACAGAGAGCGCACCGGGCAGCCGGTTACAAATGAGACTGTGTTTAGTCCCCACAGGACACGCCTCTCGTGGTCCAGTCAGCCGCCCGGGCCTGTGTGTTTACGGTCCTGTGTGTGTGACTCGTGGGAAGGAGGTGACGGCGTGGCGTTCCGCTCCCGGTTCTTCTAAACAAGAGCGCGTTTCCTGCTGGCTTCGTTAGCGTTCAAATGCCGGAGTTGCTCAGGTGTTCAGCAAGTCAGAATCGTATGAGAAACAGAAAATGAACATGGCCTACTGCACCTGCTTCAAACTCGTTTTATTGGAATGGCATGTCACCTAATTAACAGTCCAGGTGACGTGCCTTATCATGCCATGCTGTGTTACAGTGACAATCTGACACTATTGTTCACTTGAGTGTGGGAGATGAAAATAACTCATAGCCTACTATGAGTTAGCTAGCTTATTAGGTTACTTCATTATATCAAAACTCGAGTGCTTCATTTAGGTTGTACTACTGAGTCGAGCTTTTATTTTTTTTTTCTGTCTAACACCATGTCCTAACCGGACACGACGTAGGCTAATATTAGCGATACAATTCATTTAATTACATTGTTTTCAATTGCAGTGACCGATGTGGCAGTACGACACGATGTGACATTTTGAGAGAACATTTGTTGGACGCCCAGTTTCTTTTGCCTTTCTGTCACTCGCTTTGCTCTACTATTCTGAATGAGAAATGTGACACAATCGAAGGGCATATTTCATGGATTCAGTAGACAGACAACACTGACAGTTGCTCGCTCAGATCCTGTTAGGACATGGTGTTACTCACGTGACATGAGTACGTAAATAATATGTCATTGCCATTCTCACATATCAGAGATGGAACATGTGTGTCTCTTTCTCACCCATTCTCTTCTTCTTCTCCTTCTTCTTCTTCCTCTTCTTATTCTTCCTCTTCTTCTTCTACTTCTACTTCTTTTTCTTCTCTCTACATTAGACAGGCTCAGAGGGAAAAAAAACAAAAAAACAACCGCTACAATTATTCAACTCTTTTCACTTCCAAGTTCTCCCCGCACGCTAACAATCAAACAAACACATACACACACACACACAGACCCAGACACACGCAGAGCCTATAGTGGTGCGTCTGGATTCAAGATGGTCTCTGTGACCTTCCAAGCAGGCAGTCCACCCACAGCGCCGGCGCTGCCTCCGCTCGCTTGCCTTGCCCGCCTGCCCGCTGACGGGTCCCTCCTTGGCCGAGGCTGTGGCAAAGATAATTGCGCCGCGTGTCCGCCACGGGAAGGAAGATGTTTTTAAGGAGCCTCTTCCTGTGCACATCTCAGCTGCCACTGACAGAACAAGGGTAATCATCTCGCCAGAAAGCCAGCGGAATGCTGATGGCTCACCTTGCTTTGGTCTCGGGGCATAATGAGACATTGTTAACTCAATTTTCACATTCTCAGATGAGAATGACACATTGCTTGGTCCCTGCTCGGGAGAGAGAAATCACATGTCCAATATCGGAGCGTTCGTGTTAAGCACGGAGGAAGATGTTTGTCTCTGGGTTGTATCACATCGCTCTTGCTAATGTCACCAATCATAATTAAGATGTAGAAAGATGTGTCGAGGGTTGACGCCTCCGATTTGGTATGTTTTTTTTCTTTTTCATTTGCTTCACTTGAATGGCACTTGCGGAATATAATGCAACTTATTTGGGAACAATTCTTGTCACTGTCTCATGTCACAAGTTTGATTAAAAGTTATACTCTCTTCCCAACACCCCCACACACTTAACCATGATAAAAATACATACAGTATGTAAAACGCACAGATCGTTCACCTAAGGATTGCAAGATATTGCAGCATATATGGGTATGAAATTAAGCAAAATGAAGGACTCGAGGAGTTTCACCAGAGTGAATCGTTGACTTGTGGCGAGAAGCGCCGCTATGGTGATCCTGCGCGTGTAGACCTTGTCCTGATCTTGCGGTGCCTCTAGGTCAAAGTGGTTGTTGTTGTGCCGTGACACTGTGTCCTTCACACGTTCACTTGCACCCCCGCCATCCTCTGTGGCATCACTCTCCATTAAAGCATTTGGCGGCCTCCTCTTAATAAAACACACACACACACACACACACACACACACACACACAGAGAGAGAGAGAGAGAGAGAGAGAGAGAGAGAGAGAGAGAGAAAAAGAAAGGAAATGGCTCAAGGCAGTGGACAGTGGCGGAGCAGGGGATGCGGGAGCCAGGGCAGGGGTCACCGTGAACTCTGTCATTACCAAGCCAGGCGGGAGCGGGAGGCTGCCATTAGGCACCTCACCCCAAACCACCCAGACAGCCCCCCCACTCCACCACCACCATCTTCCAACTCCACCCCACCCCACCCCACCCGCCTCCGGGTGCTCGCCCTCACACGTCCAATCCCGGGGAGAGCGCCCGGTCCACAGCCCCGGCCGCGTGGCACCGACCCCGGCACACAAACGTCCATCATGACAAACACATCACAATTAAAGGCTAATTAGCCGTCTGCGCGGCTACTCACTGGAGGATGGGACCTTGGCTGACTGCATCAAGCTGTTTTATTCTCCTCCACTCTTTCTCTATTCTCTCTTCCTCTATTTTGTATTTATTTCTTTTATTTCTTTTTTTTATTTTTTTTGCTTTTGAAAATGTAATGCTCTACAGAAAAATGGTAGGTGGACAGACCTTAACAGGCAACCTCACGAATGTTCTATGCATGAAAGTGGTGTTGCGTAAGCAGTCCTTCCATCGATAATAAAAGTCTGTCATATTTCCGCTTTTCCTTTCCTCTCTCTCGCATGCGGTAGGCCCCAGTCCACTCCCCCCAACCTCCCAACCAACCCCCCCCCCCACACACACACACACACACACACCCCTCCCACTTCTCAGAACTGCTCGCCGCTGGCACTCACTGACTACTACACAGGACCCAAAGCAAAAGGCTCACGCCCGAGGGCCGGTGGGAGAAATGAGGCATCGTTGTTGCGTGTTTAAAGCATGTCGAGCGGTTCATCCCGCGTGACGCTCGTAAGCACACACACACACACACACACACACACACACACACACACGGCGCGCTGGCGCATCCACCTACACACGAGGCTGCTGAGCGCAAATCCGCCAGGGCCGGGGGATGAGCGAGCGGGCATCGAGTGCACTGATTCCTTGTTTTCCCCGCAGGAGATCCGCGCTTTTTATTGTGACTGATAAGAAAAGTGTTTTTAACTGCGAATCTCCTTGGCAACCGCATGCTCGCGCCCGAGAGCCCGGCCTCGACGTGTCTTAATCGCCCAAATTAGCATGACAATCAAATTCGCAACTGCACAAATGTTTTTTTTTTTTTTTTTTTCCTATCTCCCTCTTTTTTTTTTGCCTGGAAGAATTGGGCATCCCTTGCCTCCTTGGCATGGCACGATGGCGATCACCACCAGCGCGATGATGAAAGATGCCCACCGCTGGCAAGCCGAGAGCTGGAGTGGCGATTTGCCATTGTGTCAGGAAATGAAGCAATTATTTACAGGCTTTGCATCACCAACAGGTTCATCCCTGCCACCGTGGCACAGTTATAGTACTATTTATTGCTTCGGGCCATCTCAATTTGGGCACTGAATTCACACAGCGCCCCGCTATCCGCTAATACACTTGATGCATCCTTTTTAAGGATCTAAAACATCATATTTATGTTAAAGTCTATTGAAATCTGCCCCCATTCAAATGTCTTGTTTAAAAAAAAAAAAAAACACCCATTTCCTTATCTTCCTCCTTATCGCCTTATCTACGACTACATTGTTCTCTGCTTCTGTGGTGAACAGTCAAGGAGCTTACAGTGATTGTTTCACAGGCAGACTAATTTCATGTAAGCGCATCCTAGGGAGATGTTGCATTTGATGTAACACTGGCGCAAAAGTTACAGAAGAGACGTCTCGCGCTCGTCCGTCCGTCAGCCCAGATATTTGGTGTGGTGTGTGTGCGCGGATGAAGTGCGTCCGAGCGAATAACACAAAGACACTCAGAGACCGAAATCAGACCTCCTTATACAGCCAGGACTCTCCAGCAACATTACGCCCAATCACTTCCGAGCACGCCCTTTTTTCCGCGCCTGGCAAAATAGCCTCGGCTAATGCCGACCGACCACCCCCGAAAAAGCCGCCACTTCAGCCAAGTATAAATAACAGGTAAACCCGCTAATGTACGGCGAGGGCCCAGAGATGGAGCGGGCAATCAGACATAATGGCATTTATGTGTGGGCATCGCCAGGCTGAGCGCAACGTGTTCTCTGGGCACAACAAGCAGGCATCAGGGCTAATGTCTGCCTTGGCCCCTGCTAAGTGTGATATTTGATCAATGCCGTCTGATGGGAATGGGGGGAAATCAAGACGATAACGAGGGGCTGTTGACATTAAAAGCCCTGAGTAGCCGGGGGGGCCTCCCATGGAGATGTATAGGCGGCGCGGGCTGAAAGCAATAACATGCTCCGCGGTCGGGAGCAGTCAGCAGGTTATGACTGATGGCTGTCAGGCGTGATGGTGTTTGTGTTGGAATTTAATTTGTCTTTCAGTCCTTCCGTCGTACAGTATACAACTCCCTGAGGCTTTTGCATCCGCTGCGTGGGGCATGCGATTGCATATTGACGTGCGTGTCTATTGTATAAATCTTTTCATGTTTTGCCTTCAAACAAAGCCTTGCAAAAGTATCTATCTATGTTAAGAGTGGCAAAAGTACTGATAGTAATGATTATGAAAACGTTTTCCACCTTTTCCACCTGGTAAGCAACGTAGATCATTTAAGCTAGTGCAATAAATGTAGCCTGTGACAAACTGTACAGGAAAGAGCATAAAGATATAGTGTTACTAATCCAGCTTAGCTCCAAAAAAGGAAAATAATAAAGGGTGATGAAGGTATTGTGTATGTGAGAGAGAGAAAGAGAGAGAGAAAGAGACTGAGCAACAGTGATTGTCATGTGTGAGGATCCTAATTAAGAATTCCCACAGGATAGATTCCATCAGACAGGAAGTCATCGGAGGCCCCTGCTCCGACAGGGCTGAGACTTAGGCACAGTGTGGCAGCTTTTGCACTTTTCTTTTCACACACGGAACTATGTAAGGACCCGCTGTTTACACCGTTCTCCTCTGCTGAAGCCACAGGACCCTGATTAATCATTAGACACCACCAACAAAATAACATCAAGTGACAGAGATAACAGCCCAGGTGCATATGTCACTGGATTTGTTCACAATATAATGACACATAGGATTTTGACACATTCTAATATGGTTCAAGGTAGATCTCTCTACAGGTATGACACCTGAAGTAAGGTGTAAAAGACAATTGACATTTTTTTATCATTGTTTTATGACTGCCCACCTTGTCTAGAAAAGGCATGTATAGTTCCTAATTACATTGCATGTAAATGCAATGTACTGTTATCACTGTTCTTCTTAAGATTATTCTTCTTCCGACCAAAATCAACGGTTAATGACGCTAAAACCACTGAACCGTTTGACGTCATTCAAATACTCATACAAAGGTCTTGTAACGGAGATTTGATTAATGTATTTTTCACATTTGTGAATTTTATACTTTTTGAGATATTTACGATAAAAGAATTAAAAACTCCCATAGAGTTAACGTTGAGACGCTTTGGCGGCCTACTTTTAACCTGCATTAAAGTTTAGATATAAGGCTATAGCTATCCTACCAGTACCAGTCGTTTCACTGTACTGTAGGTGAACTTCATGAAGGCTACTAAAGTGTCAGCGCTTGCAACTCGTTTGAAGTTGGCAACTTCATTTCAGTTTTTTAAATTCTAATAAATGAAGAGTTATTTTCCAAATAATACATCCACTATTTTGATGCATTTTCATACATCACTTTTTAAATGTGGGTTTCCAAGTAATTTCAGTGGAATTGTAATTGGGTTATTGTTATTTATCTATTCTTCTGTGTCATACAGTAGCCTATGTTGTCTTTAACTATAGGCCTAATACAATGTTTTACACAGCAACCTTTTTGCATTTACATGCAATGGTAATTCCTTCCATGGAATTACATTTTCCAGTTATTTATATGCTAATACAAAAAAAAATAAAAAATAGATTTAGAATTTTTTTTTCAGAGTGGATCGAATTAAGTGTGAAGTTATGGACCTACATGGGTTAAATATGATCTCTGCTTTGCACTAAAGTTTTCAGCAATGCCATGTAGTTTTGTTTGCTTTCAAATTGTTTACAGTACATCCTGGAAAACAACTTGACATTATTTGACAATATAAATTGTTCAAGACAATGTACAAACAGTTTGGCATGTGGATAACATGATGCTATTTGAAGCCTTAAAACACCACACCATATGTTTGATTTACTGTATGACAGTATTGCTTGATGAAAAAAGTAATGTGTCGACACCCAGTTGTCAGGACAGTTCAATTACATTCAAAGCACAAAATAGTCCCCTTTAAAATTACGAAAGAATTCCACACAATGTACCCATTTTATATTTATATAACCTTCTGTCAGTTTAATTGTAAAGTAATTGTGGTTTCCATCTGATACCATGAAACAAGCATACTGCAGAGAGAGAGGCAGGGAGAAGCATAACGCATGAATGCTGCCATGACAGAGATGATCTGGGAGAGGAGGGGGGGGGGGAGGGTGGAAGGGAGCAGTGAACTCACAGATGTCTTCTCTCGTGTTAAATGTAAATGAGGCATAAATGATCTGAGGGAGCGTAGAAAAATGATGCTATCTCACCTGTATAGATCACAGATCCTCTGTGTCCCTGGTTAACACCTGGCACACACACACACACACACTCACGCGCACACACACACACACACATACACACGGGTGCACACTGAAGCGCGCGCACACACACACACACACACACACACACACACACACACACACATACACACACACACACACACACACACACGAGCATACCCACACACCCACACAAATTCACAGACACACAAACACACATGCACAAACTCAGCAGTACACTCTCTCTCTCTCTCCCTCAATACTAAATGTCCATTGGGGGAAATGAGTTGATGTATTGCAGACTGCATCTGCATCCGCTTGGGATAAATACATTCTGCACACTATTAGCGCATACTTTGTGACTGGGGGCCTCACAATACCATTACATGACACACAGTAACCAGAGCATCCTCTCGAACACAATAGTCCTCTTTTGCCTCCTAGACTCACTAACCCTTATGCCTGTAGATACAGTATGTAATGGCACTTTACATACTGTATGCCACATACGGTAGCCCCTGGCATTTTTCAAGTGTCTATAAATCTCAAAATGTAACATTGATATACTCCTCGACTCGATTTGGAGGACAAAGATTGTCAAAGAACACTGAACACAAATGATTGCAAATATCAACAGTCTTGTTATTGACTCCACTAGTGTTATGCTCCGTGAGCGTCATATCGTCTTTCATTCCGCTGTGAGTTGCACGTGGAATAGCAATCACAGGACCTCTGACATCCTCCTATGGACTCAACTACCCATAAGTCTCCACACAGACTCACTCTGCGCCTCTCACTCTTGTGATTTTCACACCTCGACACAACAGACCCCCCGCCGTGTAGTCCTACATGTTTTTCTACATGTACAGTGCGTGGGCTGCACGGCTGCTGCGTTCCTCACCTCTCTCTCTCTCTCTCTCTCTCTCCGCCTCTTCATCCTCCTCCTCCTTCTCCTCCTCCTCCGGTGAACAGCGAGTTGCGAGGCCGCTAGGGGCGTGACGTCAGGACGTGTTCTTGGCGCGGCGTGGGTGCGGCGCGGGTGCGGTGCGGGTGCGGTGCGGGCTCCGGCAGGAAGACCTGGACGCGTCCTGTCCCCTCTGCAGACCTCCGAGGTCCGTGACTGGCGGCGCTGGCCCGGGGCCAGGGGCGGATCCATTCCGCGGCAAAGCGATACGGCAGGAAGAGGGGGCTCGTGACAAATGCCTGTGTCAGAATTCAGTTACGCTCCCGGAGGAGCCGTGTCCAAATCACGGTGGCCTGAACCTCGGAAAGCCAAAGGAAGCATCTCTCCTTGTCTCTCGCTCTCCTTCTCTCTCTCTCTCTCTCTCTCTCTCTCTCTCTCTCTCTCTATCTTTCTCTCTCACTCTCTCTCTCTCTCTATCTGTCTCTTGTTCTCTCTCTCCCTCTCTCGATCTTTCTCTCTCTCTATTTCTCTCTCTCTCTCTCTCTCTCTCTCTGCAAGTCGCAGATCTTTGCAATAACACAGCGGGGAGACTCGGCCAGGCCATTAGAGCGACCAGGGAGGACGGTTGTTATTGAGCCGGGGGCCTGGGGAGACCACAGCGGTGCCGTGCAAGTCACGGAAGGTTAGAGAAGAGATAACATAATAGAGAAACCAGGAGTACAAAAAAAAAAACACACACGGATCAGTGTAAGACATTTGCTGTTACAGCAAGGAAGTCTGTATTACACTGTTTTCCTAAGCCAAATGTGTGTTACAGCACACAAATCATTCAGTGATTATGATAGTCAAGCTCCTGCTGTCAATACCAAGATGCACACTGTTTTTTTTTTTTTTTTTTTTTATGAAAATTACTGAAATGATTCTGGACCCAAACAATTACATTTATTTACAGGAAAACTATTCCTGTTCCTATGTCCATTCGGGAAGCATGTATTATCCATTACTGGGCTGGACATGTAAACAAATACACAGAAGCACAAAAACCTACAAGCAAAATGCACATTAACACTGGAGAACACTGTGGCCAGAGGCGTTTTCTTCCTTAATCAACAAAGACTACCCATTATGACATTAAGGATGTATTCATCTGAGTCATAATGGCTGTGATAATGATGACAATAACATCATTATTTTCAGTAATAACAATCAACAATCATGTCCTGATGACAGGGGGATCATCATCATTTACTCATCGTTATTGCGCTGAGATTGAAGTCGCAGGTGCTGACCACAGCACAGGTGACCTCTGTGATGTAATCTTGCTTTTGCAGCACGTGGGGAGCCATCACCACCACCACCAACCACCATTCAACATCTTCCTCCTGTTGCCTAATACCCCCCTCCCCCCACACACACACACACACACACACACACACACACACACACACACACACACACACACACAACCCCGCCCGCGCTCTACTCCATCCCTCCCGCCGACCCACGCGGCGGCCAGCAAGGGTGATGCGGACATCTGTGGCTCACGGTTACGCGAGAGGAGAACACACATGCGAGCAGTCAAGGGTGAAAAGTGTGGGAAGGAAATCAAAAAGCTATAGGCCCTGAGAGGAGGAGGAGGAGGAGGAGGAGGAGGAGGAGGAGGAGGAGGAGGAGGAGGAGGAGGAGACCTGGCCAGCGGGCCTCTCTCTCTCTCTCCCTCTCTCTCCCTATCTCTCTCTCTCCCTCTCTCTCTCTCTCTCTCCCTCCCTGTCTCTCTCTCTGCCTCTACCTCTCTGTCTCTCCAGCCTGTTGAATAATGAATTAGCGGCTGAGCTCCAGTGACGGCCGGCCGAGGGGAGCGCTTCCTTCCAGGGGGGCCAGAGAGGAGGCTTGAATACCCGTGAATAATTCATGGCCCGGGTGCGCCTGTTAAAATGACTCAATATTGGAAGTCAAGTGCAAGATTATCTTTCTGCTGTATGAAAATATTGCCGCCTTTGTAACATTATATGCCAAGGGATTGGCAATACAAAAGGGGGGCCGTAGGAGCCAAAAGGCCCGGGCGAGAGATGCGCTCGTTTAGTGCGAGTTCGGATCCTCGCCATTGATTGTGCAGGAGCGCGGCGTCGGCGGCGTTTTCTGTAAAAATCTTCCGCTCTCGTTCCCGTCGGGGAGAATGAGCGGAGCCGTGTGCGAAGCATTAACCGTGTGGCTTGTACTGCGAGGCGTGAACAATCGTTGGAAGTCAGAGCACCTCTCTGGGTAGGTCAATTTGAAAATTTGTATCGCAGACAGGTTTCACCATTGAAAACATTATTTTTTTTTCTCTCTCTCTTTTTCAAAAAAAGTTCCCTGAGGAGGAATTTGTTATGGTCAAATTACAGGTCTGTTTTGTTCGTAGCATGCTGCCGGTTCCAAAAAATATGGAAAAATCATTGCAGCACCTGTCTTTTTCGAACAAAAATAAATTATCCAAGACAGGGTTATGATATATTTACTCATCTTTATACAGTTGTCAATTTACACACGCCATAGATGGATTCGCAGCCTCCCACAAGACTCGCTCCGTTTGGGGGGCCAAGTCAGCCCCAAGAAAATGTGAAACCACATCTCCCCTCTGCCGAAGCTCCCCGAGCTAACCGCTAATCCATGTGTTTGATACATTAGAAGCTTCTCGTTGGCTTTATTCTGCAGGGAAGCGCAGTGCTTTCCCTTTGCCAGATTGAGTATTTTTTTCCCTATTTCTTCCTTTTTTCCCCCCCTCCCCATCCTCCACCACTAACCACCACCTCCTCCCCACCCCCCATCCTGTTCTACCCTGCAATCCTGCAGATTATTTCGGAGTCCCGGGGATTTGTCTAATTGGGTTTAATTAGGCCTGTGTCGGGGTGAGCCGGGGCAGAGTGGATACCCAGGCGGGCCCTCCAGATGTGGATGGCTGCTGCCCAGAGGAGACCTGTTCTGGAGCAGAGTGCCATTCCCTATCCCAACACACACACACACACACATTCGCACTCACACACACCCGTACACATTTGCGTGCATGCACGCTCACATACGCACACACACACACACACGCACACACACTCACACACACACACACACACGCACACACACACACACACACACACACACACGAAACACACGTCCACGTCCACACACACACACACACACACACACACTGCCGTCTACCATCCACTGTGTTCTGACTGATGGGGAATCAATCAGCCCAGAGCTCTTCTCCTGTGGGTGGTTTGAGCAGCTTGGGGCGTCACAAAGCCGTCGTTCAGGCTGGACGTCCCCCTGCTGAAATGGGTGAACCGGGTTGGCCCTGGAGAGCGTAAAGCGCCAGATCAGCCCAGACAGAACCCCACGATTAACTAAGGTGCTGAGGGGCGAAGGCCGGGTGAAGCATGAGGGGCTCCGTTTGTTGTCGGGAGGAGGAAGAGGGGGGGCAGGGTCGGAGGTCGGGTGGTGGACGGCCATGAGCTTTAGATTGCAAGCAAGATGAGCAACTTCACTGGCCGAGTGAGATCAGCGTGTTATTACAGAGATCAATGTGAGACCAACTCATTGGGTTATTAGCGGGGTTGAGATTTACCAGGCCAGAGAGTGAGGCCCCTTGTGTTAAAGAAGTAAAAACAGAGGCCATAACCATGCTTCTACTCACACTGGATGCCCAAATGCGTTGACTTCACAGAAACCTTGAGTATCAAGGATCAAAATAGAACCACCAAAGGCCTAGCCTTTCCTTGGGTGGAAAAAAAAGAGAGGCTCCGTTCAACAGGATAGCGTAACATAACAGTGCTATATAAAGAGGTGCAATTAAGGAATCCCGCACATGGAAAACCAGGAAGGGGTTAATGTAAATGTTTACCCACCTAAGGGATTGACTTTAGGTTAAACCTTCCAATCGGAGTCTCTCCTTTCAAGCCAAACAAACCCGGCTTTTCTCATCCCGGTCGCTTATTATGGCACCATGTTTACGGTTCGGGGATATGAGATGTGATGGGACTCCGGCCGGGGCAGAGCTTTATGCATGCGCCCCCTTTAATTTGTACACCACAGCTTTTTCATCAGGGAAAATCCATGCCCTGGTACACATCGCAGGCCCTTCTTAAGTGAAAGTGTACTTTCACATAGGACTGACTGTGACACAGCACTTTGAGGTCCCACAAGCATTTAAGGAGCAGACATTTGATGATTGTTTGGGCCCAGCCCTTCTAGATTGCCTAGGATTTTGACAGGCCTTCATCTATTGTCTTTTCATGGTTAAAGCAGCACACAATTTATGACATACTTGGTAGGTATATGTAAGTACTGTACATGGGAAAATACAAACCGAGGCCTGATTTAGAGAGGAACATATCAGCTACGTTTGAGGGCAGTGACATCTCAGTGAAAGCACAATGAGATTCTTCAAATCGGAAGTAAAAGCCTACAGATGAATTCACCATTAGATGGTCTTTTTTTTTTTAAAGTGCAAAGACAATTTGTATCCCTCGAGGCAGATAATCCCCTCGAGCCTCTTCATCAAAGTAATGAAGAAGAGAGAAAGAGAGAGAGAAAAAAAACAATTTCCTCTCAGAAGGGGTTTACCCGCTGAAACATATCATAACAGATACAAAGTCACCCGCACTTGACATTTAGCCTCTTAAATTACTCCGCACCACCTAATCACGATGGCAAGACGGTGGAGGTATTGGATTTGATGTCGGTTCAGTGTACAATTATTCAAATCCGAAATGAACCCGGTCATGGAATGCAGTAATTATAGGCCAACGGCTGTAAATGCCACAGGCTGAGCACTTAAATAATAGCCTTGGATCCGCGGTAACCTTTCAGAGTGAAGATCTGTGCAATATCCGCTACCACTACACAAGGACAGGAAGGCATTACTGTTCATCTATTGAACACCCACTAGGTCTCCAGAGAACAATGGGGAGAGAGCAGGGAATTCCAATGACCAGTGGCACAAGCCACTGACCCCAGTGTTAATTAATGGATCACAAGTGGTCCCTTGAGAGCGAAGCTGAGCTCTGCTTTCTCTCTCTCTCTCCCTCTTTCTCTCTACCTAGCTCTCTCTCTCTCTCTCTCTCTTTCTCTCTCTCCATACTTCTGTTTTTCTGAGCCTTTGCCCGTGGCTTCCGTTCCCTTGGAAAAATGTCCGCTTTTTCATTGTCGTGCTGAGAAAGACTACCCTTGTGCCCACAACTCATTGAGGGTCCAAGCGCGATGAATGGGCAGATTGGGCACGACATTTCCATATCTATAATCAGGGACTCCTTCTCCTATAAGTCACGTCAGTGGAAACGTGGCACACATCATAGCTTTGGTTTTGGTTTTGCTGTGCCGCAGGTAACCCTCTTCTTAGAATCACTAATGTTTAAAGAGTCAATAAAGAGATTTTGACCGTACTTATTTTCACATGATGACAATTTGATAGATTTGAAAGACATTGTCATTGTCATCATTGATTGAAAACAAATTATTGTGGCAGCATCATGAAACTATATGTGCCCCTGCTATATAAAGTAAATCCTAAAGAACATTATCATGTTCCTTCTACTGTCATTTGTCCTATTCCTACATCAACTATAAACTAATCTTCTGCGATTATATGGGGGAGGTGTGGGAGGGGAGGTGTCTGAGGGAGGTCAGAGGAGGTTTACAGCAAATGGCCAAGGAAATCCTGTGAGAGAAAAGATGTTATTATTCATTAATGTCCCTGGAAGTGATACACTCTTCTCAGAACACAAGTTGCCCATTTGTGCCCCCACCACACCACAACCACCAGCCCCCACCACACTATACTACCCCACGCCCACACACACACACACACACACACACACACATTCGCTCGCACGCACGCACGCACGTGCACACGCACACACGCACACAGACACACGCACGCACGTACGCACGCAAGCGCACACCCACCCACACACACACACACACACACACACACACACACACCCCTCATCACCAGCCGTCTCCATCTCATCTCTCACATTAACTATGAAAGTCAGAGGGGTGCATTTCTCTGACACGGGGCCTTCGGTGGTGGTGCACTCCAGTCGAGGCCTCTGCGGTACAGTGCGAGCTTTTTAATGATTCAGGTGATTATCAGGCCTTTTTAGAATGCAACGGAGGGAGGGACCCAAGAATAAAGTGCAACGTCAGAGGGAGAGCTCTTCCAGAGGCGAAATAGTCTTGGTTGTAATAAGAACTCAAAAGCCACAGGGGTCACAGGAAGGTATTTCATACAGGGAGTTAGAGGTCTTCAATAATCTCTCATGACTTGCTATATATGTGTCCTGTTTGATAGTTGTTGCTACAGTATGTGTTAGCATGTTTTGTTAAGCTGAAAGCTTCAGGTATTCCGTTCCACACCGCTGCGGGCACAAACACGAGGCCTAATACATGTTAAAAGTAACTGACACGTGCGATAGCAGAGCAACCACAGGCTTAGTGTTATGAGTTCCTCCAAAGCCAGTTATGAATGCTCAGAAGAGACAGGCACCACAGGAATGTGTTCGTTTAATTCCAGTTTTGACAGACTTCTGGCAGCTGTATAAAAAATATAGCATGACAACCGAAAGAACCTGACATGACACATGTGCAATGAAAAAAAAAAAAAACCTTGAAGGTGTGATTGAACGTACACTATATATGTACACCGATATACGGTACATTTTATCATATTTTCAACACAGCTCAATGTATTCTTTTCAGGAGTGGTATTAAAAAAAAAAAAAATCATCGAATATATGGACAGTGCATGTACGTATGCCAGTAGCACATGAGCACTGTCATAATTTCTAGTGAAAGAGGAGACTGTGAAAAGAGATGAAAATCTGGAAGCTGTAAAGCTGTCGGTAATTCTTTCATTCGGTAGCTAGCTGGCGCAAGGGCCTCTCTTTCAGGCTTCTTTCAGGAGCAATTGCTTTATTTGGATGGAAATTTCCAAACTGCAACATGTATTTATAAGTGCCTTGGACATGTGGATGGCGACAGCATTTTCCAGAGGGTTGCTCAGTGGGCAACGCTACCTGACTGTGTGTGTGTGAGAACAATAGCGGAACTGTTGAGCACAGAACGACAGACCATCAAGCCTCAGGGGTTGAGGGCTGAGGTGTGTGTGTGTGTGTGTGTGTGTGTTTGTCTGAGTATGTCCATATGTTTGTGTTTGTGTGTGTTGACAGAGGGAAGAGAGCAAAAGAGAACATCCCTGTTGGTATCTTGGCACATGTTTGGCAGGCAAATATAACATTTTTTATTGACATTTTTACCTTTCACAAATTTCACACCTACACATTAAAGGAAACTTTTTCCTAAAAGTATTTTCACTGCTGTGTATTTAGACTTACGTTATAGGAGTATTTAGCTCTGTTTTTATTGTTGTTGGTTAACGATGAGTTAGATCAAATGCCAAACTAATTCCTAGCAATCTGTGGAAAGTGCATGCCTTTTGACGTATTCTTAATAATTCTTTGCTGTTTACAGGTGTTAAGCTTTGTCGACAAAAAGAACAACAAAAAAGTGTGAATTCCAGAGTATCCTGTGCCAATTATCTACCCTCATGGTAATATGTGAGAAACATGCAGTCAACTTAATAGATTTTTATCACTTTTGTTAAATTACAAAATGAAATTACAGGGCCGAGTTATGTGGACTGGTTGAGAGATATGTTTAAATTAGATTTGCTCTATGGGACTTTTTAGAATTTGTATAATTGCACGGACATGGCGTCTCAAATCGGTATCAAAACCAGGTGCATTACGGGGTCATACATTGTTCTTCAACCGGCTGTGGCATGTGGTTGTACATTCAATTCAAGGAGCACTTCAGTGGGGAGAAAAGAATGCAATCAACAATAAACCAAGACAGCTTTGTGTGATGGACCTCACGGTGGACCTCAACATTACAGGCAGTTGTAACCGCAGGCCTGTTGGACCGGGGCGGGGGGAGACCAGTCCAGTGGCTTGGCGGAACCGAATTAGAGAGCGGCTGCAGTCTCTGTGTTCACAACATTGAGGCCGGTTGCCTAGTCACAGGCGAACACGGTCGCGTCCCAGACGTGCGGTGGACCCACATGATGAGTCACTCGCGCAGGACGGAGCGCAGGAAAGGCCCTGAGTGGAGCGGCAAGACCAGGTGTCTGACTTCTGTCAATCAAGCGTGACCTCAACTTAACCAACCCCCCTTCGCCACTTCCAGAGTAACACTCCGGCAAGACCGGTAATACTTTTTTTCTTTTGTCATGATATTGTTGAACTTCATTTCAACAGTGAGCTATTTCAGAGAACATGGATATCAAAAACAGAAGAAAAGAGAAGAGATGTGCTGCAAAGAGAGAGACAATTTGCCATGTGCTTCATTACAGTAAATTAATTATAGCATTGGTCTCCGATTTTATTCTATTTTAATGTTAAAATTGACAGATTGAGTTAGAGTGTTAAACAGAATAGATACTTGCTGAACTCTTGCAAATAAGCAGCACAATAATAGCAAAACTATTGTTTTGTTGTTTTTTTTCCACCAAATCATGCTTGTAATAAAAGTTTACAGCAAGATATAATTATTTAGGAAACGGTCACTAAATGCAACATCTATGGGATTTTGCCCCTTTGCAGATGGCTGAGCAGCTACAGTAGGCTAAACGCAGTCCTGGCCACGGAGCAGGAAGTGGGGTGACTGCGTCTCAGGCTAAACGGCCTGCTTGCCCTGCTCCGTGTCCCGGCAGCCTTCTTAATCGCTACAACAGGGGGACAATTTTGTTGTCACCTCGACGGAAGCCTGCAGAAAAACCAGCGTGGACTCGGTGTCGGTGGCTGAGGACACCTCGGCAGGTGTTATTAATAGCCGCTCCCGCGGTGACAGTGAACAGACCGAGGACTGTATGGCCGCCTTTTATTCCCGCAGAGCATCCCCCTCCTCCCCCAGACACACACACACACACACACACACACACACACACACACACACCGACTCCTCCACCACCCCCAGCCCCCGAAAGCTTATGAAATATGCACAACGCAAACAGAGGTGGGCTTGATGCATGGGACCTGCTTCCACCACTACCAACCGCTACATGTCCAGGGCTATTACTTATTTATAAGACATGCCGGCTAAAGTGCCAAAATGGGCTCCCGTTTTTTTTTTTTAACTCCCCTGGTGCCATAAGAGGTGCTTTTATAACGCCGTGTTTATACAAAGAGCAAAAAAGACATCAAGAGCGATAACAAAATAATAATAAAAAAAAATCTCAGGCCTAATTGGTTAAAGTATCCAGAGTAAAAGCACAAAGACTCTGACAAATATTTGTGGGGAAGAGGACTGGGATCAGTGATGTGGCACTGTTGATTATCCACAGGTATAAACAGTGACACGCTTTTTGGAAACTTTTAAATAAGGTTCCACTCACTGCTTAGCTGGGAGATACAGTATATCCAGGGCTGGGTAGAAGTTGTATTGCTGTAATATAAGCTACATGTAAGTTGGGTTGCATTTACTTACTCTAATAGGTCATTGTATGATATTACTGTATATCCATGATAATATAATATTTGAAAATGAAAGACAGAATCATTGGTGTGATATATATGATATTTCATGTACAAAACAGTGACGTCGTCGTCAAAGCCTCTTCTTTCCCGAGTTTGTCTGTTCCTCAGTAAATCACACACAACAACAACAACAAAAAATGTGATTTCTTGGAGTGTCCCTCCAATGTGCAACAGTGGTGACAGGAATCTGCTCGTGCTGTCGTCAGAGCGCATCCTAACAAAAGCGAGTGTGCCTGGAGGCTGTGGGGCTTTCAGCCTGTTCATCCAGCCTTCCAAGGCCCCTTCGCAGGCCACTCGTTTTAATGAGCAGGACGGCCACAGTTCAGCGAGTAGTTATGGCAAGCAGAAACGCACGCCAGGATGACAGCAACAAGGACGCGCACACATGACTTTTTAACCCTTGTTATATCATTTGTGGATGACAAAGTATTACGGTTGTCATTTTTTTTATGCTGAAAGCAGTGTGACAGGGCATTCTGCCACAGTGAAAAATAAGGCTCTTTTTTTCCTTCATGATCTTTATACATTTCTTTATCGTGTACATTTTAGGTTCAAGTGAATCACATTGCGGTTCTCAGCAACATCTGGTGTTGTGTTTTTTTAAAAAAAGAAGAAAAAAAAAAGAAAATGGCCGGAGTGTCTAGCCCAAAATTCAGCGGTTTCATCTTCGAGGGAGGTACGATGTGGAAAATGGGTCAGGGACTATAAAGTTTCCTCTGGAAAAAAGGATGTCTGTTTATCAAATAAACAGGTTGTCCTTGCTGTATTGTGAACATGGGACGGTGGGCTGCTGCGCTCCTGTTTGTGTGTTTGTGTGTCCTTTTTAGCACATAGCAACAAAGAGAGCACACACCCAGGCACACTGGCACTGGGGTGTAGAGAGAGAGAGAGAGAGAGAGAGAGAGAGAGAGAGAGAGAGAGAGAGAGAGAGAGAGAGAGAGAGAGAGAGAGAGAGAGAGAGAGAGAGAGAGAGAGAGAGAGAGAGAGAGAGAGAGAGAGAGAGAGAGAGAGAGAGATCAAACCCCCGTCACGTGGGCCATAATAGCCGGAGCTCTCTGAGTCAGGAGAGGGCAGTGGGCAGCCACAGTCCCTGACCGTAATGTAGGTCAGACTTTCCCTTTCGCTGGCCTCCTCCCATCTCTTTTCGGGGCCTTCGGGTGAGGCGGTGTCACCAGGCAACCGATGACTTTGCCGCCGCCGGTGTCGAGAGGCCCGAGCCGGTCGCCGACAGAACCTTCGCCAGGACACGGAGGCCAGAGCAGACCAGACCCAAACCTCAGACGGGTAGCGTCCAGTAGCGACTCCTCCGCCCTTCTGAAAGGCCCGGCCCCCTTAAATGCCAAAGCCACAGCGACCCAGCCCAACCCCTGGGTCGCGCCTGCAACCGCAGCTACCAGCGTCCACCACCGTACAGACCGGTGGGGAGTAACGCCATTCGTCCATCCTTTCGTTTGTCCGTGCCTACATCCATCCATTCGCTTGGCCTGCCCGACTGCCCGCCCGCCCGCCTGCCCTCTCCTCCGCTGCCATCTGTTTTGCCGAGCCCTCGGACGTGACTGCCCGGTGCCATCTGCCAGCGGAGGTCTGGAGGGGGGCTCCGCCGTCCAAAGAGCGACGGCGCGGACCTTACATCACTGTCACGCCGTCTTCACAGTGATTGATCTGGTTCATTTAGCCACGCTGGCCGACTCCGAGGGAGGCCTTGTCCTGCCGCTCTCCCCCCTCCTCCTCCTCCTCCTCCTCCTCCTCCATCCTCCCCCCATCTCAGTCAGCGCAAAGCAAACATGGACGCTCTGCCAGATCCCCCAGCCGGATCCCCCATCAGGCTCATTAGCACTGTCTGCTACCAAGGAGAGGAGTTATCAGCTTAGATTGGCCCTATTTGATGTGCTCCTTTGAAAAATGTCTAGATGCGACACACGCAATAAGTGCATCTGTTAATATTTTCATAATTGTTCCACTGTTTTATCGTACGCTAACAAGTCCTGATTTTTATGTGAAGTGTAAATAAGGGATATGTGATGAGGAATTATCAGTGATATGAGAGGGACATATATTGAGAAATCATCTGTTAACATCAACGACTGCATAATCAATTACCCGTGATATTATTGGGTGGTATAAAATTGGCTAACATGCAGTACTGTATAATCAATTACCATTCATATTACAGGGGAAATAGAGAAGAATGACATATGATGGTATATTTTACAGTTTTTACAAGTCACTGTAAAACTAATAGAACCAGCCATTAACTACAATGAATGTATCTCTGCCATGAGGACATATTTTTTACTTTTTATGTATCCTTTATCTCCTTGATAGCTCTTTCTGCCTCTGTGTGACTCATTTGAGCGTAGCAATCACATCGGTTCGCATCGTTATGGCAAAATGAGCTCCCTAGACAGAGGGGTCACGACCATGGTGCTCCATCCAGTCGCTGTTGGAGTTCTGTGCCTATTACATCACTTTGAAATCAAGCTAGGCCAAAGCTTTGACTTCTCAATGCTCCCTTTTAATAAGCCTGATGTTAGGCTTTGGGATTTGTCCAGGACTACCCTTTCAGGTTTTTCCATTTCCAAGTGAGAGAGAGAGAGAGAGAGAGGGAGAGAGAGAGAGGGAGAGAGAGCCTAACCACATCACATTGATATTATTTTTTTGTCCCTAGACTGCCAAGGAGAAATCAATTTCCCCAACTGTTCTCTGTTACTGCGTATGCGGTTAGTATCTTTTAATTTATGGCTTATTATGACATATCCATTTCTGTAAAAATTGAGTTGGAACAGTCAAGAGCTGTTTCATTCGGCCAAAGATTCTGCAGACAAAGTAAAAAAAAAAAAAAAAAAAAACTCTGGACACAGAGATAGCAAAGCACTGAAAATTAAGGCGCATGATTTGAATTTTTTAAAGATCTTAAGATACAGAAGGATAGGGCGGCGTGTTTTCTTGTCAAATATTTAAGAAGTGTAAAGCCTCACTCTCTTTCCTCTCTCTTTTGGTCCTTAACGCTTGCATGAAGCTCTTTTGCTGAAAGAACCCTTGTTACATCATCAAAGGGCCTGGAATGGAAAGGTACAGGCTCTAGCTGTATATTCACGTCTCAGTCTCCACTTCATGTTGAATTTACATTCTAAACTTTAAAGGGGGGCTGTGGCACTGTCTAGTACTGTGGGCATCACAATGTAATCCACTGAGGGCAAAATGCTGTGGAAGGGTAGAGACTGGAATATATGGAGTACACAGACAGAGAATATTTAAAGTCTGCTTAATTGCATTTCATTTAAGAAACAGTGGTCTTTGAAGTTTAACTGCATTACGCTAACTTATTTTATCACACTATGGTTCGATCATATGTTTGAATCATACTGTAGCTTTCCTAAGACGTACATGCAGCTGAACACCAAAGAGTCTGATTAGAAAACAGTGGATATTCTTGACTGAAAACAGGATCCTCTTATTTTAATGATCAATGGTAATTAGGGACTAATTGTCACCATCATTACAACCCATTGCCGACAGCAAACATGGCACCATAGCAGGGCCGCAGACTCATAAATATTAGAAATCCACTGGGCCATTATGATGTCTCTATTCATCCTTGTCAGAACCCATAAAGGTCAACTGAGGGCTTATCCCATTCTAAGCTTCAGGAACCAAACAGTCACGTACAAATGGAGACGCAACACACCCACCCTCCCACACACACACACACACACACACACACACACACACATGCACACATACACACACATGCACTCATTCACATGCACCTCTACTTTAAATGGGGAAGGTTTTTTAAAAAATGACTTAAGCATGCCTGTCAAGTAAAAATGCGTCAATGTCACAAAATAGTTTTTAAGCGTCTCTCTAAAATGTGACGCTCCCATCAGGATTTGGAGCGAAATGACTCCTCAAGTTGAATGTCAGCAAACAAAGCGTCAAGGAATTAGCGTACTGCAGGCACCCTTCCAGAGAAAATGTTTACGTTCCTCTTGAAGCCCCCTTTAACAGAAACGATTACACGAATGTTGCTGCAGCGTTTGTTTCTCTTAGCATTTGGCTGAGGGGGGTTTATCCATCTTGACAAGCAAATAATGCGGCTCTTGGGGTTTCATCAGAAGAGAATGGGAGAAGAGAAAGAAGACATGGAGAAGTTCTTGAAGTTTCTCTACCACCACCACCCCCGATCACACTAACACACACACACACACACACTCTCTCTCTCTCTCTCTCTCTCTCTCTCTCTCTCACACACACACTCACACACACACACACACACATGTAAACACACACACTTCACAGATTCTTTAACAGCACACTCAGTCCCCCAAAAGCCCTCCATTGAAAAGAGCACAATAATCCCATCAAAATGACATTAGCAACAGCCTTCATTCCACTTCTTGAGTAGGTGGCATGAATCGCAGCCAAAATCACTGAAAACACAGCGGGGTGCCCGGAACACTATGGCAAAGACGCAAAGTTCCCAGTGTAATTTCATTACACCCAGTGTGGCAAAAAAACAGACATTTACCAATGTTGCGCACAACTGTGTTCAAAGGCTATAAGTGAATTACGTCCAATAAAGACAAGTTGCAATCTGCCTATTGCCACCCCAAACGGCATCGACCTTGTGAACTGCGGGCCTTGACCTTGCATAGCCGCACTCAGAGGGCTAACAACAATTAGCGAGGCATCATTGTCCCTGACAGACATTCTTAGACTCTCTTAAATCCAAGTTATGAGAAGAAAAAAATCTTGCTATTCGCCCAGGCACCATCTAATGCAATTTATTCTAAAAGCAAGAACCCTGAGGTGAGAAGTCTGAGAGACAAGTTGGGGACAATAATGAAAAGAAAAAGAGAACACGCCACACAACCACACCAGTGTTTCAAGAGTATGTGTGAAGCAAGAGCAATAGTTCAGCCACCAGTTACCATGATCAAGGGGGTGAGGCGCGTTTGGAGGGTTTTTTTGGCATAGCCACCGTCCCTTGTCCCAGCACCCACTCACTCACTCCCTCTCTTCCACTCTCTTGTCTCTCCTCTCCTCATTCTCCCTTTTCAGCCATCTTCTCCCTTTCTTCCCCAGGTTTCTAAAGAAAGGGTACACAACTGCTATTGGGGCCAAATAAAGAGAGGAAGAAATAAAGAAAGAAAGCAAGAAAGAAAGCAAAAAAAAGAAAGAAAGAGACGGGAGAGAGAAAGGGGAAAAAAACACAAGTCTGCAAGGGCGCGAGTTCTTTTATTTTCCTTTTTCCCGACCATTAAAATAATACTGAGTTGGAAGAGGGGGAAGGCGCGGGTGCTGCTGGTGATGGTGGTGGTGGTGGTGGGGCTTCCCTGGCGGCCCAGCAGGGGGTCTGTTCAGCGGTGTCGCACGCACAGAGCTCAACAGAGAGAGAGAGAGAGAGAGAGAGAGAGAGAGAGAGACTCACTAATGCAGACGGCGGGTGTTAACGAGATCCACGGCAAGTCTCGCTAGGCCTGCCCTCGTATTAATATGTTTCATTGAATAATTAAAGTGGGCTTTTGACTTCATTACAATGATGCCACCACATGACTCCATGGCCCACGCTGGACCAAAATGGCGACGGGGAAAAAAAATAATAACGTCGCTTCGGCTTTGTTCTCATCTTTTTTGACTACAAAGTCTGACGCCACATCAGCTAAAGCATCAAGAGTGGTGATATTGCTGTGAACACTTCAGTGTTGGCAGGTAAATTGCCTGCATACTGTGTTCTTTCCAGTGTTTCCCTTCACAGGCCAATGCTACCAGTGAATTATCAGAAGTGCTAGCTTCTTATCTGTGGGAACACAGAGTACTACATTTTCCAACTTTTTGTGAAAATAGGAGAATAAAAACAAAATATATATATTTTTTTCCGTCACTTTTATTCAAGCGTAAGATTATGGTCAGACGTGGAACTCTTGTCTCTTCCTTGGTGCATCGGTTTCCGTTGCAGCGCCGCTCGAAGCCCAGCATGCCGCTGCCTACTGGATGGGTCTAATAATACACCGTCTGTCTCCTACTCGAAGCAGAGTTCACTCCAGAATAGGCAACACAGAGCGTTATGGGGAGAGCTTCTGCACCCCTGCAACGTGTTTAGAAAATTACAGGCGAGGCAGCAAAGTGCCTGTGTCTGCTTGGCTAAACGGAGGGACTGGAGGCTTGATTTGAGTCGCACGGCTCCGACTTCACAAATCGCTGCCAAGGCGCGCCCCCACCACCACCACTGGCTTTTAGAGCTACTCTCTCTGCCTTCACCCGAGTGTGCCGCGACAAAGAGCCTACTCTCGTTTTTTGTGCTCTCTTTCTCTCTCTCTCTTCTCTTCTTCCCCGTACTCCTTTCCTTCATCCTTCATCTTTACTCCTTCTTCTCCCCTTCTTCTCCCTCCTCCTTATCGTTTGCTTCTGCTCCTGTGCGGCTGGTTAAGATGACACATTTGTTATTCGACTCAAGTCTGTCTCTCTCCTCCACTCGCTCCCCTATTTTTAAACCGTCATGCTGGACTTGAGGGGGAAAAAAAGAAGTTCATTCATGTCTTCAAGGACCGACATCTGTGCCACTGAAATGTGCCGTCTCATGCTTTTCTGTCTGCTCTGCTGCTCTGTGTGTCCAGGATGGGAGAACCATGACTTTTGGTGTGATACGACACCTAGGGAGCTTGTGTCTGGAAATGGAGTCATCCACAGTCTTGAAAAAATACCTGTCACAATATTTTCCTACAAATAATGAAGGTGAAACAAAAAAAGAATAAAATAAATCAGCTTAGTGGTTAAACAATGGCTTTAGGATTCCCTCTAATGAACTTCTCTTATGTCATGTGTCAAAACAAAGAAATATCAACTGAACATTCCGGTTTAACTCAATTTGAACTTCGCTGTAATTGTACACTCGGCATTTCCCTTTTTTGCATAATTCATAAATATACACGAAACCAACACAACCAAACAAAAACATCACTATGACAATAAACACGTAATTGTTTTATTTGTATGACGATTTCTTAAACATGATGCCACTATCTGTGTAATGTAGCCCGTAATAAATAAACAATAGTGTGAATCCCTGACTACTCCTCACAAATATCCTCTGGCTGCTCTCTCTAGCTGGAGAAGAACCCAGCCGGCCTGCTCCATTTGGCCAAGACTCCAGGCTGCGGTGGGGGGGGGGGGACTCTGAGGACACTGGAGGAGCAGGGACAGGCTGTCTGCATAGGGAGGACACAGATACCTCTAGTGCTGGAGCAGAGGGCAGGCCGCCATGTGTGGTCCTCCAACGCCCACGCACCTGGGATAATCACCCCCCCCCCACCCCCCCACCCCCTTATCAGCACAGGCCACCTCTGGTGGTCTTCTCCAGAGAGACAGGTGAGAGAGAGGAGAGAGAGGGAGAGAGAGAGAGAGAGAGAGTGAGAGAGAGAGAGGGAGGGAGGGAGTGAGGGAGGGAGAGGGATCTGGACAACCGATAAGTAGTCAGAACAGGACAGAAAAAGGATAAGGAGAGTGGGGGGACAGACACAAAAGTGTCTTTTTCACGCTCTCGCTCTCTCTTTCTCTCGCACTGTGTGTGTGTGTGTGTGTGTGTGTTTGTGCGTGTCTGTGTGTGTGTGTGTGTGTGTGTGTGTGTGTGTGTGTTTGTGCGTGTCTGTGTGTGTGTGTGTGTGTGTGTAAATTGAAACTGAAATTGAAATAGCGACAAAGACCAAATACTTGTATAAAATGAGGGAGCGTGTGCGGATCAGAGGAAAAGAGAAGAAATGGGGACCTGTATTACAGCGCGGCGACGGAGAGAGGGATATAGACGAGCCATTCTAATGGAGAGGAAATAAGAGGGAAGACAAAGGTTTAGACAGATGAAGATTATTAGAAGCACGAGAACGAACGAACGAATGAAAGAAAGAGAGAAACGAGTAGAGACAAAGACACATAATGGAGAGAGAGGCGACACATCAGGACAGCGAAGAGAGAGAGAGAGAGAGAGAGAGAGAAAGAGAGAGAGAGAGAGAGGGGGGGAGGGAGAGAGAGAGAGAGGGGGAGAGGGAGAGGAAGATGGAGGAGGGTAGACATCCTGGCCCCGCAAGGCTGCAGCAACTGCTCGGGCCTATCAGGTCCACCAGGAGGCCTCGCTCCTCGTTAGCATAAATTCAAATGACAAATGTGGTGGGCTCTGGCAGAGACTAATTAATTCACACGGAGGGAAATCAAAATCACTCGCATTAAAGTCCAAATCCGACCCCCACTGCCAGAGCACGGAGAGAGTGTTAGCAGAGGGAATGGCATCCTCCCTGGTCAAACCCAATGCTGCTCTCCCTTAGTTAAGTTTTTTCTTTTTTCTCTCTTTGTTAATGCTTTGGACTGTTTAGGTTTTTATGTATTGTCTGTGCATGTGTTTGTGTGTGTGTGTCTGTGTATAGCTATGTGTTTGTGTGTTGCAGAGGTAAAATAGGATGCCTGTACAAGTCTGGTGAGACTGTTTGAGATTTGAGAAGTTTTCTGCAATGTGATGGAATCAACGTTGTTAGAGAGGGTCTGATGCCACCAAACTATTCCAGACTTAGGACAGAAAGCACGCTCCCCGGCAGGCCTGTTGGCGACTGCCACTTTCTCTCCGGAGTATGGACTCACTGGGAAAGAATAAGTGCGCCCCCTTGTGTTCAGAACTGGTGAAGGTGGAGAATTAACAAACAGAGAGGTGACATGAGGCAATTGCTATTGCGTTGTTTTCATACTCATTAATACTTATTTATACAGAACAGCCATATTTTCAGTGCAGTTATTACATTTTTAAAAAACAGCACATTATCTTAGGATAAATATATATATTAAACCTCTACAAACAGAAAATCTAACAGTGCTCTACAAATGCAGCGTTGAAGCTGTCTAGAGACACAATAGGCAAGTGAACTGCGCACAGTTGCAAAAGACAATGAACTTTGGTTCTTTTGGGAAGGAAAGAAAAGAGTTCTCATCATTTTGGGGGCAAAAATTTGCTGATTTTTTTTGCTAATTGCCAACTATTAGCTAAGCACTTAAACTGCTGTTGAAAATAAATTGGCATCAGCTTTTTTTTTCTTATTCTCTCTGTAAGGACAGTGACTGTGTGGTAAAAAACAGCCTTTGAGAGAGACTGTCGAGAGATCATGAGGGAAGGGTCAGCATTTCCATCGCTGACTGGACAAAGCATGCCAGCTTCATGTTTTGCTCTTAGATCTCAGAAGAGAATTGGGGAGAATATGCAGCAGTTGCAAGTTTTTGGGCTTGCAGTGCTCACTAACTCCTGTTGTCTGTACTGTAGTCGAGGAGTACATGCCATTTCACCTTGAAGCAGATGTTCGTTATACAGACTCAGAAATGTAGAACGTAATATATGAAAAAATATTTATTTGGTTTATCTCTGAAGTCTACATCTGAAAATGTGTCTCAGATTTTCAAGTCAACCCAGAAAATTACGATAAGAAAAAACAATCAAACATGTCTGACCCACTAGCGGAGATTATTCAGTGTAAGCTTTTTCTGAGCGCTATCCTCCATTTGAAAAGAGGCGATGATATAATATGATAATTTGCAAATTAAATAATCTGTGGCTGTTGACTGTGGTCTCCAGTCTCCACAAGTGGATGCACTTATTGTAATGGATGAATGTGAATGATAAATGACTTATTTTTGTCTGGGGGATTTGAAACGGTGTTGTACACACATTGATTCTTTTTTTTTTTTTTCCATCTTTTCCAGCAGCTTACATACTCCCTGGTGGTGATTAATTAAATATCACTCGGAGTGTGCTAATTTAGTCGGGGGAAATCCAGCCTTTTGGCAAGTGCAAGTGGCTGAGGGGCCGTAAGTGATCGTTTTGAAAAGAATTACAGATAAATGGTGTGCTTTTACACACCAGCTAGTGTTCCCCCGTCAGCCTGTCTGTCTGTGTGTGTGTGTGTGTGTATGCATGACAAAAAAAAATAAAACACCCTGCAAAACATCTGGCTCCCATCAACGCCAGGTGTTCCACTAGGCCATTACCCGTCTCTCTCTCTCTCTCTCTCCCCACCCATCTCTCTTTCTCTCTTCATTTCTCTCTCTCTCTATTTCTCTTTCTCTTACTTTCTCTCTCTCTCTCTCTCACACACACACACACACACACACACACACACACACACACACACACACACACACACACACACACACACACACACACACACACACACACACACACACACACACACACACACACACACACACACACACACACACACACACACACACACACACTCATTTGGTTTCCCTCCCGTTTCCTTGTGCCAGCTTTAACCAGGTGCAGCTCCTGGCCTCCAAATCCCTCATAAAGTTCTTCCTAATGCCTGTTCAAGCACTTCCTTCATTTCAAACTCGATCCGCTAAAATAAGACAGAATGGGAGCTTTTATGAGCTCGTGCCTAGCTAAGGGGCCACACTGCCTCCCATTCTCAATTGGATGATGTTCACCGAAACAATTATTTTAGCTGTAATGAAGGGATAGGGCCTCTTCCACCATTTTCTTATACAGTATACAGTCAGACAACACCTGCTACATACATTAACTTCAGCCAGAAAGGTAGAACCATGTCTCTTTTTTTTTCATCCTGACAGTGGTAGACAGTTAAACCGATTTGAAAGTGATGCTATAAATGTTGGTTCAAAAAGAGATCTTTCAAGCTAACCCGCAAACTATTATGGGTCCTCTCGGCCCTGCCTGTGCATAGCCATCACAGTTTCCACTTGTAATATGATTGCCCTCCATTTTAAAGCCATAGAATGACTCTTTGTTGGGTAGATCTTATATTCGTGCAATGTTCCACCCTCTAATTGGCAATTATGGGATGGGGCGGGGGGGGGCTTGTCATTTATTTATTTAATATTATTGCTTCCATGGCAATGATGATGTGCATGATGAGGTTCATGCGAGCACGCCGTCTCGGGGCACTTTCAATTCCGTGACGCCAACCTGGCCACCAGCAAAGAGCGCGTATGAAAGGCTCTCACACACACAGATCACACATCGAAGGAGCTAAGAAAACAAACATGATAAACAGCAGTCACAGGAGAAGGCTTTGGCCTCTCCTCTTTTTCTGTGCGGTCATGCCATTGGCCTTGGCCATCGATTTCGGAAAACGCCAGGCCGCGCGGGCAGAGACCCACAGATTGGGTGCGTGGTGGTGTGTGCCCATCGGGTTGGGCCGCCCTCGCCAGTGCAAACACGGTAATGGCTGGACGGCCGGGCTGGTCGGCGCCGCCGCAGTCAGCCTGGCCTCCGAACCCGACGCGGGGCCGAGGAGGCAGCCTGAGAGAGAGAGAGAGAGAGAGAGAGAGAGAGAGAGAGAGAGAGAGAGAGAGAGAGAGAGAGAGAGAGAGAGAGAGAGAGAGAGAGAGAGAGAGAGAGAGAGAGAGAGTCGGGGACAGGCAGGCAGGCAGGCAGGCAGGCAGGCAGGCAGGCAGGCAGGCAGGCACGGGCTAGATCAACACGCGCGGAGACCAGCGCAAACAAACAGGCCATGCCAGGCACAAAGTGGAGCTGCTTAGTGTCAGGACCAGCCTGTGACAGGCCATCTCTGTGCCTGCGGCAACTGCTCATTGTCATCCATGGCCTGGCCACCATAGCGGTTTTGCTCTCATACCTCTCTCTTTCTCTCTCTCTCTCTCTCTACCTCTTTCTTTCCCTCTCTCTCTCTCTGTGTCTCTCCTTCTCTCTCACGCTCAACGTGACAGGGCAAACTACCACTTAGCCCCCTGGATTCCAAGAAACCGACCAAGCCTGTGCCACCACCCGGACAGACAGCTTGGATGGACAGCAGAGAAAGGAGCAGGGAGAGAAAATTAGCATTATATCCATTACAAGGGGAGGAGAGAGGGGGGGGGGGGCGTGCTTGAGAAAACAAACGATTCTTGCTGAGCGGATTTTAATGGCGTGATTCAAAGAGGTTTGGGGGGGAAAGAGTGTGAGGGCTGGCTGGCCCGTGCGGAAGAGTTCACCTCGCGTCACACACACACAGCGGTCAGCGCTCCTCGACCAACCAGTGCCAGTCACTTCACTTCACTTGTGGACGTGTGGATGGAACAGAGCAACTTTCCATGCAACTCACTGTGCATCACCGATCAACAAACCCAACAAAACTTGACATTTTAAAGTGATCCAAGGCAAGATCTAGTGCTTTTATTCATTCCATGCCACCTTTCCAAGGAAATGCTTTTCTATACACCACCCTCCCTCTACTATTCTGACATCATATTCCTTACTGATGCGTATCAGCACAGAGAGTTCCTGACTGACTTCACAGCAGTGCTGTTTCAAGCGTGTAAGATGTTAAAGGTCAGATTCTGATCCGTGCTAAGAGAGGCTGCCTGCCGCAGGTTTCCTTATCTTCATCGAGGTCTGTGGGGGAGCCTGTTGTGGAGGGCCTGAGCTCTTTGGCACCTCTGAGCAGAGATAAGCCAACAGAGAAGCTCTTTCCTCTTTCTGTCTTTCAATCTCTCTCTCTCTCTCTCTCTCTCTCTCTCTCTCTCTCTCTGTGTGTGGGGCTTGTGGAGCTGGCACTGATGCAGGGGCGGAAATGGTTTCATGGCCGGCCTGACGCTTCGCATTAGCGTATCTGAAATGTGCATCATCTGCTAACACCTCGACATGGTGTTGCTATGGCCTTGGGAGAAGCCTGTTCCTGCACCCTCCCCCCCCCTCCTCCCCAACCCACGCCCCCCCACCCCCCAATCCACCCCCACCCGCCCCCACCCCCCAGTACGCGCTGGTCCCTATGATCCCCTGCCTCCCAGGCGGTGAGCTGTCACTTTGATTGACGCGTGCCCAGGACGCGCGGGGCTGGCTCGGCGGGAGACGGCTCCCAAAGTGACAGGACGCCGCGTGTCATGCTCTCGTCAAGGCGGAAAAGAAAAGAAAGGAAAAGAGAGGCGGGTGGGGAGGGGAGAACAAGGGAAAAGTACTGTAAACTCTGAACAGAACGCCGCGTCGTAGTGCGACGGCACAGCGCGGCGCGGCACGGCGCGGCAACATCAGAGCAGACGGAGACCTCCAGGAGGCTCTCCTTGAGCACGGGATTGTTGTCCACGCTGTACTCCCCTGTGTGTGTGTGTGTGTGTGTGTGTGTGTGTGTGTGGGTGGGTGGGTGGATGCGTGTGTGCTTCTCTCAACAAAGGCTAACTCGACATGATGTTTCACCAGCCCGCGGCCTTTTATTTTCATGTGACATGTTCTTCTATCCGTCAGCCGGATTCCTGAAGACTGAGAAAAGCAACACTCCTTCAAGTTGCTATGCTTGTTCGATTTTAAATGATGACTACATTCCCCCGCCATACTGTACCTTCTATTGTAGAATTATTATTTGATTTTGAGTGTGTGGGATTTTCATGGGCACTCTCCAATATGGAAACTCAAACTTTCTTACCCTATGTGGTAATACATAATTCCATAAGCACAATGACCAACTGTGCATTCCCTTTTTAGGGCACGAACGGGTTTTAGCAGCCAAGGCAAAGCGGCAGCGTATTGTCTCACCAAATGAGTTGTGACACCTTAAACTGAGAGTACGTTTGCTCTGTTGTTTTGTCTCCTTGGTGCTGGTACTACTGTAGAACTTCTGTCTTCGGCCCCCACACCTTGCCCAGTCCACCAACACCAACACCAACACCAACACCTTGCCTCTGTCGGTCATTCGCACAGTCCAGCTCCTTCTCACTCTGCCCTCTCTCTCTATCGCCTCGCTCTCTCTCTCTCTCTCCTTACTCACTCTATCCCTTCTGCTCTCAGTCTCTTGCCTTCACTCTGTCCTCTCTATCCCCCCTTCCTCTATCTTTCTCCTTATTGCCTCTCCTCCCTCTCCATCTCCCCCTACCACCTTTCTACCTCCATCTCTCTCCCTTCCTCTCTCTCTCCTTCCCTTTCTCCTTCCTCTCTCTCCCTTTTGCTCTCAGTCTCTCGCTCCCTTTCACTCTGTCTTCTCTATCCCCCCTTCCTCTATATCTCTCCTTATTGCCTCTCCTCCCTCTCCATCTCTCCCTACCACCTTTCTACCTCCATCTCTCTCCCTTCCTCTCTCTCACTCCTTCCCTTTCTCCTTACTCACTCTATCCCTTTTGCTCTCAGTCTCTCTCTCCCTTTCACTCTGTCCTCTCTATCCCCCCTTTCCTCTATATCTCTCCTCATTGCCTCTCCTCCCTCTCCATCTCTCTCATTTCTCCCTACCACCTTTCTACCACCATCTCTCTCTCTATCCCTTCTTCTCTCTCTATCCCTTCTTTTCTCTCTCTCTCTCTCTCTCTCTCTCTGTCTCTCTCTCTCTCTCTCTCTCGGCCCATCTCCTCCGTGTGGCTGAGTCACCACCTCTGACAGGCGGCCGTCTCCAGGGGCGACGCCGGCCGGCCGTCCCTCTCGTGCGCCAGCAGACCACACATCCACACATCAGTCCCTTTATTGTTCCTTCCACTGGGGTAATGGAAACTGCGGGCCGCTCGGGTCGGGGTGGGGGGGGGTGGAGGGGTTGGGTTGGGTGGAGGAAGCGGGCCCTGGGCCCCCGTGGCAGACATCCACCTCAACACCCCCACCTTCCCCTCCAAAAGTGAAAAGGAGAGAAAGAGAGAGAGAGAGAGAGAGAGAGAGGGAGAGAGAGAAAGCGGGAGCAGGAGAGAGAGAGAGAAAAAACTGTGAGCGGCGCGAAAGCTCCAGAAGAATAACAGTGAGACGGCTGCTGCGCGCTGCATCTCCTCAAACCAAAGGAAATCCTGGACATGTCGACTACATTAGAAAAATACTTGAGGTTTTCTCGGTCGAAATTGGGATCTCCCCGAGCCGAGGTAACGTGATGCTGTTTATTAAAGATGACCAAAGCCATCTGGAGGCCATCGCAGACCGCTGGCTCGGATGACTGTCGCTGCTAATGCAGCATTAACGGGTTTTAGCCGTGGTTCTCACAATTCTTATTGCTGAACGCATTTCTACCTGTCTGCCACAAGATGAATGAAGAAATAATACAGTCAGTGAACCGTAAACTGAAAATCCAGAACGGGATTTTTTTTTTACATTCCGTATCCTCTCCAAACTGTTACGTATAGCTTGGAAATGATTGATGGAAATACCCGACTAGTAATGTAATGGGCCTGACCAATAAATCCTTAATTATACCGTAGGTCTACTACCTACTACTGTTTCGATGACTAGGCTGACATTAAATCAATATTTAATTGATTCAATATGATGCATGTATTGTACTATGGGCTCAGATTCAAATATAAATTTCCTGGATTTGCTGTCACGAAGATGATTTGTCTTGATGCCATGACGTCTTCACCTTTGTGAAATCATGCAGAGTTAATCTGAGTGGATCTTCAAAATGCATTTTTGGGCAAATTCATAACTTCTCCCAACAGTAAAATTATGAAAACACAAATTGTTATCTTGGTGTACATTATATGCTTCACATCCATGAAACAATTATTTACATTATTATATTATTATTATATATTTATTACATTATAAATGCAACATAAGATGATGAAGAATTACTAACTGACTGAATGACCCTTGCTAATTCAGTGGTCCTACAAACTGGCGTTGAATTCCATCGAATGGCATCAAAAGAATACAACTACTGTGTCTGGATCAGTGATACATATAGCAACTTATGAACAGAGATCTTAATGTCATATCAATCTGATGCAGCAATGCATGAATACGTACAGTAGTACTGAAATGCAGCCTTGTGTATGCTTGTGTCTTTGGACAGGTTTGGTTTGGGAACAGAAGGTTGATAGAGGTCAGTCCAGTCAGCACTTATGACATTGTTGACCTGTGATTGGGGCTCTCTAGGCTTGTAGAAAGCAGAGCTGAACCACCTCATTCTTCCAAAGCTGATTGCATTCTACATTCTAGTGGGTGTGCTGGTTTCCTTGGCAGCTACAACTAGTTGATTGACAGGAAGTGATTGGCTTCGAGAGTCCTCTCACTTGTTTTTCGAATTTGGAGCTACAGACAAATATAAAAGGAAAGTATTTTTTCCCCCAAGATTTGTTTGCACTCCTCCTCTCTTTTGTCTAGTTCAAATGTACAGACTGGTAATATATTTTGCAAAACAACAACACCTGGATCATTTATGTGTGAATATCTCTGTGCCAAGTCAACCAAGGTCAGTTTAGTTTCATCACGTTGAGCAAGCACTTAGGATTAATAAGGTCAAGACTAGGTTTCCTCATTACGCTCATCAAAACTAGTCAAAAAAACCCCTCCTTACTGCCATTCAACTTTGATTAACCCACTTGGAAATCACAGTTATAATCTCTGGTCTACGTGCTAAACAAAAAACAAAAACTTTATGGCATCTCCTCAGAACAATGGCAAGACTGTATGTGCCACCCAGCTTGTACCTAAAGCATAAAATGGATGGAGTCCTTCTCTTGCACCATGGAGGCCACTTTGTCACCACTGACAGCTGCAAAGTTACACAGTTCAAACACTTTATTCAACTGTTCCCCTGTGTCATTCCATTGACAATGCCCCACGCATTGTTATTTTGTTATTTCAACATGCTAAGGCCTACTTTTCAAATCCCTCTTAAAATACTGTGCGCCCTGGTTGCAAAAGATAGCATCTGAATTCCCATTGTGTGGGATTCTGTCTGAGTGTATTGAATTATCTCCCCCCCATATGAATATGACCTTCTTCCGTTGGGTATTTCCATCAAAACGCAGACACAGAGAACACCACCACACACAATAAGTAAACAAAACACATCTCTTTCCTTTGCTCCGCAGAGGTCAACATCAAACTGGCCATGGTGTGTGTCATGAGCACTCCACCTGTGTGGGCAGTGGTCTGGGTGGCACTCCCCTGGTGCCCGCGCAGGGTCCATGGTTCCCTGCCCTCTGTCCCCCATCCTCTACCGCGTCCCCGTGGTTGTGATGGCCGCCCAGTCGCTCATTACTTCCACTCGCGGAGTGTCATGTGTTTGTGTCGACACCCCCCCCCCCCCCTTTCCCCCCTCCCAGGTGTCTGGCAGCCACAGGCTCCAGGCGCCTCCAAGCGAAGGTGCCACCGAACAGACAGAGCTCCATGGGTTACTCTGACATCTCTCTCTCTCGCTCTCTTTGTCTTTCTCTCGGTCTCTCTCTCTCTCTTTCTCTCTCCAGCCAAGAGGTGTCAAGAGTCAGGAGGCAGCTATGTAGGAAAAAACCTAAAACCCCGGCAAACAAACAGAAAAATGACATCAACTGTGGAATGACAACTAGTCCGCGTGCATGGCACACAAACAATGGAGATATCACCACAGAAAGGGGGGAAAAGTTTAGTTTTGTTGAAAGAGTGATCAGAGAAGTTGCACAATGTCAGCCAATTAACTTGGTCAGGATGCAGAATGCTTCCTCATCAGTACCCTAAGACAATTATCGCACATTTAATGAGCCATTAGACTGCATGTGTTCTTCCTGGTCGTGCCTTGTATATAGGCTACCCTGTGTCACGTATGGTTGACTGAGACAAAGTCTGTGTCAAAGTCAAAGAGTAGTCTGAGACAAAAGAGTTGTTCCTTTCCAGCGATGTCTGCCACTTGGGTCATTTCATCCACTTCGTTTTAAGCCTGTATTGAAGCTCACTATATTTTCAGGGTTGATTTCAAGGGGAAAATAGCACTACCCCTTGTTCGCTAAAATAATGGGACACTCTAACCCTAAACGGGTTAACCCTAGGGCAAAAATCTAGGGATGGTGCAGAATTGGGACAGGCCCCAAGTCTGTGCTTGCACCACGGACCCTACTGTACATCGATTTCATTAGAGCCGAAACTGGCATGGGTCATACCAATGTGACTGAAACTTTTCAAAAATAAACCACAAAGTGCCACATGAAAAAAAAAGTGTGCATTCCTTTCCAACCTGGGTGAGATGCACGAGAAAAACGCTCTTTGGCCATAAACGTACCGGGCGTTCAAAGCAAAAACACTTAATTCACCATAGAGACAAATCATTTCCCCTGGCTACACCAGTGCAGTGCTGGAATTAGGCGCTCTTTGCTTGCCAGTCAGCCCCCCCCCCCCCCCTCCTCCTCCCTCCCTCCCTCCCTTTCTCCCCGCCCGCTCCCAACTGTTCGACTTATCTGCCACTGCAGTGTCTTTGGCAGCGCTGGGAAGGCTGTGGTGGATCAGCTTCACGGTGGTAAGTATAGTCCTCTCGTGTAATGAACACTCTCGGCGGGGCGAGCAGAGACTGGTGTATGGCATTTCCACTACCCCGAAGAGCACACAGCATCCACATGAAGGGGAGAGGGCCCCACGGGGCGAAGCCAACGACCGAAATGTTAGAAGCGTAGCGCACTTCTGATGGAAACCAGCGAGGCTCATTAAGGGTCCACTGCGTCCCAGTGGAAACGTAAAGACTTGGTTAAAATAATGTTTTTGGAGATTTTAGTAAAAAAAAAAAAAAGGAAGAAGAAGAAGTGAAACTAAGAAGTACCGAGAAGCGGTGGAACCACAGCAGAGAATACTGACAAGATTCCCACCAAACTGTTATGCTCCGTGTCTGCACTACTTACGATACATCTTAAATACAGCGCATATTGTGCGCCAGCCTACTTTCCCGTAACATAATCAAACGCCACCATGGAGGGCCATTTTCTCCCTGCTGTAGTTGCTCCTCTTATCCTCATAATAGTAACCTTATGAACACACTGTACTCACGCTAAGCTGCTCTCTACAACCAGTGCTTTGAGAGCTGGCTCTCCTCATCCACTGTCTGTCTTGTACACATCATGTACTCGTGGACAGGGTGGGAGCTGCTCAAGGTTGCTTTCCGTTACAAGGGAGGTTTTCTTCGCCACGGTCGCCTTGGTGCTTGCTCAAGGAGGTTCTAGCTCTGGGCTCTATAAAGAGACTATTTCAATTTTGTTTGTGAAAAACAGAAATACCCTTCTAGATTTTGTGGGGGCATACATTTCTAGATACTTGTGGGCAAGCCTGTTGCCAGACTTAAAGGAAGTGTTACATTTATTCATAATCAAGAACAAAAGCATAAAAAACAGTATCATTCAGTCTATTGCATTAATTACCAACGGAGAAGGCTCCCCTATGGTTTCCAAACACTTTGAAGATTTCCCTACAATAGAAAGCAGATTCTTTAATCATTCACCAGGAAAATAAAATGAAAAACAGTGATCAGAAGAGACCACAGGAAACATGGTATAATGAAAGTAAAACTCCCTCATGGAAATCTTGTCATAAAAATATACAGTAAAGCCTTTAAAAAAAATGACTGGCACCAGTTTTTTATGCTAGCATGACAGACTGAGTTCCAATCCTTTGGACTCAGTGTGGGCTCACCGTCGCACAGTATGAAGTTCACACCAATATATGACTTTCATATGTTTTAGTGGTCTTTCAGTGGCGACAGACAAGTGATCTGACAGGAAAAGGCTTTATAAATTAATGGTCTGTTTTCTTTTTCATTATAAAGCTTACCCACACAGCCCAAATCCATAGCCTACCAGAGTTATTTGTTAAACGGAGAGCTACCACTGAGGGAGTTAAAGACAAAGAGTCCGTATTATAAGCTAGGTACAGCAGTTCTACAGCTCTGAGCGTTATGGTTGTTTATGTAAAACACAGATAAAACATAGAAAAAGTACTCAAAAAAGTCACTTTATCATTATTGTTAGCACGTCCCTATTTTCAAGGAATGCACAAAGGTGGTGTGCCCCAAACAATGAATGACATACATTTGTCTGTTGCTGTTTTCTTTGAGCTACAATGGATTTTCTAATGACCTTGTTACATAAAGGACTGTCCAAAACATTATAATCTATCTCAGGCATGAAATGTTCTTAGCAAACACTACACAAACAGTGATTCAATGGAGAGAAATGTGTTTCTCTGCTAAAAAAGCATCCATTGATCATGTCCACATAAAACATCTGAGGAAATGCAAAAGCGTGGTACTTGTGTATTTCAATGTTTTTGTTTTGCCCTTATCTAAGGACACCACATTCTCCAAAAGAGGCCAAAGGCGGACAACGGAGGACGACACATCCTTGGCCACTGTGCAAACTGACCTGGCAGCTTTGGCTGTTCAGGCTAACAGAGCTGGACCTGGCCCAAGTTGGCTCTTGCCTTTCCCAGGCAAAGACATTTCAATCCCCACCAAATCTGACACCTCTTCAGAGCTAGTGATAAGTCTCTTAGACTTGTCGCAAAGCATTAGAGGATGGGCCGCAAGGAGATGCCTTGAAAGTCATGAGACACAACAGATGAGACTTCTGTATATGTATGTGGTTGAGCGTGTGTGTGTGTGTGTGTGTGTGTGTGGGTGGGTGTGTGTGTGTGTGTGTGTGGGGGGGGGGTTTGCTTTGTGTGGGCACCGTTTAAGGGCAAGGCTAGCTGCCTTAACACGGCCCGAGTGAGCCGCCAGCCAGCTGGCGTGCGGGCCAGCCAGGTCAGATTACGGGGGTGTCGCTGGCCTTTCCCCTGATAACCCGCCCTGTGATTGGCATCTCCCTCCTCCTTCGGCCTTCCCACACTTGTCATCTCTCAGCGCCGGCAGGCAGATAGGGGCTGTCAATTAGGAAATAATGCGAGGAGCGCGCCGAGATGTCAAGCTGGCTCTCCCCCCCCGTCCTGTCCCTCCCCTCCCGGCACCCTCGCGCGTCAAATGTCCGTCTCCGTGCCGCAGGGCTGCGAAGTGTTGTTACAGAGAAACGAGAAGAGGGAGAAAGACAGCCCGTAGGAGGAGGAGGAGGAGGAAGAGAGGGAGGAAGAAAAGACAGATAAAGATGAAGGAAGAGAAAGAGAGGGAAAGAGGGAGAGAAAAAAATAAAGGAGGAGGACAGAGGAGGAGGACAAAAGCTTAACAAACACATTAGAGCCTCTAAGCATTACAGGTTTTCACTCTCACATCTCCTAATGCAGACAGACACGGGCGTCTGATTGTGTCGCTGAGACATCTGGAGTCCTCTTTGCTAGGTCAGCCCCTGTGCCTTGTCAAGAGATCTGCTGGAATGTTCACCCTCCCTTTTCTCATATAGTCTATGCGGCTAGAAAGATCAAGTCTAATCTACAGTGAAATTAAAAACTCTGTGCTCCAGCCATTTGCTGGACACTTTCCAAAATATCCACTAAGATTTATGTCTGATTGCCCTCAAATTATGAATTGCAAATATTTAACAGACTAAGGCTGATTCGTAGATTCGGTCTCCATACAATATTCCCCATGGTGAAGTGCATGCCATTTATGCACATTTTTTATGTCCACCAAACCATCTCAGTTATGCCGAGTTAGCTGACCAAAATCTCACGTCTGTTTCTTTAACACCACTGAGCCAAGCTCTCTCTATCCTAATCAGCATTTCAAAACAACAATATTCTTCTCGTTTATAAAAAAAAAAAAAAAAAAAAAAAAAAAAAAAGCAATTACTCATCTCAAGGGCAAGTAAGACTCCGACTAACAGTTGCCGGGATATAATTAGTCATCTGTCATCCACCATCAGCCTATCCTCAGTGAGAGCCATATCAAATGTTACATGTGCATACGAGATATGTGTCTGCCAAACCAGGATATTTAGGCAGCATTGCCAAAACTGTTGGAGGAATTAGGCAAAGAAATTAGTACCGTGATTAATCAGTCTTAACCTGAGGGCATATTTGTGTTATTTTATTTTATTTTTTAATACATGTCTGGAGATGGAGTTGTACTATTTTCAAGCTCTTAGGAGAGTGTATATACAGGCAATACATACAGTCCTTTGTCTGGAGCAGAGCGCTATTCCTCTGTGAGACGCTCGATAAATCATAATAGTAGAGACAACATCTCCCTCTAGTGGTGATAGTGTCACATTACAAGTGATTACCCACTGTCTGGCAACATTGGTGCAGAGGGGACAAAAATAATCTTGACATTTGAACATTCAGTTCTTAATAATGTATGTTACATTTCCATTTGGTTCACCTAAGTCTTGTGATATAAAGTTTTCCTACAGTGGCCATTATGTTTCTGTGGTCGTACATTTGACTGTATGAATATCTGATGATGATGATGTGCGGCGATACAGACTACACAAATATATTCTTCCTTTGATCAAAGCATACAATAGGCGTGTTTCCACTACCCTGGTTCTGGGACTTTTTTGGGGGAAGGTACTTTTGACCGGGCCACGACTGGCCTGGTCCTCTCAGGTATATAGTGACCAACTGTGCTGTTCTTCATCATTACCTCTGCCAAGGAGGTTATGTTTTCATCGGGGTTTGTTTGTTATTTGTTTGTCTGTTTGTTCGCAAGATAACTCAAAAAGTTATGGATGGATTTTTGAAAATGGAATTTTGGGAGTGATATGCATCATCGTTTCGGTTATGTTTTCGCTTGATGGAGGTCTGCGTTCTCTGAGTGCTTTTCTAGTTATTATGGGAACATTTAGAGCAGAGAGGGAGCTGATCCTCAAAATCTCTGTGGAGGCTGAAGGAAGTTAATCTTTTGACCTCATAAGTATAAGATGTTCCGTTCTGACCTTATTTTATGATTCTTAGTTAAGAGTACACGTCTATCCTAGTCTAGCTATCACCATACTAAGCTCAATCTTTTATTGAAGATTGAAGATTAGTATGGGGAGGCTGCGGTTTGTTTCTACTGCACAAGAGGCGTGATCAATGGCCATCGTTCAAATGACTCCGTGGCTTGGATAGTCCTTCAACCAATCAGACCAACGATCTGGTGCATCTTTTGGATAAGCTAGTTTCTGATTGGAGCCAAAGGTTCTGGCAGGGAACAGAGGAGATGGATGTGCAGGTTTCCAGCCTGAGCTCCCGGAGCGAAATCGAAATTCGCCGGAAGTTCAGGCAGGGTTCACCCAGCCCACGTCTATCCAAGAGGAGACACACAAATGGCAGCGCAGAAAACTCTAAACTATACAATTAAGTCTGTTAAAGCAGCCTGTAGAGCCAACCCCTCTAGAAGATCAAGTAGGCTGACCTATAGACATGAGACTGTGCTTCAAACAGCTTAATTCCACTTGAGAACAAAATTGTATCTGTGTATAACATACCCACAGGCCATTGACTGTACTGTTGCAGATAGGGTTCTGGGTATGGAGACAACATACCGCATGAAAGCCATGCCTGGCCTACTCTTTCCAATGTACAGGATGCTGTGAAACGGAAACGGACATTTAGTTTGTGACATTTAGGGAATTTAGGCAGCATATGAGAATTAGTCATTAATGAGTCAACAATACTGAAAGATTGCAGCAAATGAACCAAAACAATAGCTATTCAATGGTGACTGTATATACAACAGATGTGCATGCTAGGATACAAGTGCAGTTCAGGCTTTCTTGAATACAAACAATTAACTCAGGTTTGTTTCACAAACAATACAACTGACACATTTCAAACTTCAAGATTTTTTTTTTTTTTATTGACATTCAATAGCAATAAATGGTGACTAGGATAATAGAGACCATATTTGTTTGTGAATAATACCAGATGGTGCGATGATCATAATGCTTGCTACAGAATAAGGTGAACCATTTCTGATAGTGTTAACATGTACGTCCTGTTGTGTTGATCAGTTGCATGAGACTGTATCCCTGTAGTGCGTTATATGGCTATTTGTCCTGTTCTATTGCAGGTAGGTCGGTGGCTACTGAGTGGTATCTTACAAGGGGTGTTGAATGAGGCAGCACCAAGTATAATACGTTATTGAACTGTGAATGCAACGGTCACTCAAGCAATGCACTCTGTTGATTCCAAATACAAACTTGATGTATTCAAACCCAACACGTGAATGACCAGCCCAACCCAAAACCAATACAATCGGTTGAACACAACACAGTTCTGGGGGGCTCAGAGTATATGTAAACTTCTTGCGCCAGTAATTAAAGGCATTCATAATAGTATATGGAGAATGAGGCGTTGAAATAGAGCAATTTGAGTGGAAGCAGTCATTCCTATGCATTGGATTATCATTATGATGGATTTTGTCATTTAAAAGTTCCTATAAATATCTCTGGATTAGTTGCCATAGTATTTTTTGTTTGTGGAGAGCAACAAAAGCGATACGTTCAACGAAGCAAGACACAGCGGGCACTGCTGTGATTATAAAACAATACAAAATAATTCGTTACAAAGGAGATAGAAAAAATAAACAAAAACACGTCACACATCTGGATCATAGCCAGTGCAGCAGACAGCTCATTTTTGGATTGTGCATCGGAGGTCATGCATGCCCTGTTCTCTTCTTGAGTTTGCTGATAGTGTTACTGTTTCAGCTTACTCATAGGACCAGGTGCAGCCATGGTGACGAGAGGTAAGAGTGTGGGTTTGAGAGGCACTGGATACGTTTTTTTTTTCTTTACTTCCATCAGAGTCTCTGGACCTACTGGTCTAGAAATCATTACTCCTACATGGAATGAGTCTTGTAACCCGACACCACTCTTTTCTGAGGAGGAATGCTTTTAGAGCAAGAGGCTCTGCGTCTAGGACTAGTTTTAGTGTCTAATACTGTGTGTTTATATTGCAATAAAACACCGAAAGTTAAAAGTAGGGATGAGTGCTCAGCCCTTTTCCTAAAGGAGATTGGGCCGTTAGCCCATTCAATACCACTGCATGTCTAACACACCTGCTCCTGAAGAGCTTAGTCAGCAGACACGGCTGTTTCTGGAATGACTTAGATCGATCGATATCCAGGATATGGAATAAACCTCTCAAACTCATCTTCCCACTAACAGTTCAGGCACAGGAGGGAGGAGAGCATTGTCATCCATAAACTATGTTTTTGTGAAGACCACACACAAATTATTTAAAAGAAAAGGCTATCTGGAATCTTTTCATCCAGAGGTATTTTGGCAACAAAGAGAGAGCTAAACATCACACCAAATGACACATTAACAATATCAAGTAGTGATATGGGTTATAGGTTAATAAGCATGCTACTCCTTTCTGTGTCAACAAAGAGCAACCAATCCAACACCCACAAAAACATTTGAGTAATCTTTCATATCTCTGATCAGTGTTAAAGACTACAATGATTTAATATCTCACTTTCTAACCTTTGAGAGTTTGGAAGTAATCAGATGTTAAGTGACAAAGTATACTTGTGCTTATTTATAATCATAAAACTAGTTTATAGTTAACTTGCATAACCTGCTTGTAATATGAAACTTGAACGATTATGATTTTGCAGAAATGTTTGAGTACGATGATATATGTAAAATGCAAGCTGCATGTTTACCTGCCAAATCTGTTTTTTTTTTTTTTTGTTTGTTTGTTTTTTAAGGAAGTATGATTTGATCTCAATTGCACAGCTACGGAAAATATGCCATGCATATTCGCTCATATTTACCATGAAAACATCACACAGTACACACAACCCACACACGTATTCAAGTCTACTTCTAGGCTTCACTTCACTTGTTCACTCACTGCATTACTCATTAATCTTGTGATTCTCCAACAGCAAAATGTCAACCCTCAGCAGGAATGATCTCATATGAATTCATACTACGGTCATTCCCGCGGGGGCAGAACGTCGTTTTAACCGGAATGCCGACCCACTTTCATTTCGTTTCGCACCCTTTACTCTGGTTTCTGTGCTCGGACAGAATGTGCTCATGCATCTTAATGAAGGCTTATGGTGGCTCCTGTTTTGCCATTAGCGTCCAAAAAAAACCCCCAAACAAACAAAAATCATCTACTTGTAGGCTTTGCGGACTAAGAACTTGATTCTGGTGCTTGTCAGTTACATACGTTCAGTCCGTTCACTTCCTCCTCATGTCCTGCCACGAGCCTGCCACAGAGGCCAAAGTCTCTCTCTTCTCTTTGATGATGCCCGAACGTCCAGCGCTGGAGATGACCAGTCACCGGCTCACACGAGGCTCTCCAGACCTGCTGGCCTTGACAGTGCGGACTTAGCAGTAGAAAGAAACGTCCAGGTTGAGAAATTCAGTCCACTTAAATACTCAATATATATCAAGTCAAGATATGTGGTATGCCAGAGAAGCATACTGTATATATATATATTATTGTTATATACACACTATTCTGAAGGAGGAAGATGCAGTGGCGTGCGGAAACAAGCTTGTAAAGCTCAAGAGTGTCCCGGGTGAAAACAAACCAAAACACACTGACGAGACGAACCTCATCAACTGGAGTGTCTGACCCGGTTCTTCTCCACCTCCACCTCCACCTCCACCTCCTCCACCTCCTCCTCCTCCTCCTCCATCTCCTTCGTCTAGCAGCAGGAGGAGCGTAGCGCTATGCTGGCCACCGACCTGATGGCGCAGGCCGAGAGCCGGTGGCAGGCGCCCGCCCCGGACACGTAGGCCGAGGCCAGCCGCTGGAGCCGCTTGGCCCCGAAGGTGTTGAAGTGGCCGGGCAGCACCTGCTCCACCTGGTCCAGCTCGGCCATGGCCAGGAGCCGCTCGCAGCTGCGCACGTAGTCGCCCACGTGGCTGTGCGGCAGCCAGTCGATCATGGCGCCGTCGTAGACCACGTCGCCGCTGAACAGCAGCTTGCGCTCGGCGTCGTGCAGGCAGATGCTGCCGCGCGAGTGGCCCGGCATGTGGAGGACGTTCAGCTGACGGTCGCCCAGGTTGATGACGTCACCTGACAGAGACAGCGACGGGAAGACAAGACAGACAAGACACAGACACAGACGAAGAAGAGGTAGAGGTGAAGGAGTGAGTCAGTGTGAGTCAGAGGGAGGTAGAGGAGTGGATATGTGTGTGCAGTGCACTAGCAGCAGCTCATGGGAAATGATTCCAGCTGCAATGCAGGCACTGACTCAGAGACTCAGAGGAGGTGTATTGACCGTCCGGCAAACTGAGAAGGGAGGGGATGGGTAGCTCGTCATGACTTTGAGAGAGCCCAGGCCGACTATTCATACAACTGAAGTCGGATCAAGAAAGCTCCTCAAGTGCTGCACTGAATGTACATGCTAGAACAGATATTCAATTCATGGATCCAACGGAACATCAGGGTAACGCTGACCAGTATACTGCCCTGGGTTCAGGTCCTAATATGGCGATTACCCAAAACCCTCTATATTTGACATACATGACAGCAATCATACTGCACCAGGCTCAGCCATAAACTATACACAGAGGCTTTACAGTTCACCTGGGAATGGGATGGGGATTATAGCAGCCAAGAAAACTGGGTTAAATTCCTTACATGACAACTCAGTGGTTGCTGCACTGTCTCAGAATGTATGAGTTTTTGCTCAAAGTTTGCCTACAAGTTTTAGGTCCCATAAAGCAGACAGGCATTTCGTCTGCAAATACAATACTTAGCACTTTTTTCCAAATCTAAGGCCTCGAAGAAAATCAATGTTTATGCCATAGACTTGAGTAATGGTTCGGTCATATTGAAACGTTTTTTGGCTGGCTATGAGTAATACTTTTATCTAGTAATGACAGTAATGCCTAAACTTTGCTTCTCAGAGGAATTAAAAAAAAAAAAAAAAAGATTTTGGGACCCAGTCATGACACAAAATTTAACAAAATCTGAGATGGTGCAGCAACTTTGACACGGATTTGACACAGAACGACCTATATCTTGTTGTGTTTCATTGTGTCTTCGTGTGGGATGCTGTGTAGGGCATCAGAATTAAGTTATGTGAACGCCCATTGAGCAGAGCACTAGGCTACAGATTTCACTGGGATAGCAGAATGGGCCTTCGTTTAGAAGGAGAGTGCACTTGGTGCCAACTCCTCTCAACAAATCTATGCTATAATCTTAAAGGTCAGCTGTCCGGATGATAACAAACCACGGGAGATAAGGAAACCATGTTACATCATGCGTTTCATTTCGGTTAACATTAGATTATTTAGAAGCTGCTACAATTGAATTTACATCGATCGTTTTTGTCTTGCTGGCTTCTGCCACTAAATTGCACTCCTCTGTCAGTCATGCTTGTACTGAAACCATGTGATAAAATCCACCAGTTCGTTAGTTTTTTTTTTTGTTGTTGTTGCCATGAGAGAGCAAAAGCTGCAGCCACCTCGCAGTTTCTCTGGTCCACAGGGCACCGCCTATTGCAGCTAATGCAGCTGATGGCTTAATGCTAACAATACACAATACAATACAATGCTAACATTAGCTATCTAGGTACCGATTAAAATTGACATACCTTCCTGTAATATGTGAGTCGGCTGGACAGCCTTCACTCTGTATTGCCTGGCTCTCCATCCGGGCGTGGGGGTCTCAACAACCTCCCTGTCAGACAGCCAGGTTACTGTTTCGAAGTTATCTCCATTAGCAAGTGCATCGACCTCTGTCTTGTGAACGCCCACCTGTTGAAACTGATGGAGACCACCCGCATGGTCGAAATGAACGTGTGTCCCGATTGCTAAAACAGGGTTTTTGCGCTGCGAATCGTCCCCCAAGAGGCCGTTAGCCTTGATGTACTCCGGAAGGCTCCGCAGTCCCAATCCTGTGTCTATCACCACGTCCTGATGGGAGCCGCGTATGACCCAAATGTTAGCTCTGTTACCCGATTGGTAAAATCGCTCCTGGACCCAGAAGAGTCCGTCTCCGACAGACTTGTGCGCATACCAATCCTGTGCAGACATCACAAAACATACGCGTATCTTAAATAACACCTTAAAGCCACCTTCAGTCTCGGAATCATATGACAAGCAGGCTACGATTTGGCTTAGGTGAAAATTTGTTATGGCGATCAGTATGGAAGGGATGGTACGTCTACGCTGGAACCGTAAGCGTTGATTGGAGGATATATCGTGACGCATGTGGGAAAAACGGTATTATTGGTTAACAAAAAAAGAGTCTGTACCGGGCTGTGCGCCAATGATCAAAGTGCACGAGCTACCAAATATCGACACCGTAGGCCGTAGGCCTGCAAAATACCAAATACCTGTTTTGGTATGCCAAAGCTTGTTTGATATGCGCGCAGGATCGTGTGTGTGTGTTTGCACCACTGCTTGTAAAGAAGTTTATCATGCATTCGTCGTGCGAATTACCTGGTGTCGACCTGAGCGGTGTAGGCTGCCCCTTGTCCCTGAGGGAAATGTTGACACCTTGCATAGTGGCCTGATTGGGGGTGTGCGCGCGTCCGCTTGCAATGGTACTTCCGACACTTTTCATGTGAGAATTGTAATAAAATGTTGCATAGTGCATGCCAGCTATAAATACTCCTGTCCAATAACAGTCAAAATGGGTCAATTGCTAACCACACCCTCCAACCAGACCTCATGCAGCTGACCCTGCTTAATTGGAATTGAACGCAATCAGTCACACTCTAACAAGACCATCGCCTCACAGAGCCTAGATCTTCTAACTTGTGATAGTAGGGCGATTTGGTTCAGACATCAATTTGCAGACTAGGAGCTGGAACGAGGAAAACAATACCATACAAGTTAGTACATTTGTTATCAATCATATAGGCCCTATGCAAAGAGTTATCTAACTAAATGCAACATAATCGTAATATTACTTCAGGTGTTGTGTGAGCTTATCCAACCTCATTTGTATCACTAGCACAGTGGTGCCCAGACTTGTGTTCGGGAGTAGACAGTCATGGCAGGGGGCAGAGGCAGAGGGATGGCAGCCTTCTCCTTCAGGGTGGAGAATCTGGGCATCAACAGGGGCAACATGCCAGATGGCAGAAGGGGGCCTAACCCACTTTTCCCAGTAAGTGCCTACCTTCAAAATCTCTAACCTATCTTCCAAACTGCCAACGCATACAGCTCTGGAAAATTAAAAGGCCACTGCAGATTTGAATATTCAAATGTCACTCTGCAACCGTAGTGATGGCATAAGAAAAATGTACAGTGGTCTCAATATTTTTCCAGAACTGTATTTACTCACTTATCTTTATCCCATTGTTGGCACCCTTGTGTTGTGCTTTAGGGAATTATTGAACATTACATTGAATTGGTTGTTGCCCCACAATATGCCTACTTTCAGCAAATACAGTAACCTGTTTCAATAGTGCCTTTGCTCCCTCTCTGTCCATACAGATGATGGAGTATAAACCTGTAGCACTGGAGCCAAGCCATGGCGATGACTACATGCTCGCCCTGAAACAGGAGATCAGGGGAACGATGCGCAGGTTGCCCTGCTATCTGAAGGCTAATGTAGCCAAGTCTGGTGAGCCCATCCAGCCATTCATTTAATCCAATCGCACAGCAGCACACACTGGAAACCCACACCCCGATAGAAATGTAGTGCTTTAGTAAAGTAGTCGATGTAATGTAATTAAATGTTAAAGTGCAGACATCCAAAGATGAATAAAAGTGTTAGGGCTTCTCATCTCAAAGGATATGCACTCACATGTGAGGCCAGGCCTGTCGGATGATTATGTTTAGAGACATAGGTGGATGGAACAGTGTTCTGATATTCACTTTGAACTGGTCAGTCTGTGTTGTTAGATGTATTTGTTTCATACCTTAGACATGACAATCTCTCTCTTTTACTGTTACAGAAGTGGAGAAGTATAAAGATAAATATGTAAAGGAAAGTCAAAAACGTGAGGATGAGGGGTGGACACCAGGTAAGAACTATAAAATGAATGTTTAGTGAAGATCTGACATCTACCATGGACCACCAAGTATCATTATGTTTCCAGATTGGGAACGTCTGCCAAAAGAACTAATGCCAAAGAAGAACTTGCCAAAAAAGAAGTCAGGTAAATGTAGAGTTTATATAAATAAAAACGAAGGATTACTGACTGACTCTGACTTTCAACGCATCTACTATTACAGTATTAAAGAAGAAACGCAAAACATTGACCAGCTTGGAAAAAGACAGTTTGCTCTCAAAATTAAGCGTAAGTGCACTATAAGGAGGAACATGAAGGGATTGTAAGAGATGTTTACGTTTAACATACTCCAGCTACTACTTTCAGGAGCTGGAAAAGACGGACAACGTAAACGCAGATGAAGAAAAGGAAGAGGAGAAGGAAGAAAAAAAGAAAGGAGAAGATGAAGCTGAAGATGGAGAAGAAATTGAAGGAGAGGAGTATGACGATGAAGAAATTGAGGAGGTACAGGAATAGCTTGACCCCCCCCCCCCCCCCCTCTTCCCGTCCAGTGTCTTCAGTAAATGACCAACCATTTATAGATAAAGAATCCAATGGATGCAATGATGCAGGGATTGTGTGGTGTGATTGTGTGGTGTGATTCTTTCCGTTCCCTTCTGAAGGAGAATGATTACATCGCCAGCTACTTTGAAGATGGTGATGACTTTGGCGCTGGCAGTGATGACAACATGGATGGTGAAGCTACATATTAAAGTAATCGGTAATGGTATATTTGTAAATATGTTTGAGTTGTCCTGAGGAGAAAGTGGTGCTGGTTAATGAATTTGGAGCTATGGAATGATTATGAATACTAAAGAGATGCCTGTAACTTGACTTCATAATTAAAATAATTACTTTATTTTCAACCTGTACTTAGTCCACAGGAAGAAGGCACATACTGATGCTAACACTTTTTCCATTATCTTTTTGTACATGAAGGAAAACAGAAATCCTTGTACTGTCAATGCAGATTTTTTTTTAAAACACAGCCAAAAATAATATTGTGCATTTCATTATTCAAAAAAAAGAAAAGAAAAAGAAAATTCTATGGCAAGCAATAGTTTGAAGGCAAGGTTTATAATTACTCAACCTATGCAACAATACTGATTTTGGAACATAAAATGTTTCTCCAATAAATTATGCTTTATTTAAAGTACATCCCTGACGTTTAGACAGTGGCAACACTCTCTCTGCTCATACACATGGTTTCTGAAAATAAGAAACAACCATCATATGTGTACCCCTAAGGAAAACCATAGAAGTAAGTTAAGCAGCTACACACGAGCTCACTCTTTAAAAATAACAAACTTGATTCCACTGTGCAGAAAAGTCCCATAGAGTCAATGACTGAATGTAGCTCAACTGCTATTTCTCACCTACGAAAGTGGTTACATCTCCGGATGCAGAAATATCTCTGGTCCCTAGTAGCGGCTGTCTATCCCTCACTACGTGTCCCCTCCCTTCTGGTCCTGGTGGTCTTTCATTTCAGGGGGTGGTTGTGCCTTCGCGTCCCGATGAGGAATATCCTCGTGTCCTGTTTCTCCAACCGAACCCCCTTTAGTGTCCACAGCCTTGTGCAGTCCATTCATGACTGGGGTCACGTGTGGGTTTGTAGCGTTATGATGACTAACGTCAGCTTTCATCAGCACCTCATAGTATAGCAGGTAGAACACGGGCGTGATGATTCCCACCACCAGCATGATGGCCACCGCGGTCCACCAGCGCATGCCCCAGTCCGCTCCGTAGTAAGGGTCCTTCCTCAGGGGCGCTCGGCGCTCTGGGTCTCCCAGCAGGGGCTGCTGGGGACTGAGGGAGGACACCACCTCATCCAGACTGTTCCTGGAGGAGCCTGTGGATTTGACCAGCAGCTCGATGTCCTTGTCCTTCTCCTGGAGGAAGCTACCCACGCTGTCTGTGGAGGAGGAGGATGCAGAGTCCACCACCTCGCTGGTGGATGCCGCAAACTCCACCAAGCGACGGGTTGTTCCTGGGGAGGCGGACTTGTGAGGAGTGGTGTTGTGGGTCTCCGTCAGAACACTGAACCGTTTTACTGGGATCTTGATTGACCTCAATGCAAAAAAGTCCTGCTCTGTGAGAAGATTGTTGGCCCTTTTGATATCTGCCACCTGAAAGGAAAAACATTAAATTGCATGTTAGTCTCCTTTAAGGAACTTAGTACCTGCTGATTGTATGTAATCTTTGTGTTATGCTGTATGCATTTACAGTATGCAGCAACAAGGCAACTTTTCGGAGAGGGACCAAAAAGCAAATAAATTAGCAGGAAAAATCAGTGAATTGAAAAAAAATAAATAGAAAATAAAAACATCAATGCAAGCATTGACTAGTGTTGGTGCATTTGTTTTTTTTACAATTCCTCAGAGAAAATGCATAGCAATTACTTTGTGTGAACATTAAAACTGGTGCCAGATGACGCCCTTTAAAATCACAAATGTAACCTGGGACAGCTTAGGTAAACACTGTGCAAGCAGCATACTCAAGATAAACATGGAACTGATCCCCAAGAGGGCCAAAATGTTCTAACACGTGGCAGCTCAGAGTGTCTTTTTCAGAGAATATCATGAACTTTGACTACAAGGGAGAATACTGGTGACACCAGTTCTTTACTTTTATCTTATCAGCAGTTTTTCTTTGGGCGAAACTGTATCAAGCTTTATATTCCTCACAACAGAAATTATCTAACCAACCTTGGAGGACAATTAATCAATGTTGCAGGGGGGATTCACGCATGCATCACCAGTTAACAGACTCACCGAGCAAAAATACTGGAGTGAAATGCTATTGAGAGTGTCTCCATCTTTGATGTCCTTGACAAGGTAGACTATGTCGTCAAGTCGGTCTCTTGAGGTGCTCCGACGCATTCGGTCTCGTGCTCTGGAACGCAGCTCGTAGTTCTCCCCGTCTTCCTCCGAACACTCCGTCTCCGAACCATTCCCAAAGATGTATGCGTGCCCTCCGAAGGTGGGCTGCATAGCGGTGGCTGACTGGAAACCATTGTGCTGGTTTTTCCCAGTCATTTTTCACCCTGGGAAAAGCAAGACAACAGGGAGGGCATAGGTTTATGATTATGATGACGATGACGAACATAGAGAATAACAGTGCCAATTAAGTATGAAACCCTAGGTCACATTTTCCTGAAGCAGATCTAAGTTATGTGTAATTTATATCACAGCCACAGGAACACCAGAGCTTCAACAGAGGTGAACAGATTAGAAGGAATTGAGCAAAGCAACCACATCTTGCACAAAAAGGTCACCTGAACCAGTGAACCTGAACCTGAACTAGACTGTGTAAACCCGCCCCGATCTGCCGGTGAATGGCTTTCGCCCGCTTTCGCCCTACAGCTCAGGCTGGAAACCTGCACATTTATCTCTCCTGCTTATGTCCCACTCTTGCTGGAACCAATCACAAACGGGCGTATCCACCAGAAGCACCCGGATCGTTGCTCGATTGGTTTGAGGTCTGTTCCAAGCGTACAGTGTCATTTGGACTATGCCCGCTGATCACGCCTCTTCTACAGAAATACAGCGCCTCAAAAGATAGTCAGGTCAAGAGTTAACACGTTGACTCTCATTTTCCAAACTCAGAAGAAATACTGCCGCTCTTTGCTCTTGGTTCAGAAATGACCCCCCCTGTCAAATTCACATGACTGAACCTAACTGACGCTGCTGTCAAATGTATCGTAAATAAAATAAACAGCGATTAAAACGAATAACGGCAACTTTAAAATGATGGACAAAAATACATGCAGTTTTGCCACGTTAAGAAGGGTATTCGATGTAAACGTGTTTAGCCATGCAACTTCACCTATTATCCTTATCTTTCAACCACTTTCCACACAAGCTGGCAGCTATTTACACAGATTACTATCTGCTGACAGAGTAAAAGGCCATTGATTGCATAATGATTCCAGGTTTACTTGCAAGGGATAAAGTTAAACCAAAGACTACAGTAATGCGAATGCTGCGGTTACTTTCTAGCTCGAGATTGTACCACTATGTGGTTGACAGTGATTGCACAGACCGACAGTGTGTCGCTGACACTAACAGCCATGTACCTTGACAGTTCAAATGAAATGAAAAAAGAAAAAAAAACGTAAGATATTCTATGAATATTGGCAAACCATTGTTAATAAAGCGAGGAGTTCCGGATAGCACCCGGGCTAGTGTAACCATATGGACGTCTTAACGTTGGCATTACAGGCTAGATCTACGTTAGCTAATGTAGCAAAGGAATCAACTGTTCGGTAAAGTTATCGAGTCAAATGGCAAATGGTAAAATACGATCTGGGGAGGGGTAGCTCCTGTGATAGCTCTGAAAGCGAAGAGACAAGACTCAAGTTGTCTATTACGTTAAGTGTCTTGTAAACCAAGCTAACCCTTTCCATAAGGTTAAGTTAAGTGTTAGCCGACAGCTAACGTTAGGATACATTAACATACCTATATCACGGCTGGCTACCATATTTGTATACGTTCTACTTGTGCCTGTTACCAATTGACAGAAGGCTTTCTGAATGGATATCTTACAATCTTGACAATGTGCTTTACTTCAGAGCAACAACAACGCTAACTAGGCCTTCTGTTAATGGACGTCGTGCTTTCTCATTAACACGAAAAGTATGCTAGCTGTGCTAGGAGTCTCTCGTGCTAGCTATGATAGCTTGCTAACTTGTCCGCGTCAGTACAACGCCGTTAAAATAACAATGTAACGCTGGTTTATATCATAGTGTGTATAATGATGTTGATGTACGGTTAACAGAAACACAAGTAGCTAGTCTTACCAGAAAACATGAAATGTTCACTCCTTGTTCTACGCCATTCTACAACAGACAGCAACCCACTTTTCTTTTCTCTTCTCCCCTTGTACCAGCCTTGTACACGGTGCGTTTGTTTAGAGACGCCACGTCAACAGATAGGCTGCTGACGTGATGACGTATCTCTTATAGCTTATGAAACGGCTTGAAGGAGTGAGATATCCCAAAATAGACAGAAGTTTTAGTAACAGTGAGAGCCACTTCATGCTTTAAGTAGCCTACTGATGGATTCGAGTGTTGCCTACTAATAGGCTAGTCCTACATTTCAAAACAGTCAATCGTCCAGAATTCCTAAAATTCTAGTCAAAGGCTAGGCCTATAGGGTGATATCAGGTAAAATGGGCCATCAGGTAAAATGGGCCATTTAAGGTTTGGGGGTCCCAGCCCCTCTGGAATTTAGAGCCAATGACTGCAAAGGGTGTTAAACTGTTGTCATAACTGTGCTTGACAAGTAAGAGGTGATTTGATTGGTTTATGGTTGCTATGGTGGGCAGGGCAATAATGCTAATCAAGACTGCACCAGAAAACTATATGGTAAGTAGCCTGGCATAGCGAATCTGACTAAACTATTATAAGGATGATAAATCTATAAAAAAACAAACATGCCCATAAAAAAACTATGCATTATATCTGTCTTGATGGCATCCATCAGAATTAATGTTGTTAGCTTGGTATATGAACATATTTTTTGGAAAAATCATGTTTTTCTTGGCGGCCCAATTTACCTTAACCCATTCAGGTAAAATGGGCCATATGGTTTCAGCTAAAATGGGCCATCCTATAGGCCCATTCTAATGGGCCACATACACATGTGTGAGTGTGTGAGTGTGTGTGTGTGTGTGTGTGTGTGTGTGTGTGTGTGTGTGTGTGTGTGTGTGTCACAGTGTATCTCTCTCTCTCTGTGTGAGTAGCCTATGTAGGTGTGTACACCCACACACCCACACATGCACCCACACACCGACTGACACACACACACACACGTGCACGCACACAGTCTCACACACACACACACACACACACACACACACACACACACTTACCATGACCCCCTCCCCCCACCACCAGTATGGCAAACAAGAAGGAAAAATGTTTTTATCACACACACACGCACTAGTAATATTAGTTTACCATTTTGAATATATCAATTATCAATTTTGAATGTGAATTTTTGTAATTTACACATTTGTTCTAAACACACACACACACACACACACACACACACACACACACACACACACACACACACACACACTGGCATCAGTCAGGTTCCAAAATTGACTTTTTGAAGTGCTCATGGGTTTGCACCCACGATGTGTTTTTATTAATGCCACATATGAATATGTTTGTTTAATGCAGTCTAAATGTTATGTGGCTATATTAGCAATTGTATTTTAAAAATTAAAATGGATAATTAACTATAATTTCCCTTTGAAATTAGACTGGCCCATTTTACCTGAAGCTGCTGGCCCATTTTACCTGAAACTGCTCATGCGAAAAAAGTTGCGACAGCTGGTGTTTCAAGAACTGTAGGGCCTAAATAATTATATTTTTTTACATACTTTCAACACAAAAGTATGAAAAACAGTCATTATTAACTATAAAAACACTTGGAAAAGGCATAGATGATATTGTATTACTGTCCCAAGCGATTTACCAAAAAGTGGCCCAATTTAGCTGATATCACCCTACTGTTCATGCAGAAAAGTCACATTTTCGATTTGTCAAAAAAGATCTCATCCTTGCAACATCTCTGATGATACATTATGACAGGCTACATGTGGTTGTTGCAGTAGGCCTAATGACGGACGATAGAATATCCATAAACTTGCACAACAGAACAGTGTTTAGTCTTTACATCTTTAATAAATAGCCAAAACTGAATTTCTGAAGACACAGGCCAGCCTTTGTTGATGTTTACATGCTGTTTTAAATTTAAGCTTGTATGTAGCATAGCAATCATACACAAGATTGCAATGATGCAGATAGACTACCACTTCCAACATTGAAGTGGAAAGCAAAGCAGCTGTCAAAAAAATTGTGTCTCTTCCTAAATGTCCTCTCCTCCACAGACCTTCAGCAGCGTTTTCCTATAGTTACCATGGGTCTCTGACTGGAAACAACAACAAAAAAAGAGTAATGACATACCTGCGTAATAAAAATAGTTTTGATGAAAAATAACTAAAATCCATTGTCTAATTACTGATTTGATTAGACATGATTGTAGGTACAGTAATGTGAAAACATAGGCGTATGTCTAAACATAATCTTGGTCACCCTTGGATCAAATATACATCATCAGTAGTGGCATACGACATGGTGTATTACGGGAAGGAGCAATTGTGTCTCACAAGAGTAACCAAGATTAGATTATACAAATAAATATAAGCATCAGAGAAGAAATGTGAAATCAAATGTTTACTTTGCTCTTTGACTGTTAGTTTTGTCAGTCTTCCCCTCCACAAATCATCTTCAAACATTCTCCGTAGCTGTCTGACACATCCGACTGTGATCAAATAAGACAAAAAGCCACCCAACAGTCACACCAAAAGCCTGCTCAGAACTATTTATTTTCACTCTGAGCTAGTTGTTAGTGCCTCAACACCCTCCAGTTTATACAGCAGACACATGAATCACTGGCAACAAACAACAAACACTTGGTTTTGGCAGTGATTCATAGACCTACTGTACGTATCACAAAAGCACGAGATAAGATTAGATGTTTGGTTAGTCAACAGTCATATCTAATTGAATTCGCACCGCTACAGTACAAAACTGACCTCAATAGAAGAGTGAAGGGAATCCTCATAGAGCTTTTTGAACTGAGCTCTGATGTCTAGCATGTCGACTTCAGAGCGACTGACCATGATCCTGTTCAGTGTAGCTTCATCCGTGCCAGCCCCCTGCAATAACGTCCGCATTAAAAAAAAAGAAGCACTCTGGAAGGTTTGTTTGTTAATATTAAATGGCGATGCTCAGATGCTCATGGTATACCTTCATGCTCTTATGTAGCCGTTCAGCCAGGTAGGCAGGGACATTCTTCACACATTTCACTGGAAGACCATCATTAGAATATTTATTTAAAGCAATGTCAGAAGTGAATGTTTATGTTTATGGTAAAATTATGGAACATGAAATATACCGATGGCCACCAACAGCTCCTCAAGATTACCAGACATCTCCCCTTCTATGCTCTCCTGAAGGGTCTTTCCACTGATTTCCTTATACACTACAAGAGCTGCAGGAAAAAAATACACTTCTGAATATAAACACACACACACACACACACACACACACACACACACACACACACGACTGCCGCTAAAGGGACTACCCACTCTTATGTTGAGGTGTATGTGAACTCCGATGGTATCCTCTGAAAGTAACCAACAATCAAACAAAATGGACTTCCGAAAATGGGTAAAAACTTGGAGGATCCTGTGACAACTAATGCTGCTGACCAGCCGGTCAGGATAACTCACTCACTGACAGTGCTGTTCAGCCTACTGATGCCTCCTGACACACACACACACACACACACACACAGACAGATCAAATATCAAATATCCAAAAATAAAGTTGGGTGTACTTTGCCGTAGTTGAGTTATGCTTCTTTTGCACAGGATGTCTATAAATTTGTCTTCATCAGTCCCCCATTTCTTCTCGCCAGCATCATACAGAGCCTGTGGCACAGAGTGTGTGCAGCATTTCATTTAGCCCAATCAAATAAGACAATTACAGTTCATCAAAAGGATGCAGTGAAGTCACAGCATTCACATGTTGCCTCTTCAGACAGATTCCATAGCATATACTGCACCTTGGCATCCTCTTTAGCCTGGGCACTATCCACAGTAGCGCTCTCATCCCGTCCACCCTGCAACACACACACACACACACGCACAGTCACATGTAAAATCTCTCATTTTAAACTCAAGTGTACCGTATATGCAAGGATGTTCAGTTTTATTCACCTCAGCTAGGAGAAGGATGGCATTGCCAAATTGTCCAGAGACCTCCTTCTTGAGGTCAAATGTAATTTTTCTCTCCGTCTCTGTTGAATGACAAAACACGAGAATCACGACAACATGAGGATTTTGTTATTTGCTACCTTTTCCAGTCACTTGCCATAATGACTTACCTTCCAAGTAAGCTGCAGCCAGCTCCTTGATTTGTTGATTTGTTCTGGAGGCAAATATTTCTATAATGGCGTTGTTATCTGTTCCAGCACCCTGAAAGAGAGAGACAACAAAGGGGTTTGTGCCTGGGACTTATGAGGAGAGACGTGAATGTATTCAAGGAAAGGGGAGAGACTTGAAAGGATTCAATATGTTTTGATATGAAAACTTGTGCCTTTCCAAATGATGAGAACCGATCAAAAACACAAACAAAATGCCTTTGTCCTTACTTTCATTGCTCGTGCCACTTCCTGAGCATCGTATGCAGCTGGTGGGGTAACAAGGGCTACAAGCAGCCGCTCAAAGTTACCATGGGTGTCACCTTTCAGATCATCCACCAGAGTCTATAATGAAGATGCAAGGTGAACTGATTACTGCAAAACCCAGAGCACATACTCACAGTCAAACACACACACACACACACACACACCAAGTTTTCTTACCCTGTTTGTAGCTGAAAGATATGCTTTACAAATTGCCTCGCGCTGACTACTGCTTCGATGGGTTAGTATGTCAATCAAGGTCTTCTCTGTTGTACCTGACAGAGACAGACAGATGAAGATGAAGGGCAAGAGTGGTATATTCAATAGCCCTTACATGAAGACAAGTCTAAGAGAGTTAGGGGGTAGCTAATCTTTTAAAAAATGCTTACGCAAATCTATACACGCTATAATAGATGTTTTTTTCCTCTTTTAAGCGCAAACTGTGAAAAAATATGTTTTTGATTCAGGCCTTCAGCGCATTCACAAGACACAGAGGAAGGGTACAGGGAGATACTGTAAGTGCATTCTACCTATTCCTTCGATGGCTTTGCGTAGGGCTACAACATCTTCACCAGGATTGAAGTCTGCTTTTGGCTTGATGCTACCTTTCTCTCCACCCTGTTATAAGATTACAAGAAGGAGAGATTAGGCCACATCATAACATCATTATGTGTAACTGTGTTGGTATCAAGCTACCTTTATTGTGAAAGAGGACGGTTCATCAACAATGCTCTCCAGGTCATCCTGTACAAAAATATTGAATATGCAACAGAAGGTAGAAGTAAAAATCAGTAGGCCTAGTAATACAATACAAGCACTTGATACATTTACTCTGGTAAGAAGCAGAACATACCCATAAAGTTGTCATGGTGAAAGATGTACGCCTCCTGAGCAAAGATAGGATGGGCTTATCAATTCGTATCGAGTTAGAATTACTACTCATCATGACGATTGTTTATGATTAGGACCAGCATCCTTGTCTTATTAAGGAATAACAAATTGAGCAAATGTATGTCTTCATATTTACAACAGTGACAAAAAACTAAACTAAAACTATTATAGGCAAACACTGCATCACAATAATCAATGCACAAGTTACTTATTTATTTATTTCTAAAAATGCTTCTTCATTAAACATAGCGCATAGCCTTGACCCAACTATCGTCTTTATTTGTTATGTTTTTCATTATTAGGCTATACAGTTGGCTACAATGTGTGCTACATTGCGTTTCGGACCTCTCGTCATTGTAAACCCGTTTAACCCGGTGTGTTTGTCGAGTTTCACCATCACAGGATTTCCTTGTATTAAAACTCCAGATTATTATTGCAGATAGGCTATTTCCCTAAGCATCTATCGTAAGTTCAATAGTCTAAGAGATATTCAATATATTTCTATATTCTACACGTCCATATTTTCCAGAAAAGCAGAATTACTGAGTGTCTTTCAGTCACTTACCTGTTTCAGGAAAAGGTATCCGGGTGGTGTCTCACTTGACTATTACTTACAGTATCGTCACACCCTTCCAAATAGCTTCAGTCAAAGGAAATGAGGTCAGTCGCCTGAATAATTTGGGATACCTAAGGCCCGCCCTCTGGCAATTCTACTTATTAAATAAACCACTGTCTATTAAATAAACAGGATAGGATATCATGGAAAAAAAAATATGCCACCAGACAAACTAGGTGCTCTGTAATTAATAGTACTACTTAGACTAGTTTTATTTACTCTATGAATACTCTAGGGCACTTCTCCATAGATAAGTTGCCAAACTTAATATCCACAACGCACAATTAAGAAAAAATGCAGGAAGGTACATTTATGTAACTTTTTTTTTTATTACTAAAAAGGCACAGAATACAGGCATCTTATTAGAGCATTGTTATTTTCCACAAATGATAGCACCAAAAATATGTTATTTCCTAAAATCTCCCAATGCTAAAGTGATAGGCACACCATTCTCATAGCTGACCAAAGATGAAACAGAGATAGACTGACATAAGAACAGAAAGTGTGAGAGCGATAACAAATAAAAGAGCAAAAAAAAAAACATATTAAAGAAACTGATGACAAAGGTGAAATCAATTTCTCTACGTATTGTAACCATGGAGAAATTGTAGGCTATGGTTAGCATCCATAAGCCAGAAAGACTCTCACATCAGCACCATTTCATATCCATCTGATGAATGCATCTTGAAAGATTACTTAAAATACAACAGTAGGGCTACATACGTACATTATACTTTGTATGTGGGTAATACAATATGTCATAACGCAACATAATTTGATGAGACAAAAAAAAAAAAAAAAAAAAAATCAACATGATTGTGTTCAGAAGGTGTATGTACATTTAACAATGCTAAAAAACATGGGGTTATTTGGCAGATAATATAATAGTTGAGTACACATTGTATAAAACAGTAGTTAAGTATTTTTTAACCATCTCATATCTGTGGTTAAAGAATCAAAACAGCATTTGGAGTGAGCTAGTGGACAATCAATACAATCTACAGTAGTTTTGTTTTTATTTTTTTCAAAGTGCACAATTCATCAAAACACTTTTTTTGTTCTGTCACAAGATGGCAAGTTACAGAAAGTGTTCTGATGAGTTACATTAAGTTGATAACAAACCGCTTTGGACAATTGCTTGATTTCAGCCTAAAAAGAAATCGCACTTAACAGTAATTCATGGCACACCAGTGGTTTCATTGAAAGCTAAGAACATCGATGAAGCTACCTATCAAACTCCACACTCACACCTGCAGCGAATGAGGGATGACCATGTCATCAGATAATTGCACTTTTAAAACAATATTTACACAGCTTGCTCTGTCCAAAGTGCTGGCACTTTCTATGTGTCTTTAATACTTTTTATCTTTTTTTTTTTTTAAATAGTGGTTGTGCTGTGACTTTCAAAGTAGTAACTCTGCCAGACAATTGAACCATTCATCAAAGCAATATGGAGTAAAAGTGCCTGAGCTACCCCTGGATATGTTGCTGTGGTGATGTTGCTGTACCTGAAAGAAAAGCAATGCTTTATGTAGATATCTGTGGAAATGGAAAACCATTAGTTCGAAGAAGACATCATGTAAAAGTGGTTCTTAAGTCTTCTTTTTGTGTTCTTTTTTTACTGTCACTGAGGTAGCTCAGTTGTGAAATGATTTATGATGCATAGCTGACACACACGCACACTTCCCTTTTGAAATGGTCGTATAAAAATACATTAATAATAATCTCATCTCATAATTACAAACAGTGATAGAAATAAGGGGTGGGGAAGGGAGGTTTTTTTTTCCCATAAAATACTTTCGACGAAGGATCAGACTTCAGTTCCGTCGTTCAAGTTGTTGTGAAGCTTGACCTCCAGGTTGACCTGCTTGACCTTGACGCCGTTGACCTTGGAGGACTCGGGGCTCTTGTGGAGGATGTTGACGTTCCTGACGGTGCAGTGCTTGCTGTTGAGGTTCTTCTCGAAGCGCTCGATGCACACCTCCACCTTGGTGTTGAGCGGGTACTGCTCGGCCGGGTCCTTCTTGGGCAGCTTCTTCCTGGCGGCGCGACGGCACCTCCGCACCACCAGGCAGGTGGCCAGCAGCACCAGGACCAGCAGGGTGACGGCGGCCACGCCGCCCCCGATGGAGCTGCCCACCTGCGGGTTGAAGGTGGCCGAGGGCTGCACGTCCAGCCGGAGCGTCTTCATGTTGGTGCCGTTCTTCACCTGGTCGCCCTCGTTGTCGTAGATCAGCGACTCGTCCAGCGTGAGGTGGCCCGAGCGGTCCACCAGGTCACGCCGGCTGCGCTTCAGCTCGTAGGTCAGCGAGCGCTGCATCCGAGGGCCTGTGGTGGACTCTGGTCCAATCACATAGATGACCTGGAGGTACCACTGGTGCCCTGCCTCCACCTATAGAACAGACTCAGGCTGTCAGAATCCACAACTCGCCCAGAAGATTAATAATGTATTGTTTTGGATGATTAAGAGTTCACTATTTGGCTGAAAAGAGATCTTTTTCTGACCTTATAAAGGGCGTCGACCTTCATGGTGAAGCCGTCGACACCTGGCATTGCACTCATGGCCTGAGAGTCTGGACTGTCAGATGCAAAGTTGGCCTCAAATGGAACGTCGTGGAAGTAACGATCACAGACATCTGGCTGTTTCCGATCCTGCAGGACAGATTTAGTTGAATAGGTTATCACAGAGAAGTGACTGTTTCATTAAAGCCAGTTGTTTTCTTAATAATTTATGGCTGTCATCCAAGGGTAGCAAAACCAGTTCAACAACTGACAGCATTTTTTTGTCCCCAACCTGACCTGGCAGACAGGTTTCAATTGACCTACCAGCACCAGGAATCTATGCTTGAGGTGTTTGTTAGGCTGAATGCACCCATACTGGGGGCCTTCGTTGTAAAGGGTTCCCGTGGGGTCGAAGAAAGGAACATATCCGTCTCTCCCTGTGCATAGATACACCTTCTCCAACTGGAGCTTGTAGGCCGCGTTGAGGTTCTGCTCCGGGTTCCACAGTACTCTACCATAGAGGGTCTGACCTGCACACACAGACGCATGGCGTTTCAGTCAAGAGTCAAGAAAGGGAGTCGCAGGACAAAATATCTCCTCTCATAGCACTGCTTCAGACAATCACACTCATTTATGCACTTAAAAACCTAAATGTTTTTTTTTCATGTTGTAAGTCGCTTTGGTTAAAAAAGTGTCAGCCAAATGAAATGTAATGTAATAGTGCACTGACACGATCACACCATGTCCTAACTGGATGGAATGTAAGCGACTGGCAGCAACAGATTGCTTTGTTTTCAATCAGAATGTCCTGACTGGCTGCAAGCAACACCGTGCTGCCATTCTGAGCTGAACTTTTGTCGGACACCCAGTTTCTATTTTCTTTCTGTCGCTGCCATTGTAATGGTGTATTGGATGAGAGACAGCTGAATGAGAACATAGTGGGACTCAGTGCATTGTGATGCAAATAGCCTCATTATCATGAACAAACTTGAGACATTAATATCATGTCCCATTCCTAACAAAAGAGGAAGTGAAATTGGCAAATGTGTGTACTAACAAGCTTGTTCTTTGTCTTAATTATTCATAAAACAGCAGGCAGCGTCTTTACCCATTGAAAAGGCTCCTTTGTAGTCCATCTCAGCCATTGACATGTCTGCAGTGGAGGGATCCATCATGAACACTTTCTCATTGTTACAAAGCTGGAATTCAGTATTGAGAGAGTAGACCACGGGCACAGGGCGGTTAGTTTGCTGGAAGGCAATGGGCACCAGGAATCTAGAAACAGATAGAAAAAAGCATCCTTAAATCACTATCAACTGTATATGATGTAAATGACATAAATCAGCCATGCAACAAATCCTGCTGGTCTGGAGACAGTAAACATAGTTGGTTTAGTGCTGTATTCGATGACTCAACCCTACTAGCCATTTTTGGTTCCCAAAACGTTCTAGTAAGGAAAGCCTTTGGTTCCAGTAACGTTCCCTGCATTAATGCATTGTAAACGTTGATTTTGTTGGGCATTTGAGGACGACAGTAGGTGCTGACGTACTTCTCAGGGGCATGGGCTGTGCAGGACAGGGGCTTGTCTCCGGGGTCGATCCAAGGCTGAGTGGGCTGCACGGTGCAGGGGATGAGGAAGACGGTGTACTCGCCCGAGTAGTCCTTCCTGGAACACACAGAAGAAAACACCACTCAGCTCCAACACTATTGCAAGCAGATCCACAAGGTCTATAAAGTGGTTATTACAACATTTTGGTAAAGGACTGCAGTTGAAAACTAGCCAGCTGGGCCGGCTAACACTGGTACATTATCAGATTAATGTGTGTTGTCCTTATAAATAACTAAATTAATACAATTCTACGAGGTCATTTTCACTGCAGGGCTGCGATGCCTACCTGCTGTAGGAGCTTGTGGCCCTCCAGAGCTGGTAAGGGGAGTCAAAGGTCTGGGCGCTCCACAGCAGCTGAAGGTCAAAGTCAATGCCCCCCAAGTGGTCTGGGGCCATGAGGTGAGACTTGTGCCCGGGAAGCGTGTGGTGCTCTGGGATAAACTGGCCTGGATGGTGCACAGAGTATGGGGTTAGCATGTTAGCATGTCCACGCAAAATACGGACAGAGTAGCCGCACACTCTGATATCTTTTTATATCATTTATTCAAGACCGACGTTTAGGAAAACAGCCTTTATCAAGGTTTAAGCCTGTCCATACAACCCAGGGACAGTTAATCACAGCAGGCATCAGCACTATGAAGAACAACCTACCTCTAAATTTGGCATGCGTTTTGAACTCAATCACCAGTCGTCCATCCTCCCTGATGAAAATTCGTATGATCTGCAGCCTTGCTGACAGTACGCTGTCTGTCTGAATACCTATGGGAGGGGGGGTAAAGGAATGTTTGAGCGGCATAAAAGGAACAGGAAATTACAGAGAAGGGAGAAGAACCAGAAGGAGTGGTGTACACATGGGACAGTGTGAACTCGTAATACAGTGAATGAGCAACATGGCTAGAATACATTATCTCCGTTTATGCTGTAGGTCAGACTTAGTGCTCAAACTCAGATCTTGGCCTAGAGAAACCTTCTCATTATTATGGCCCACAGTATAAATTAGGCTATGAACTGCTTAGGATAAGTCGATAAGACAGTAAACTACATTCATTGCTCAATAATATGATGTATTGAATCATAACTAAATTCAACCAACTCAGATTACGTACAGAACTCCGATTAAGTCCAGAACCAGATTTAATATAAAGCTATAAGGCATTAGGTAGTCATTCACTTTGGTCAGCTTATGCTGTGTGTAAATGTGCTTTATAAGTTACATTTACTTACTTACTTACTTACTATTACAATATTAATACATACAGTCCGTACAACACTATCTGCACTCTAGTGTATAACAAGCTACCCGTGTGAGTACACCTGGTTGGGCGATGTACAGGTGTACAGTACCTGTTCTCCAGAGCACGGTGTCATAGAAGAAGGAGAACTCCATCTCCGTGTGATGCTCCAGAGAGGCCCAGCCGCGAGGCGCCGTCACGTAGATGTAGGATACGTAGAGCGGAACCTGCACCGTCAGGAAGGACTGCGCCGAGTCCCGCACCTGAGACGGAGACACAGGAACGCCGTGAGTTTCAGGAAAAATATCATTTTCAAAGCATTACTTTACTAAGAGAATGTGAATTATGAATTAGGGGTTTATGAATTATTTAATTATGATTGATCAAATTAGAAATAATTCAAAGTGCAAAGTCTTCTCGTTTGATTGATTTTAGTTTCTTAGAGAACGTAGATTAGACTCACATAAAGTTCTAAAAGCCAACGGCTGGAACAATATGAACAATACATTATGGGAACCTTTTTGATTAATGAATTCATTACTGGATTTGAGAATGAATGATTTCAAGCCTTTAAGCCTTTCAGTTTCATATTTTGGACAGTTTAAAATCACCTTTACTCTCAAACCAATCAGGCTTTAGGAACACTCATATGCAGCTGAGAGCTATGGCCAGGTCATTTGAATAGGTAGACGAGACAAAGGCAAACACAGGCAAAATAATGAGCCTGCTTCTGGATCACTAAGGGGATGAGCCCTCTGGCTGAAAGGTAGTCAAATTTAATTCAAATGATGTGTCAAAGGGTCTTGGACTGTTTCAACACATTATCTTAACCCCATCCAGCTCAGATATCCTCATTAGATAATACAGTAGGTTGCTTGTGTCTTCAACATTACGCTTAAAGTTCTACAGTTATATATTAACTCTTGTCAACCTGAAAATCTGCTGTGACCGATCCCCCACAGACGTCGATGAGCTCGGTCATGTCATAGTAGGCATCGAAGGTCCAGATGCAGCTCTTCAGGTTTAAGTGTTTGTAGAGCTGGATGGTCTTTGGCTCTCTCACGCCCGGGTTGAACTGGTAGGGCCGGTCATAGCCAGGGCCCAGGGAAATACTGTCGTACGATACATCATCCAGGAAACCAGTCTCTGCAACACACAGACAACCAACCAAGAGTCACTACAGATATAATAAGTACATAAATAACTGATAGACAAATCACACACTATATGTTCTCCCTCGAAAAATGTAACAGGTGATTATTATTGGATATAATGCAAAGAACGGTAGCCATCAGCATTGTCTGACTGGGGCGGTGAATGCCGGGATTCTTGTACAAATTCATTTAGAACATTTTGCTTGGGTGTTCATATCTATGGGGTGCATACATATTTCAAGACCTTGTGAGATTCTAGGAGCTCATTTGATATTTATAGCCTTTTATGGATTAAACTCTGGGAGGAATTTCAAAACTTTTCCGCTTCGATAATTTAAAAGAAAAAAAAAAAAAAAAAAAAAAAAAACTCTGCATAAAACTGCTCTGTTCTGGGAGGGCCACATGCTCTGAGAGGCGTGGACTGGGCTGGGCTGGGCTGGGCTGGGCTGGGCTGGGCTGGGCTGGGCTGGACTGGGCTGGACTGGGCTGGGCTGGACTGGGCTGGGCTGGACTGGGCTGGGCTGGGCTGGACTGGGCTGGGCTGGGCTGGGCTGTTCTCACCTGAGATGCCCTGCAGGTCCCTGATGGTGACCAGGTTGGAGCAGATGTGCTGGTGGCGGTAGATGGACTCGGAGAGCAGGAAGTGCAGGTTGTGCAGGGGCATGGTGGACACCAGGGGCAGCATGCCGTCCTGGTGGGGGATCTGGACGGAGATGTGGATCCTGCCACACACACACACACACACACACACACACACACACACAGACACACACACACACACACACACACACACACACACACACACACACACACACACACGTATATACATCAGTCACTGCCAGTGGTGGGGTCAATACTTACACAGCAATGATTGACACTTGATATATTGCTAATGTAATTTCAGCACCAAATCTTTGACTGTCACTGAACCTGCTAGGCTGAAAAAGTGTATAATTTTTTTTTTTTTATTTCTTAAACGGCTAACTAACAGGGCATCTTATTTGATAATACTTATATCATACTGTGACAATCCTTTAATTATGCAATTCTCTTGCATTTATAAGTCATCAACTACTCCATCACTCCATCCGTGGTCTCCATCCGGTACCAGTCCATCAGGGCTCCTCTGTGCTCACCTGTTGGGGTGCTCCTTGTGCTTCACGTCCAGGTATTTGAGCGTAGCGATGAAGGACTGGGCCTGGAAGCCGCGGGCGGTGCCGGTGGTGACGGGCGTGTGGCAGATGGAGCCCTCGGTGCCGATGGTGGCGATGTTGCTGCGCAGCGGCGTGCCCAGGTGCCCGTCCTTGTCCCGCGCCTGAGCCACGCAGCGCACGTGGAAGCGCCGGCTGAAGTAGATGCTGTCCAGAACCTGGACACACACACACACACACACACACAACACAACACACACACACACACACACACACACACACACATAAATACATACACACACACACACACACACACACACACACAACATAAATACATACACACACACAGAGACATAACACACACACACACACACACACACACACACACACACACACACACACACAACACACACACACACACACATAACACACACACACACACACACACACACAACATAAATACATACACACACACAGAGACATAACACACACACACACACACACACACACACACACACACACACACACACACACACACACACACACACACACACAAAAACATGTCAACAACGACAATGGAAATGACCACTCCTTATCTGAATGCTCTCCTTCTTTGTATGTAATGTAACAATACAACCCTTATTGTTGTAACTCAGTGGAGTAGTGTGCGCCTGTGAGGATTCAGAACTGACCATGTGGTTGACGCTGGTGTAGGGCGTTGTGTCCGTCACCGTCTCAAACGGGGAGCGGGCGCCGCTGACGTCTCTGGGCGCTGCCACCTCCCAGCTGAAGTGGATGGAGGTCTGGTTGATGCCCGCCTCCTCGCAGCGCTCCTTCGTGACCGAGTACTTGGGGTAGTGGGGGTCGCACGGGGTCACGCACACCAGCGGGTAGCCCGGGGACGGGGTCTTCTTGCTGCCCTCTTTGGTCACTTCCTGTACGTTGTCATAGTCTGACAGGGAGACCACCTAGAGAGGAAATGACAGAGGCGTGTGTGAGGGGAGAATAAAGCTTAACACAGAATAAAAAAGATTTGATCAACTATAATAGTTCCATCGAATCATATAAGAGGGTAAGAGGTTATATCAAATCACTGTGGATGGCAAATTGCACATCTTATTTAAGGTCCAGTGATTTCATCTACTGTAGCTAAAGGACATAGTGTATTTATATACTCAATTTATGAACTCAATATAGCTGAGATTCTTCACTGTATTTCTGTAGGGAGAGTAAACGTTGGAGATGTTGGAGAGGGAGAGGGATTGTCGTCTCTTACTATTGGTGGAGATGGGAGGATGAGGCTTCCTGCGGCCTCCTGATCCAAAATAGTCACTGTTGCCATAGTGATCTCTCCAAGCACAGCCTCCACAGGGTCGTCCGGGCCGAGGACCAATGAAAAGGACTCGTGCCACTCCCTGTCCTCATTGGACAAGATCTCCACCTTGAACAGGATGTGGTCCATGCCTGTACACATGAAGACGATCACTCAACATTAGCTTAGCGAAAAGCTAACTTGTCAAAACTACACAACTGCAGAACAAAATGGAGACTAGTTCAGAAAAAGCGGATTCACAGAACACTGACCCGGGCTGAACTTGAGGACTCGGCTCTTGGGGTTGTAGTCCACTCCGGACTGGGCCGAGCCGTCCCGGGTGCTGCAGCGGATCTTGGAGGTGCGGTCCAGGTCTCCCTTGCGGATGACTTTGATGTTCAGCACCTCGATTCCGTCAGGACCTGGAGGCTCCCGCACTTGGTACGAGGCTTGTTCAAACTCAATGGTGGGGGCTGAGGGAGTCACAAGTCAGAACATGAAAAAGGCGGTTAATGTATTTCTCTTTACAACTGCTTTTAATAAAAGGCATAGAATTCTCTTATATTCAGAATTTTATATCTATTCTCTGTTATGCTGCTCTGGAGTCGCCCTTAACATGAGCACTTACTTCCTATCAAGACTAATCTGCTACTTTCTACAAAATGGTGATGCCACAAAACAGTTCTCAAAACACTCAGAAGCGTACCATCCTCGTCATTGGTGATGGTGACCGTGACAATGTCGTTGACACCAATCATGGCTCCCCCCCAGTGATCGCCCTGAGGAGATCCCAGGTGCACCTGGAACTCTTCCTCCGGCTCGAACACCGAGTCATCGTTGATGTGCACCGTGCAGTTCTTCACCTGTCAATCAACGGAGTTTCAATTAGTGCCTCAAAATGCAAACCTCCATTTCCATTCACACCGACAACCCAAAATTCCACCGCATGAATGCTGAGAGCATACCGTGCTGCGTCCTAACAAGTTTTTATTAGTTTTCACTAAAGTTCTTTTTCGGGGTGAGGAGAAGATTAAAAAGTTTTATTTTGGAAAAGTTATGTTGAAGACTGATGGGGGGGTTGCTGAGGCGTATTCAGTCATTTTCAATTAATTTGCCAATGTCTAAATTGAACCCATTAGGTTTTTCAAGGATCTTATTAAACCTCAGATTGAGTATGATTTAAACCGTCACCGCTTTGTAGTCTCCTGAGCAACCTAAATTCCCAGCAGCTCATTTCCTCCTGTCTGCTGAATGATTGTGTGCTACTTGGAGAAGCGAACAAAAAAAAACGTTATACCCTCTCCCCCTTCAGGAAGGTGACGCGCGAGTTGTCCACGTTGCGCCGCTCTTCGAAGTCGTCCATCACCATGGCGGACATGGTGCGCGTGTAGCAGCGGACGGACGACTTGTAGGACAGGTCCCCGGTGCGGACGATGGGGATGTGCAGGACGCCGTCTTTCTCCTTCACCGTGAACTTCACCTTCTCAAAGTGCATGCTGGGAACTAGCGTAGGAGAAAAAGCGGAACATTATGTTGCTGCAAATTCGGGGGAACGTGTGTGTTTTAGTGCTCTTGGTGGATCTCTGTATGTGTGTATGTGTGTGTGTGTGTGTGCTACGTACTATCCAGGAAGGTGTCTGTGATAAGGACGGACGCCTCGTGTGGCTCGACGAGGACAGCCCCCTGCGGAGAGCTCAGGAAGACCACAAAGGACTCCGACCCCTCGATGGTGGGATTCTGGACGTCGTCCATGATCGTGAGGCTGCAGGTCTGTGAAGAGTCGTGGAAATCAATATAAAACAGGTTTTTTGTGTTGCGTTTGAACTTCAACGTAAACACACGCTGGGAAGTCAGTGCACTGTACCTCCTCTGTGACCCCGGGCTTGAACTCCACTTTCTTGGAGCTGGGGATGTAGTCGACTCCGGGCGTGGCCGAGTCGTGGTCAGCAGGTCTGGTGGCGCACCACACAGAGGCCACGGAGGAGAGGTCACTGCCGTGCCTGACCACGGGAATCTCAATGGTTCCTGTAGAGGGGGAGGGGAGCGGTATAAGAATACGAGGACTTTTTTTCAAAAGAGCCACTCAAGGGAGGAACACACATAGGGAGAGACAGCAAAGAATCTCTAATTCAAAGAATCTCTACTCAAATCTTCAAAGAATCTCTGATTCAAAAAATCTCAATTCAAATCTGCAAAGAATGTCTGATTCAAGGAATCTTTATTCAAATCTTCAAAGAATCTCTAATTCAGTACAGAAAATGTTCCACTACAACCCCAACTCACCTGCATCCTCACTGAAGGTGAAAGTCGCATTGCCAAGGGATACGGTCGAGGCATCGTTGGGTCCGTCGATCACAACCTTCGCCACCTTGATTCCGCCCATGCGCGCGTTTTCCGAGCTGTCCGACAGGACCAGCTCAAACTCCTCGGACAGCTCGTACTCGCTGTCGTCGATCAGCTTCACGTCGCACGTGGACATGCTCACGCCCGGCCCGAAGATGACGCGGTTGTCGACGGACATGCCGCGGGTCTTGTAGTCGGAGCCGGACTCCAGGGCGTGCAGGCTGCTGCCCTTGGCCGACTTGGGCACGGTGTAGCAGAGAGCCGAGACCGTGCTGCTTGTGTCTCCTGAAGGGGGGGGGGGGGTAGATAGAGAGGTCAGGCAGGTCACAGCTCACACTAGCAGCTATATTGCCATGATTTACTAGCCTGGGTGTTCCCATCCTGCCTTGCGCGTTGATTTCATTCACGCTGCTAAGGCAGTCTGGAAACTACCGCTCTAATTTTTGCCTGAGATAGGGGACCAATCACAGAACAGGGGAGAAAGCAAGACCATGATGAGCCATGATGAGCATTTGATAGACATCGATGGCGCCCAATGAACGGATCTGGGCATTTTCTCAAATACGAGAAAATGAACGTCTGGTTGCCAGACCACGTCTCATTTGAGAAGTGGTAGGCACTAGCCAGGCTAATGATTTACAATGGTGAAGGACAGATCATAATTACGGATTAATCATATAGAATTACATGGACAAATTATAATAATTATGGATGAGTTCTCAAAGTTCACAAAAAAACTATTCAAAATGTACAATAAATTATATTAGGAAATACATGTAATTACAGTATAATAATATTAATGTGTGAGATTGGATGCATAAAATTCACTAATCTAGCTGATACTTTTAGCTGATACTAATTAGTGTGCTAATGTAATGTAAATGTATTGTTTCCTAATTTCCACTCAGCATGGAATCTAAATGCAGATAATGTCTCACGCTAAAGCAATGCTGTCTCAGACCGAGTGCAAATGTGTGCAAGTGAACAGCACTGAAGCGGGCGACCAGACCTTTCCTCTCGATGGGAACGAAGACGAAGCCGGTGCTTTCGTTGACGTGGTACGTCTTCTTGTCGAACTGCAGCGTGGGCTCGTCCTCCGTGTCATTGATGTTGACCTTGGCGCGGGTCACCGGGCCCAGGAGGGCGTAGACGGGCATGCTCAGCTCCACGTTGAAGCTCTCGATGTTCTCAAACACCTGGTCGTCGTTGATCACGATGGTGCACACCTTAGTGTCCTCTCGCTCATCAAACTGTACCTGTGACATGGGGAAAAAGTGATGTATGCATTACAGTACACGTCTGGATGATGAAAGACAAGCACCTGGTAAATGGCAGCACTATTACAAGAAATCACACAGTAACTTACCCTAGACCCACAGTAAGGTTTATTAATTAAGATTATTTTCAGTAGAAAGCTATCCTTAAATGTGTTCTGCACTGTGCCATTTAGGAATTCCTAAGCAAATGCTATCCATAGAACAGACAATGGAAGCATGAAGTTGGGAGATGAACCCAGAGGCAGACATGCCGGTTACAGAAAGTAGTTAAGGTGATATCACTAATTACCTGATCTACCGGGCTGCTAAATAGGGATGGGCTGGTGTACTAAATGGTTGGATCAAATACTTGGCAGCATTTCTGCTTTCTGAACCCATTATGTCCGCCTCTAAATGAACCCTATCTATAGTATATCTGTGATCTGTGAGTTTTTAACTACAGTAATTTCCCGCGTATAAGCCACATTGTGTATAAGCTGTAGGACAGTGTTTTATGCAAGTTAAAAGAAACAAAACCATATTAATACCATATTAATTGTCCCCCCTGTATCAACCTCATAGCTGAAGAAATGTGTGCAAAATGAATGTGTAAGCCGCGGCTAATAGTCGGGAAATGACGGTACCTGTCCAGCATACTCCACGTAGTCTTGCTGTCCAGGGCGAGAGCCCACGCTGGAGGTGGAGGTGGCCGTGCCCTGCTCCGTGCGGCACAGGACGATGGCGTACTGGTTCAGGTTGCCCGTCCGCTTCACCGTCACGGCCACCGTGCCAGCCTTCTCACTCACGTTGTAGCTGTGGGCACGAGGAACAGGATTTTGGTGTCTCTTTGTTAGTGTTTTCATGCATCAGAAAACAAAGCACTGTTGACAATACCACATCATAATTATATACATTCATAGAGTTTTAGCTGACTTCTTACGTGGACATTTTCATCTAATAGCACTGAACTGTACACTGTACACTGTGTATGTAGTGTGTGGTTCCCAGACAACAGAGGAGACACTTGAAGTGGAGAAATTGGAACAGTGTGTCAAGGAGATCATTATGGCCAATGGTCTTTATCACAAGTAAGCTCTTTTGTGTACAACACTAACAGCACTTGGGATATGAATGAGCATCTCCTAAAATCCACTCTAGCCTGAGTACTTGCAAGCTTAGTGCTAGATGAGGATCATTGTATACATTATTCTAATTGGCCATTGGCAAGTCTGGTAGAATGTGGGGATTTAACTAACATTTTGATTGTATACAACCATCGAGCACCCTCCCATCGAGATTGAGCTTGTGAGTGACTGTGCATGAACTGTGAATGACTGTCGGATCTGCCAATGATCATACAGCCCTGCGCTAACTGGATATTTGCAAAACTAATAATAGGCTCTAGGTGGAGGTACAGTAGAAGCACAGGTTTTTCCCCTCTAAAACCAGCTGACTTACGTTGTTCTGTCAGAGCGAGCATACTGTCGGTTTCAGTGAATATGATAAAAAAAAAACATCTTGCCAACTGCAGCTTTAATGAAACCCAAAACACTAGGGAATGGCGTCCGCTCGACTGGCTTGCTGCGGCCCTCACCTCTTGTGCTCGAAGCTGATGAGTGACCACTGGATGTGGAACATGTTGTCGCTGACCACGTTGGGCTTGCTGTCCTTCACCAGGAACTTGAAGTTGTCGCTGGTCTCCAGGCCACTGCCCTCCTTCAGCACGTACCGGATCAGGCCCAGATTGATGTCCGCTGCGGGACAGACATTCACATTTCACATGAAACCTTTCGCTCGTGATTTGATCAAATTAGACTAGCAAAAGGCATCGCTAGGATATGTGATATCTTGTATGGATTGCAATATGTTTGCAATATAAGGGAAACTCTCTAGATTCAGATTCAGATTCAAAGTGCTTTATTGGCATGACAAGGCCAAAGCAATATATTATGTATTATTATATTGTTATAATAATATCCCTACAGACAGTCTGGGCTGCGGTAAGCACCTTGGGTGA
>NC_085001.1:23537787-23552787 GCF_963854185.1 Sardina pilchardus
ACAGACAGAGTGATAGAGAGACCGTGAAAGTGAAAGAGTGAGACGGAGAGAGGAAAATGGTTTCACAGATTAATTGGGTGGAAACTTGGTTCAATAACAACAGCTCAATTCAGCAATTAAAATATAAATGTCTTGCCAAAAACCACAGATCAAAATATTTCAACACAACTTAAAATAAATTGATTTAGCATAAACTCATTTTCTGACTTCACAGCTTGTCAGAATAATAAGAATCATAATAATAATAATAATACAACAACAAGAGCAGGTCAAGCAAAAATGCCTCATAAAACAAACACAGACACATCCCAGGCTTCCAAACAAATGGATTCCTGTAAGATAAAATCATGGCACCTCATTTTGATGTGGACAGTAAATCTATAGCACCCCTCCCTCCCTCCATCCTTCCCTACTTCCCTCTCTTCCTCCCCTCTTCCTCCCTCTCTCTCTCCATCCCTCCATCTCTCCCTCTCTCTACTGCACGAGGAGCCCCATGGCTCTGTCTCCTCCAGGCCCAGCGTGAGGTGACTGATTGACTGACTGAATGACTGGAGCACCTGCCTGACAGGTGGAGGACGCTGCCCGGTCCCCTGGTACCCACCTAGCACGCTGATGAAGAAGGACTGGTCAATCAGCTTGTTGCCCTCCGGGTCTGCAGGTTAAACTTGAAGGAGAAGCTGCCACCGCCCTCACCCTTCTCGTGGATGTACTCCACCAAGCCTTCAAGACAGGAAGGAGCGTGTCAGAGAGAGAGGGAGAGAGAGAGAGAGAGAGAGAGAAGAGATGAGAGAGAGAGAGGAGAGAGAGAGAGAGAGAGAGAGAGAGAGAGAGAGAGAGAGAGAGAGACAGAGACAGAGACAGAGACAGAGAGAGGTGTCAAAAGGGTATATTCCTTAAAGGAAACATTTATTTATTTGTTTATTTTATTTATATGTTGTATCTTTTCCATTGTCATTTCAGAGATTATGCCATGAGCTATTGCCATGAAAAAATAATACAGCAAACAGCAGGGAACAGAGGTGGGTTTCATCTCTGAAAGTGAAGCCCAGACTGTGTGTGTGTGTGTGTGTGTGTGTGTGTGTGTGTGTGTGTGTGTGCGTGTGTGTGGAGCGTTCCCTGTGGCAGCGCTCTACCTTTGTTGATGTCCTCCTGGGTGAAGCTTTTGACGGCTCCGGAGGGCGGACAGCAGGGCCTTGCCCCTGCCCTGGCCAGCTGGAGCTTGCCCACGGTGGGGTCTTTGGTGAGGGTAAAGCGCAGCTTCACGTTTTCCGAGTCCACATCCGTGCCCTTCAGATGCTGCTCGGTGATTTTTGAAGAGGCACCTGGAGAGAGAGATGACAGTTACTGTATATCCTCAGGGCTTTTGATAGTGCATAGTTGTTATTTTATTGTGCTATTGAATATTAAAATAATAACATCTTGACTGAGGCTCAGAGATAAACAGTGAGGAGAAACATAGAGGAGAAGGAAGGACACGAGTGAGTAGAAAGACAGGGGACATCTGTCTATCACTCAACAAGCTTTGAACACACTGCAGATGTGGAAATGTACTATACCACAGTGGTGTTTCCTGTATCATGCCTACAGTATATCATGGTGAACCTTTTTTCAGTTGAGTGGTATGTGTGTGTGTGTGTCCCTGCAATTCACCACCAAACACTAGTTGCAGAGGCTACTCCATAGACCAGTGGGTGCCGTGGAATAGTCCAAGGCTTGAAAATCATTGACATATTTAAAAAAGAATAATATAAAAATAATAAAACAAATAGTATACATTTCAGAATACAGTTGTGATGGAGGTACAGAGGTTTTATGCACTTTAGTTGAAGGCCTATTCCTGACATTTCTGTTCATATTCGAGTAAAAACGTCTTTTGCACAAACTGGAGAGTGCAGAATTATCCTACCCGATTATCTATCCTTTATCAGTTACCATATCAATCCTGCACCTACCTTGAACAGATGAGCTTTGACTCTATTGCTTCAATTTAAAAAAAAAAAAATGCACAGAGAAATAGAGACGGTATATTTTGCCAATATTTCTTAACGTCCAGAGAGAAAGGGCAGTGTGTGTGTGTGTGTGTGTGTGTGTGTGTCCCTGCATGTTTTCCCGTGCGTGACCCTCACCTGCTGCGATCTGCAGGCCGCGGTTGACGGTGACGCGGGGCGTCTCGCTCTTCCTCACGTCCATGCTGAACTCCAGCCGGCCGGACTCGGTGTGGACGCCGTCGGTGACGGAGAAGCGCAGCTCGTCGGTGCGCAGGCCCTGGCCGTCGGGGATGTAGACCAGCAGCTCGTCCAGCACGTCCTGGTAGGTGAAGGTGGAGCCCTGGCTCAGCAGCCCGGCCGCTGTCCAGCGGCTGAGTGTAGAACTGCCGCCGCCGCAGCTTACCTGGGGGATGGAGGGAGGGATGGAGGAGGGATGGAGGAGGGGGAGAGAGAGAGATGGGTAAAAACACACAGGAGACAATAATGTGACGTGCTGACATGGCCGCGTGCCAGAGCATCACCTGCAAGTCAGCTTGTACTGTAGCTTATCCTACACACACACACACACACACACTTCTCTATGCACTGACACAGACACACACACACACCCCACACATACAGTTTCACGCACATATACACTCACACACACACACACTGACACAGACAGACAGTCACACACACACACACACACACACACCTACACACACCTACTGTATGCAAATGCATTCACACAGGCAAACACACAGCCCATCAGCTGCAAACTGGCTAGTTTGCCCTCCACACACACACAAATGTAAAACCTGTGATACAGTAAACTCTACAAATATAACTGCAGTGTGCATGATACACAAAAAACAAGGGGCATCAATTACAGAGAACAACCTCACCCTACAAACACAAACACACACACACACACACACACACACACACATTTACTGGCACACCCACAAAAAAAAAGCAGGTCCTAGCAGTAAACACAGAGCCTATAAAGTCAGACACATCCACATATCTGCCCCCAAACACAATTCTCAATAAAGCCCGCCTCCGCGCGGCCCAGCCCACGTCCAGCTGACAGGGTCATTTCCTGGCCGAGTAACGGACCGGACCGGACCGCGCTCCGCTCCGCCCCGCCTGCCGTCCCTGGTCCTCCTCCACGCCGGCCGCGGCCCATTGGTCCTCGGTCACGCGGCCCGGTCCATCCCTCAGCCGACGCTAATGATAAAGCCTCCGCGGGGGCCCTGGGCCCGTAAGCCCGCCTGTCACCCATCATAAAGCAGCAGAGTGATGCGGCTGTTCCGCCCGCGCGTGCCACCTCCTCCCAACCCCCTCCTACAACCACGCACACACACACACACACACACACACACATACTGTACATGCACGCGCGCACACACACACACACACACACACACACACACACACACACACACACACACATACAGACAGAGACACACACAAACTCTCTCTCTTTCACATACGCACACACACACACACACACACACACACACACTCTCTCTCTCTCTCTCTCTCTCTCTCTCTCTCTCTCTCTTCCTCACATACACACACACACACACACACACACACACACACACACACACACAGAGAAATAAACTCTCTCTCACACACACGCCCTTTTTTTTAACAGACTGGCCGATGAGGCTTATAGGGGGCAGATGCCTGCTAAATGGTGAGGGGCGCCGGGTGACAGAGCCATCAGTCAGAGGGAGATGGGAAGCAGAACTCAGGCCTGAGTGCCTACTGCTGCCACCGCCGCCACTCGCAGACGCAGCTCAACACCCCTGACTGATGGCTGTCAGCCGCCGCGCCGTCCAGCACTGGAGGGGGGGGAAGGAGGGAGCGAGGGATGGAGATGGACAGACCGGAGCGGAGGAAGAAAGAGAGAATGATGGGAGGAGATGGAGAGGGTGAGAGGGAGAGGGATGGAGGAGGAGGAGGGGGGGAGGAGGAGAAGTCTGTCTATGACAAGTGAAAGACCGGGGAAGAGACAGTGAGTGCAAGCAAGCAGAGAAAGTCAGAAAGTTAGAGAATAAGTGTGTGTGTGTGTGTGTGTGAGTGTGTGTGTGTGTGTGTGTGTGTGTGTGTGTGTGTGTGTGTGTGTGTGTGAGTGTGTTTAAGAGAGAAGCACAGAACGAGGGAGAGAGAGGTGGCAGTGTCACACAGGAGGAAGGTGAGAAAATTAGTGTGTGTGTGTGTGTGTGTTTGTGTGTGTGTGTGTGTGTGTGTCTGTGAGAGAGAGAAACAAACAGAGAGGGGGGGACAGAGATGGAAGCCACGGCTGAAGGAGATGAAGGCCTACTTACCATAAGCAGGCTTCTTGGTGATGGTGAGGACGATCTCATTCTCAGGTGTGTCCAGGTCCAGCACGTGCAACGAGGAGTCGTGATGACCACGCCCGAGTTCTCCTCCACCTGGATGCTGTTCACCGACACGATGGAACTTTGTCCTCCTTGCTTTGCTAAACGGACAGCACGAGACACAGAGCCTCAATAGGACGCATTCGGCATGGAGAGTGTATACTCACCACTCAATTACCCAGGCGACAGTGAGAGCACTCGACCAATAAGTCAATAACAGACAAGTAATTAAATTCGGAGCGCCACTGCCCGCCTGATTCATTTTTCACTAAGCTGTCATCAGAGGCACTACAGTTGGCTGGCTCGGGAAATTCACTGAGGTATTTTTTTTTTTTTTTTAGCTAGATTTAGGCACGCCAAATAAGCAAATGAAAATAAGCAAACAAGAAACACTTGGAGTCAGAAACAGAAAGCAGCCCAAATAACTGTCTAACGAGTTACATGCCATAGCAGGCATCAAGGTAGCAAGTTTGAACTTTGTTTCGGACAGCCTAGCATGGTGGGAACACAGTGATGTTAGCGCAACATAATACTGACAGCTGACTTAATCCGTGGGAATTGAAGCAGCGGTGTTCTAAAGCATCGGTTGTTGAAGACAGCATGAGCATGTTACGTGATACAAGTACGCTGCTTTCAGAATTTGGCAAAACAAAGGTATCTTAGAATTCTGACACACACACACAAACACACACACACACACACACAGGCACACACAGGCACACATACAGCCCATCACTTGCAAACTGGTCAGATAATTTTAATTTGCCCTCCACACAGGCACGCACACACACACACACACACACACACACACACACACACACACACACACACACACCTGGATGTCGATGTTGACGTCAAAGGCCTCGGTCTGGCTGGAGCCGTCGCTGAGGTAGAAGCTGAAGATGTCCTGGCGGACGTTGGCCTGCCGCACGTTCTGCACGTAGAAGATGTGGTCGGCGTTCAGGTCCTCCATGGAGAAGGGCACCTCGGGGCTGATGACCTGGGCACCGCCGGACGCTCCCCGCTGAGAGAGAGAGAGAGAGAGAGAGAGAGGAGAGAGAGAGAGAGAGGAGAGAGAGAGAGAGAGAGAGAGGAGAGAGAGAGAGAGAGAGAAGGAGAGAGAGAGAGAGAGAGAGAGAGAGAGAGAGTGAGAGAGAGACAGAGAGATCAGAACGGTCAGTCGCGGCGTCAGTCCGCCAGAGCTTCATCTTTCATCTAACTGGAGATGAGAGCTGCCTCGTTGGAGCGGTGATTTGCACAATCTTTTTTTGAAACCTCCCGACAGTGTTCTCTCTTTCATGGTACTTTTGAAAAGAGCTGTTCCTGGCAGTGGGCCAGCGGTGCTCCGAGAGAGAGAGAGAGAGAGAGAGAGAAGAGGAGAGAGATGAGAGAGAGAGAGAGAGAGAGAGAGAGAGAGAGAGAGAGAGAGAGAGAGAGGAGAGAGAGAGAGAGAGAGAGAGAGAGAGAGGAGGGTGGGGGGGGGGTCGCTGATTGCTTAATGACGGGGCGGCTGGTAAAAGTTTAGCGGAGTAATAGGGTCAGCGCAGTTCCACTGATCACAGGGAGTGAGGAGACACCTGCAGAGAGACGGATCTTATCTCATCTGCCTCCACACACACACTCGCACACACACGCACACACGCACGCACGCACGCGCGCACGCGCACACGCACTCAGAGCCTTAACGCACACACGCACACATGCACGCACACACACATACACACACACACACACACACACACACACACACACACATTGAACTACACACATACACACACTGGATTACAAACACTTAACTACACACGCATACACACACACACACACACACACACTCACACACACTCTCTCACACACACACACACACCTCGCATCACACAGACAGCAGAGGAAATCTGTCTTGCCCAAGGTCATGCAAGCACCTCAGATCAATATAGCGCAGAGGGAGATGGGGGATGGGAGATGGGAGATGCAGTGGAGACTGAGCTACTGCTTGTGTGATAAGTGGATAATGGCGCCATACCTCTCTTTGTGTTCTCAATGAAGCCGTACTTTGGGGGACTGACCAGCCACACCAGGAGGTCCCTCTTGGGCGTGTCCGGGTCAGAGGCGATAATGTGATTGGCCGACAGCTGGACCCGGCCCCCTTCCTGGACCTAAGAGAAGGTCACGCAGAGGAGACAAAAATGTTTATTTTTGGGCCGCAGTGGAAAGAGTGACAAGAGTTGGGAATACGAGCTTGTTTGCAGTGTTTTTGATTTGATCCGTTTGTTGTGTGTCGCGCCGTGCTCGTGTCACCTTGATGCCGCTGTGCACGGTGACCACGGGCGGCTGCCTCTGCACCGACGTGATGGTGATGGTGCACATCTGGTTGTCAAGGCGATTGTTTTCGCCGTCGTACACGATGAAATGGAAGATGTCAGTGACGGGCTGATTCCCAGTCCCAAAGGACGTGATGTAGCTGCGGAGATGAAAGAGATGGAGTTAGCAGAGAGAGAGAGAGAGAGAGAGAGAGAGAGAGAGAGAGAGAGAGAGAGAGAGAGAGAGAGAGAGAGAGATAAAGAGAGAGATAGAGCGAAGGATAAAGAGAAAGAGAGTGAAGGATAAAGAGAGAGAGAAAGCGAGGGATAAAGAAGGGGGGAGATAGAGAATAGAAGGGGGCAGAGTCATTGAAATGGAGAGAGAGAAGTGAGAGAGAAACAGAGATGAAAAGGTGGAAGGATTTTGAGAAAGGGTGGCAAAAGAAAGCAAGCAGGAGAGGGGGGAAAGGGAATCACTGGAGAGGAATGAGACATAAGAACACAACAAACAAACAAACAAACAAACCAAATGAAAGAAAGGGAAGAGAGAGAAAAGACACAGTACATACATTACAGTACCTTCCCTCACGCAGCTCTCTCCTACAGTATAATGCTGACTACATCAATTACAAGTCCGCAGGGGCGCTTAATCAAATTAAGATTTGATATCTCTCTCTGTCCCCCCCTCTGCTTATTTATTTATTTATTGCTCTCTCTCTCTCTCTCTCTCTCTCTCTCTCTCTCTCTCTCTCTCTCTCTCTCTCTCTCTCTCTCTCTCTCTCTCAAACACACACACTCGCATTTTCTCACCTTCCTCCTACGTGACACCCCATCCCTCTCTCCCTCTTTCTTTGTTTCTCTCTTAAACACACACACACACACACACGCGACCACAAACAGCAGCACTTAAACAGTCCTCAATAAACGCCATGCATTATGCATCTCTGCTAGATCCTCCTCTGTGTGTGTGCGGGAAGATTAAGCCGGCGGGAGCTAATGCAGTGTTGATGCGAAGCCTGCGCGTTAAGAAATGAGCCCTTTGCCCTGCCAGGGCCTTGGCTAACCGCTCATGCTCTCAATGACACCGCGGAGGCTGCGCCGCTATCGCTCCGTCTGATAGGATTAAAGCAAATCAACCGTGCTTTATGGGAATGAGTCGGTTAACCCGGAGTCCATCAGACTGGCTCTCTCCATTGACTTCGCATGGGATTGTAATAAAAACCGGAGAGAGGCGGAACTATTATCAATAATTAAAAGAATGAGAGTTTTATGTTTACGGTAATGGGTAATGTCCAGCTTTAAAGCGAAAAAGTAATATATGCTGTAAGGATATTTTAATGTACCGTGTTTGTCAAGGAAAAACAATATAAACACAGACTATGGCGAATACTGCTGGCTTCAATTATAATTCAAGGAGTGCAATATTTTCAGTGTTAAGCTTTCTTACTTCAACGCGAGTTACCCGACCCTGCCAGTAGCTTGAATGGAATAGCGAAGTGAAGCTTAAATTTAACTTGAATTTTGCTTGGGGAGGACAGTTTTCTGGAGATTAAATTAAGAAATAGAAGAAAATGGTCAACATGACCACATGTGTCAGTGTCCAGTGCTTAATCACCACATGTGTCAGTGTCCAGTGTGTTAATGACCACATGTCTCAGTGTCCAGTGGCTGTGTCCTCACCGTATGCGGCGTTGGCTGATGTCTTCCATGGTGAAGGACGAGTACTCGCTCAGCTCCTCGGGGTCGGACGCCGCTCCACCACGGGTGAGGATGCCGTACATGGGCACCGACACCAGCTGGATGCGGATCTTCTCGTCCGGGGAACTATCGTCCTGGAAACGCCACGGCGACAAATGCAACAGTGAGAATCATATATTGCAAGGCTTTCAAAACCACAGAGATCAACGCTACAGAACAATAAAGCATTATGATGATAGAAAAAAAAACATATGCTGAAACCCAGGCAGAAAACTCCAGTAACTTTCACATGTCAACAAATATTTATGTGGTCTCCGTGAGTTATAGTGCCCTTTAAAAATACATTTCAAAAGAATGAGAAAATAAAACACATCATCCATCACAGACAGTTGCAGTATAAGCTGATATTGTTTAACATTTCTCCACTGTCTGCCTGTAGTGTAGACCGTGCACCACTATTCCCAGTCTTTTCTCCTCACTCTCTTTCTGCACTGCCATGTCTCTCAGGTATGATGAACGGACTGCATCGGACAGTTAGAGGAGGTCATTGGTGCACACCCCAGGTGCGGAATAAAACAAATCTGTCAAGAAACACTTGAAAACGGAGTCTGTAAACTTCTTGATTCTTTCCTTTCTTGTGTTTTATTTTGTCTTGAAAACACAAGATAGAAGAATCAAGAAGTGTGCAAACTCCTTTTTTTTAAGTATTTCTTGACTCCACCCGACTGTTTGGTGTCTGTCTTTGTATGTCTTAGTAGTGTCACAGGTACCCTGGTGATTACGCTGCTCCGTCCGGCATTATTTGTTTTTGTGTAGCGACTTGTTATTTTTTAAATTTGTTTGTCTGTCTTGGTGTCAGGGGCAGGCTGGCGACTACGCCGCTCTGTCTAGCCTCTGTTGTCTTGCATGCTTTCTTGTTTGTCTGATCGTCTGACTGTTGTTGTTTTTTTAAAGTGCTATACAAATAAATTTGACATTGACATTGACTCTATGGACTATCCACTGTCCACTGTCTTGTGGGCAGTCATCACCTTATAGGCCAGGTGGGAGCGCGTGATGACCGTGCTGCTCTTCTCCGACACCTCCATGGCCAGCTGGGCGTTGGGGTCCCTCCTGGGCCCGTCGCCGCCCGCCGCCGACACCGACACCAGCACGGTGGCCGTCGCCATGGAGATGCCGTCGGTCACCGAGAAGGTCATGGCGTCGTCCTCGGCCGTCTGGCCCGCGTGCTCGTACTGCAGGACGTTGCGGGTGATGTCGCTGAAGGTGAAGGTGTCACCTGTGCGAAGAGCCGATGACACACCTCATCGTATCAGCATCGTGTCACACTAAGCTTGTCAAATCATGTCATATGTCAGTCATATCACATAATCAATCAATAATCTAGTCAATCTCTAAATTTAGCATCACATCTCATGTCACACTACACCTTTTTGACATTACATAATCAATCAATAATCTAGTCAATCTCTAAATTTAGCATCACATCTCATGTCACACTACACCTTTTTGACATTACATAATCAATCAATGATCTAGTCAAGAATGTCCTATCATGGCACATCATGTGGTCTGCTATCACCACACACTGTAGCTGAGTGCACATTTTAAGTGCATTTCTAAAATGGATAGTTCCGGTCCTGATTAGCTGAATCGTGTTCATTGCTGTTCTAAGTCAATGCGACTCTTCACGTTGACCACCTAACAATGTCCCCTTGCTGGTCTAAAATCACTGGAACCAATAACCTTTTGGGAGTTATAGCTTAAATCTATGATAAGTCACTTTTTCCACTCTCACAGCAAAATTAAGTGTGCCTTTTGTTAACTGTGTATTGATGCCATTGTATATTGATGTTTGTGTCCCTGGTGACAGTGGAGCATGGTTGGTGTGTGTTTGTCTATAATGGAGCACAGTTGGTGTGTGTTTGTCTCTAGTGGAGCACGGTGTGTGTGTGTTTGTCTCTAATGGAGCATGATTGGTGTGTGTTTGTCTCTAGTGGAGCACGGTTGGTGTGTATTTGTCTCTAATGGAGCATGGTTGGTGTGTGTTTGTCTCTAATGGAGCATGATTGGTGTGTGTTTGTCTCTAGTGGAGCACGGTGTGTGTGTGTGTGTGTTTGTCTCTAATAAGGGACGGTTGGTGTGTGTTTGTCTCTAGTGGAGCCTGCCTGGTGTGTGTCCTCACCGGTGCTCATGGGTGTGTGTGAGCTGAAGTCCACCCTGAGGAGGGTGCCGTGCACTGGGGGCTCCACCAGCTCAAACTCCAGCTCATCCGGGGCCGTGTCCGCATCTGTAACCGCTAGCTGCTGCCCTCCTGCACACACACACACACACACACACACAGAGACAGCCAGAAACACACACAAAGACACACACACACAAACACAAATACACACACACAGACCATGTAAGTACACAGACACCCATGCGACACACATCATCTCTACAATCTTCTTGCATGTATCCCCTGACACACTATTATCATCCAGAGGGCGTTCATGTTCTGTTTCAGCCGAGTCTCAGGATCTTTCCACTTTATGCCATTACAGACACACCCAGTAATGCTTCCATTAATGGACCCATCCTGAGGGGACCATAGAGCATAATGTACATGAGCAGAACACACTTCACGCCTCATATCCTCTAAAACCTTCAGTTCCATACTGTTAAATCCTTTGATAGCATAACACCATTTCCCTCAGGCAACGTGTAAATGTGTGGACTGAGAACATGTGTGCCTGTTCACATGTGTGTGTGTGTGTGTGTGTGTGTGTGTGTGTGTGTGTGTGTGTGTGTAGGTATGAGAGAGAGAGTGAGTGTGTACACATGTAGTATGTGAGCATGTGTATATGTGCACAAATGAATGTGTGTGTGTGTGTGTGTATGTGTGGGTGTGAGTGAGAACATGAGTGTGTACACATGTAGAATGTGAGCATGTGTATATGTGCACAAATGAATGTGTGTGTGTGTGTGTGTGTGTGTGTATGTGTGTGTGTGTGTGCGTGTGTGTGTGCGGTAGTTCAGTGGATCTCGTACCGACTGGCGCTCTGCCTCCCAGCGTGACCTCCAGCACGGGGTCCAGGATCTGGAAGACGGGCGGCTGCTGGTGATTGGCCACGAGCAGGATGGCAAAGTCCATCTCCGGGGTGGTGTGCTCTCCGTCCGACACTGAACACACACAATTCCAGAAATCAGGGCCGCTCACTACTACACTCTCAGACACACACTGTCACATCCTCTCTGAATATGCACGGAGTTATACAGACAGCACCATACATCTGAACACGCATATGCTCTTATACTGTCATTCCTATACTATACACACAATTACCGGAGCACTAAACATTAAACAAGGTACAGTATATTCAAATAGTATACACAGAGCTTTCACACAAAGACAAGAGAAAAGTGATGAAAGTAAACTCAACTAAATACATCCAGACATCCAACATGAAACATGCTGATGAAAAAAAAAAATGGTGATGAAAAACAGTCACCCTAATGGATAGTGAAAGGAAAGCGCCCGAAGAAAAGTCTATAAATAGGCACATTAAAGATATCTTTCACTGGCGACAAGAGAGAAGATCACATGGCTTCCGAGCTGAGAGATGGCTTTAAGAAGTTCTGCGCTGACTGACATATGGATGTTTTTGATGAGAGAAGAGAAAGAGGGGGGGGAAATGAAAACAGAACTTCTTCCACGGATACCATCTCAGATGGGGCCATCGCTGTGGATGAAAACAGACACACCCCAGGGAGGAGGAGAAGATGGGACAGAGAATTGGATGCATGTAAGAAACAAGAGAGAGAGAAAGAGAGGGAGGAGAGAGCGTAAACAAGAGGACAGAGAGAGAGGAGTGAGTGAGTGAGCAAGAAGACAGAGAGAGAAAGAGAAAGAGAGGGAGAGGATAGACTGAGTGAGTGAACAAGATTACAGAGAGAGAGAGTGAGAGAGAGAGAGAGAGAGAGAGAGAGAGAGAGAGAGAGAGAGAGAGAGAGAGAGAGAGAGAGAGATATGCGGGAGTAGTAGATGGATAGACTAAAAGTAACTAACCCTCCCTCCTAGTTCTCTCTCTCTGAACTATGTCTCTCTGTTGGCCCATGTAAGGGCATGGCAGCTTCGGGGCCTTAGGTGTTTATGTAAAGCTCTGCGTGATCCCGCGTGCACTCTGCGCTCTTATGCATCATTGATGGGGATCTGCATTGGGGGATACGTCTCTTGGGCTTCTCCGGGATAACGAGAGAACACTCCGGAACGTCGGGCGCTCCGACAGTCTCTGAGAGAGCTCCAGCGACAGTTAAATTTAGCATCCGGGGGTCCGAGATGGAGATCAAAGGGAAGGGGGGTCTGTGCAGTATCATTACATGCTGTCACAGACGGAGGGCCTACCCGACGCAGGCAGAAGCTATTCCCTCATGCATGAGAGAAGAACACGTACCATATGCCGGGGGAACGGAATCATACACATACACACACACACGTAAACACACACACGCTCGCACGCACACACACACGCACGAACGCACGCACACACGCACGCACGTGCACACACACACACACACACACACACACACACACACACACACACACACTTCTCCTGCCTCTGTTTTTTGCTCTATAATGGGTCTGTGAAGATTGAGGCAAAGATGAAATCCTCTGAGAAGGAAGATGAATTCTCTTGGGCATTGCAAGGCAACTTGCAGGGATTAAAATGCCTTGAATCTATTTGAGAATAAACAACCTTTCATATCATTACTGTAAATAATGCCTTAATAAAATTGCCTTACATCTATTTGAGAATAAACAGCATTACATTTCAATAAATAATGGGATAGAACCCTGCGAATATTGCACCTCTTCATCATTGATATTTACACATGATTTACGTATCGTAAAGCTGTTCTAGAGAGAGGTTCCCCCAAAGGAAACAAGGATGGAAGTCAGCTTGGGACACAGAGAGGGCTCCTTGGCTGAAACTTTCTTTCCGAGAGTGGGAGGCGTTGCCTGGGCAGAGCTGAATATGACAGCGCATATGAGCGTGTGGTGGGCCTGTGATTCATAGCTGCGGTCCAGGATGATCCATGGCCGCATCCTTCCAGTGGGGAGGATATAGAGTGTCCCATTACAGCCGCGGCCAGCGCCGGAGCTCACCGGGGGGGAGGGGGTGGTGGGGGGGGTGGCGGAATCATATCGGCCCTCGGATGGGGCCATAAATAACAGGCGCAGGATGGCGTGATGGAGCAGAGGAGAGATGAGGAGAGCGGGATTAGATATTGTGTATGTGTGTGTGTGTGTGTGTGTGTGTGTGTGTGTGTGTGTGTGTGTGTGTGTGTGTGTGTGAGTGTGTGTGTGTGTGTGTGAGTGTGTGTGTGTGTGTGTGTGTGTGTGTGTGTGTGTGCGTGTGTGTGTGTGAGAGAAAGAGAAAGAGTTAGAGAGAGAGAGAGAGAGAGAAAGTGTGTATGTGTATGTATCTAAGTGTGTGAGTGTGAGAGAAAGAGAGAGAGAGAGAGAGAGAGAGAGAGAGAGAGAGAGAGAGAGAGAGAGAGAGAGAAGGAGAGAGAGAAAGAGAGAGTGTGTGTGTGTGGTGTTTGTGTGCAGAACAGAAAGGGAGGTGGAAAAAAAGAGTGAAAAGAGAGACAAATGGGGAGAGCGAGTGCATGAGCTCGTGACAGAAAGAGAGAGAGTGACTGCGAAGATGAAGAGTTTTAAAAAAGAGGGCGAGAAAGAGCAGTGCATTGTGGGACGGCATGGTGAGAAACAATCTGAGAGGCAAGCCAGAGGCAGGAGACCACCAGAGAGAGACTCGCGCAGCTGCAGGAGTAATATACCTGTGAAATGGAGGCTCACCGACTCAGGGAGACCTAGAGGGGACAAGGGGGGGGAGGGGAGAAGAGAATGTTACATGAAGAAATGGGTAAAGGGCTCCTGGAACCTCCACACCAGAGCCAAGACCAGACTAATGCCGGGAAGATGTGGGTCTCTGTCCCACTCTGGTTTTGAGACACAAGGTTAGAAGGGGGATTGGAACATACACCCGATAAACATCCATCAATCAATCAATCAATCAATCAATCAATCAATCAATCAATCAACCTTGATTTCCAGTTTGTAGAGCTATGAGAACTATGTGTGATTTGCTTTGATTCTACATTTGATTTGCGGTGACATTTAATGGCTTATGCATTGACGCAGGATGCTTGTTCTGCAGGACTTCCGCGGAATAAGACGCTTATGAGAACGGAGCTGACATCTCACCGGTGAAGGAGTACTGGTAGAGCTCCTGGAGGTGTGGGGGGGCGGCGGGCGGCCGGTAGAGGATCCTCCCGGCGTCCACGTCGGCCTGCGTGAAGAAGCGCACGGGGCTGTACGGCCGGTCCCTGTGCTCCACCACACCTGAGGAGGAGGACGGTTAGCGGTCAGCGCAGTTAGATCACGTTTCCTGCTACAGCACACGCTAGCGCCCGCGCTGCCACAGGCCACACAAAGGAAACTCAAGCCCTCTATGTACAGTGTGTACAGGCTGGTATTTATAGGTTGTGTGTGTGTGTGTGTGTGTGTGTGTGTGTGGGATAGGGTGGGGTTGTGTTACCGTGGCCGGGAGCGAGGGGCTTGGTGATGTTGTAGATAATCTTGTCGCTCGG
>NC_085001.1:23567787-23582787 GCF_963854185.1 Sardina pilchardus
GAATGTGTGGGTTCAGCAACTATTGCAAGTTAGTTACACCTATGAGGAAAGGACACAACAGTTCATAAAGCTGCTTATGTCTGGTAGCCATTAGCCTAGCTGATATGATTCTGTGTCATTAAATTGGTTAGCATCCTTTACCCTACATGTGGTTTATTCAAACTGCTCTCAACCAAACAAACTGTAATTGGCAGAGGATGAAGAGAAAGCACTCATTCCATAAATCACCTTACAGTGGAGAATAACTTGTAATAACTGTAATCTGTACTGAGAAAACAAATGTTGTTGGCTATTTAAACTATCTAATGCAGGTTCGAACAGCTACAAGAAATAGAGGCTTCATCATAGTCACCTGCATGGCCCATGTTCTTGTTCATAAATTATTTTCATAAAAAAAAAACTGTAAAAATCACTGCAGCGTGGTTAGAAAAGTGGATGTGAATGGTTAAAAAAACGCCTTACTCAAGAAGAAGTTCTATTCAGGACAAACCTATTTTAGCAGCAGACTTAGTGGTTTTACCTGGAAATACTGTATGACAATATTGATCAAAACACTGAACAAACATTACGCATCTTCATCCCAACATAGTCATTGATATTAAGATATCAATATTTCAAAAGGGTATACTATGCATCGAGGGATGTACGTATATTGCAATTCTCTCATCGGCTGATCAAATTCTTGTAACAAAGTCATTCATTTTGCAGGAGTTGTCCTGCTCTGGGATTGCAGAGGAAGCTTAGGTCAATTACTGAGCGAGTGTTGTACTTCTGGTAGGCACGGCTGCTTTTATGTGGAGCAATAACTTCAAGCACATGCATACATGTCTTCCGCCAGAAGCACTTAATATTTAACATAGAGCATATTTCAATAAATTATTCTCATCCATAATGGATGTCAGCGGGGCTCTTTCAGGATTGCGTGCACAGAGACAAAACACGACAAGGCGCGGGGACACACACACACATACACACACACACACACACACACGCATCATCATGCCCTTGTCCCAAGGTGCTCCCTTCACTTGGGTTACCTTGGCAGACGCGTCCCTCCCAGTCGGCGTAGTAACCGTGGCCGCAGTCGGGCGTGCAGAGGCTGTCCTTCAGGAAGAGGCTCTCCTCACAGACGCTGCACCAGCTCTCCCCCTCGCACCGCACGCAGCCCGCCGAGCACGCTGGAGACGAGAGGAGAGGAGGAGAGGAGAGGAGGGTGAGAGGAGGAGAGGGAGGGAGAGAGCGAGGGAGTTTCTGCTCTTGAAGAGATGGGAGTGAGACACAGTATGTTTTTTTTTTAAGGGCCCCATTTTGAGGAGGAGAGGAGAGAGTGAGGGGAGAGAGAGAGGGAGCTACTGCTCTTCAAGAGATGAGAGAGAGAGAGAGAGAAAGAAAGAGAGAGTGTGTTTTTTTAAGGGCCCCATGTTGAGGAGGAGAGGAGAGAGGAAGTTAGAGAGAGAGTCTCTGCCCCTGATAAGATGGGAGAGAGAGAGAGAGCGAGAGAGCGAGAGAGAGAGAGAAGGAGAGGGTGTATTTTTTTAAGGGTCCCATTTTGATGAGAAGAGGAGAGGAGAGAGAGAGTCTATATTTTTTTAAGGCCTCCATTTTGATCACTACCACAACATGTCCCCCCAGGGCTGCCCAGATTTCCGTGCGTCATCGGGAGATGATTTCTCCGCAGCGCGGGAGCTTTCAACTCACACCAAAAGGAATAGAGGACAGAAAAAAAAGGGGGGAGCAGAGAAGAGATTGGTGGACGACAAGGATTAGAAGGGGCCAAGATGGAGGGCGACAGCAACAAGAGAGATGACGGACAGAAAGAGGGCAGAGGAGAGGAGGAGGGGGATGAAAGGAGGATCAAATGACCTAAAATAACACAATCTAAAATAAAGAGCTAAACTAAGGTCCTAAAAGGTGAAGCGTTAACGGACTACAGACAGGACGGACGCCGAACGGGCATCTCACCGGGACACTGCTGCAGGGCCGAGTCCAGATAGTGGCGACTGCCACACTCCCGCACGCACTGTCCCTGCAGGTTGGCATAGGGCGACTGACAGCGCTGGCACTGCCCGGGGCCCTGGCACTTCTCACAGTGGTCATCGCACCCTGGAAAAACCCACAGCACCAACATGGTTAGCGTCTGATCTTGACACCTCTGATGTGAATAGTAGACAGCTCTGGGTACATTAAACAGCATTATGGAAGACAGACAACAAGCTAGCTAACAGTGTCTGTGTCTGGCCTGAAAATGCAATTTACATTTTAAAAAAAGCCTTCATCTATTAATAGTTATCGAGTAATTAGGCAAAGAGAGGGTGTAAAGGTGCCTGCTAAGTAACATAACATAACATAACCATGTAGTAGAACTACTACAGTTGACTTTATTTTGAAGGAAAAGTGTTCAACTCTCACTAATCCTCATTCACACTAACTGAAACCAGAAGTACTAGGAGACAGTATTTTGTTCTCCAAAAAAACCCTTATTATTACGTCTTATGATAATAAATCATGACATTGACCTGAGCAGAATATTGCATAAAGCCATACACTGTCACTATTCATTTACTGTGTGATTTCTTCACAGCTCGCTCGGTCCACCCTAATGAGACTTCACACGGATCGACTCCTCCTTGCCGTGACCTAGCCGAGGAGGGAGGAGACTCGCCCGGGCAGAGGCAGCCCTGCTGAAAGCAGCCTGGCATTCCGAGCGCCGTGCCAAAGCTCCGAGAGGTGAGTGATGGGCAATGCAGCTCGGCGGGCTTAATGAGCCTGGGTCGGGCCCGGCGCACGAACCGGGCCGTTGAGCGTGAGGGAGATGTGATTAATAATGGTGGAGCTAGTGCACTGGGCCAGGGGGATGTTGGGGTGTGTGTGTGTGTGTGTGTGTGTGTGTGTGTGTGTGTGTGTGGTACTGACCGAGGCAGCGCTCTCCGTCCTGGTAGAAGCCGGGGGAGCAACCCTGGGCGCAGACGCCGTCCTGGAGCACGTAGCCCTCCATGCACTGCAGGCAGTCGGTGTGCAGGGGGCCACGACACGCGTTACAGCTCCAATCACACTCTACAGGAGAGAGGAGGAGAGAGAGAGGGAGGGAGAGAGAGAGAGAGAGGGGGGGGGGAGAGGGAGAGAGAGAGAGAGAGGGAGAGAGGAGAGAGTGAGTGGGAGAGAGATACAGAGGGGAGAGAGAGAGAGAGATGGAACAAATTAATGATGTATGATGATGTTGGAGTGAAACAGGGTGTGAGAGGAATGATTAAGAGACAAGGGAGGGAGGAAACGTGAGAAAGCAGAAGTGCGAGCGAGAGAAAGAGAGGAAAAAATCTCTCATGAAAAAATCACGTTTGCTCTGAATCAGATATTGTGTTAATATTCAGAGATAAATTCTCACATTCTCACCAGACCAGTGCAATTCACTTTTAGAACTCCACAAACTTTCCTCCATACTAATTGTCTAAGTGTTCTTAAAAAAAAAAAAACTCCCCTATCTCTCGCTCCCTCTCTCTGAAGCGCAAAATGGCCTGATATTACCGGAAAGTTCTTTGTCTGGACAGAGTTTGTATATTTGGGGACAAACTTGTGCTTCCCATGTGGCTGTGCTGGCCGGCGTCCACCTTAGATGACCGACTCACTCTTCCCTCTGCGCCTCTGCTGCTGCTGAGTCTTCCCCTGCGACGCGCTGAACTTGTCAGGGCAGGACAGAGAGCAGGGGTCGAAGGTCATCTCGGTGCTCTGCCCAGAGGGACGCTGGGAAGCCGCGGGGTGTCTCCCCTGGTCCCTGCTCTGCCCTGGTCATTCCTTTCCTTAATCCTCCATAAGCCTGCAAAATGCTTTTCACTCCCTCTGGGAAGATTTTTTTCTTGTGAAACGCCACAAAAAGTCGACAGAAATCTCATCCAATCCTCTTTTTGGTATTAGGAGCCTGAAGTCAGGTAAGGACGTTTACCCTCCACCTTTAGAAACCACGTTTCTAACATAGCAACATTACACTTGTGAAACACTTCCAGATTCATCCAGATTCATCCGACCCCCACCCCACACACACACACACACACACACACACACACACACACACACACACACACACACACACACACACACACACACCAACCACAACCACAAAACAGCACGGGGTTATATACCTGTCTGTCAGGAAGGAGAATATACCGCCACACTATGTGCAAAGTTATGGGGTAAGAAATCCTGGCCATAATGCCACTATATATTCTATGGGACCTCGTCCATATTTTTCGGCGGTATATGAATTTTATGACTGGCGGGGAGACTGGGGGACATTTATGGGCGAGAGGGAAAGCCCATAAAAATCAAAAGCGGTGATGGAGCTTCACGCCGGGGCCGGGCGAAGGCTCGTTCGGTCCGCGCGGCTCTCGCCCGACGCTGAGGCGCTCCCATCAAAAAAAATATCATTACGCCACCCCCCTGCGCTAGAGACAGACAACGCTACAGGAGCTCAACTTTTCAATTCGCCTCTTTTTTTTACCGTATTTCAACCGCATCTGGTCCCGGAGGAACAATTGTAAATTCTGCCCTCACGTGTCTCGCGCCTGCGCATAGTCTTGCTAAGCGGCGAGTCCTCTTCGTGATATTCCAGTCTTCAAGTGAAATGAACCACTCACAGAGCTCTGTTAAGCTCAGAGACCACACTGTAGAATCATTAGGCAGAGATAGAGAATTGATTTACACTTCAGCTCGTCACACAGAGACACCCTGAGGTCACATATCCAGCAGGCTGAAGAGTGCTACAGTAGGAACCAACGCCAACAGAAGATGATGATGACATTTCAGCTCAGCAGGGAAGTATTAAGAGGGCGAAAAGGTGAGCATATATTGATTCAGTCCAGCCTGAAGATGATGAAGTTAATATTCAGAGATAAATTCTCACATTCTCACCAGGCCAGTGCAATTCACTTTTAGAACTCCACAAACTTTCCTCCATACTAATTGTCTAAGTGTTCTTAAAAAAAAAACCTCCCCTATCTCTCTCTCCCTGTCTCTGAAGCGCAAAATGGCCTGATATTACCGGAAAGTTCTTTGTCTGGACAGAGTTTGTGTATTTGGGGACAAACTTGTGATTCCCATGTAGAATCATTAGGCAGAGATAGAGAATTGATTTACACTTCAGCTCGTCACACAGAGACACCCTGAGGTCACATATCCAGCAGGCTGAAGAGTGCTACAGTAGGAACCAACGCCAACAGAAGATGATGATGACATTTCAGCTCAGCAGGGAAGTATTAAGAGGGCGAAAAGGTGAGCATATATTGATTCAGTCCAGCCTGAAGATGATGAAGTTAGTCTCACAAGCTCAGAGTTGTCAAAATCACAAGTGCTGTCGTCAAACAGCTTACTTACTTAAGGGTTAGAGTGAAGTGTTACAGTAAGTAGGGTTGGGTATCGTTTGAATTTGAACGATTCCGGTTCCGATTCCGATTCGTTGTTTCGATTCCGGTTCCTACCGATTCTCGATTCCGATTCTTTTAAGAGGCAGGGTCAAAAAGTTTAGGACACCAGTATTTTAATAAGCTAGCTAACGGTCTTTCTGAATGAAATAGTCTGACCGTCTCCATCAACTTTACTATGAATTTCTCACAGGACTGTTTTGAACTACAATATAAATATCAAATCTATGAACTTGAATATAAATATTATAATGTAATGAAACCTCATGAAAACACATTTAGGCTACACATGTGTGTATGATGCGGCAGATACTTAAACATGTTGTCTTGCTCCCACTCGGCTAACCTGGTGCAGAATAGCAAATAAACAATAAAAAGCAACTTATGAGGGTAAGGCCTGTTGTCACAAGTTTTGGGCAAGGTCCATTGGCTATATAGTTACAGTTGTGCGAACACTTCCGGTGGATGCTTCTTTGTTGGTGTTCAGCGGTTTCTTCTTCCGGTCAGCGTACTGAGAATCGATACTAGGTATTGAAATTTAAACTTTTGAACGATACCGGGTATATCGGAAAGCCGGTTCCGGTTCCAATCGATTCTCGATTCTCGATACCCAACCCTAACAGTAAGTAAGTGAATACAATGGAGTTTGAATGGTGTGGTGCTGGTGGCGTGTCGTGAGCTGTAGTGGTTGGTGCTGTAGTGGGTGGTGTTGTGGTGCTGGTGGTGTGAGCTGTAGTGGGTGGTGCTGTGGTGCTGGTGGTGTAGTGGGTGGTGTTGTGGTGCTGGTGGTGTGAGCTGTAGTGGGTGGTGTTGTGGTGCTGGTGGTGTGAGCTGTAGTGGGTGCTGTGGTGCTGGTGGTGTAGTGGGTGGTGTTGTGGTGCTGGTGGTGGTGTAGTGGGTGGTGTTGGTGGTGTGAGCTGTAGTGGGTGGTGTTGTGGTGCTGGTGGTGTGAGCTGTAGTGGGTGGTGCTGTGGTGCTGGTGGTGTAGTGGGTGGTGTTGTGGTGCTGGTGGTGTGAGCTGTAGTGGGTGGTGTTGTGGTGCTGGTGGTGTGAGCTGTAGTGGGTGGTGCTGTGGTGCTGGTGGTGTAGTGGGTGGTGTTGTGGTGCTGGTGGTGTACCTCTGCAGGTGCGGGTGGTGGAGTTGAGGTAGTACTGGTGAGCGCAGCTCTCGTACTGGCACTCTCCGAACAGGAGCACTTTGGCCGGGTCCCGACAGGAGGTGCACCCCCCCGCCGCCTCACACGCCAGGCACTGGCTGTCACACGCTATACACACACAAACACACACACACACACACACACACACACACACACACACACACACACACACACACACACACACACACACACACACACAGTGAAGATTTACACGCATGCACTCATTGACTTCTTGCTTCAAATCTGTCAGCAGTATCTATCTTACAGTAACCTGATTTTATCTCATAAACATCAGCAAACATTAACATCATCACTAACTGCATTTTGTTGTCTTTGTACTTGTACTCTGCACAATGACAATAACACTGAATCTAATCAATTACTGCAATCAGACATTTGCAGTCATCTATCATCAGCCTCTTGCGTGTGCTGCGATCTGATGGTCAGCGATTAAACCCCTCGGACACCCACCTCGACACACGCGCTCCCCGTCTGCGTAGTAGCCGGTAGGGCAGCGGGACCCACACAGAGCCGTGGGCAGCAGCAGGCCAGGGGCCACACAGGAGGTGCAGGCCAGAGGGCCCTCCCCATGGCAGCTCTCACAGGACGGGTGGCATTCTGGGTGGGTAAACAAACAAACAAACAAATAAATAAATAGACTAGAAATCCATCCATTACTTTTTGAGTGATTTACTAACAAATAGACAAACAGACAAACAGACAAACATACAAGCAAACCCAGATGAAAACATAACCTCCTTGGTGGAGGTAAAAATAGAAAATGAATATGCAGCCTATGACTCTGAATTTGATTCATGAGTGACCACAAGGCAATTATGGATGAATTAGCGCTCTGACGTCAACAGATCTGCAGAGGGTATAGAGGGTCGATATCCTGCACATACTGTAGCCTGCACAGTTGCAAGAGCTCCCCCATACAAATGAGACGGGACATTAGTTACAGTAGATGCTAAACATGCCACTGACTCTCAGAAATATCCCTAATAACCCAATGTGTGTGTGTGTGTGTGTGTGTGTGTGTGTGTGTGTGTGTGTGTGTGTGTGTGTGTGTGTGTGTGTGTGTGTGTGTGGGAGTCTTAATAATTAATCTATTAATCTTGTAAAAAATGACTTATTAATGACACTATTAACGCTAATGACTAATAAAACAAATGCATTGGCCTTTTCCCACTAATCCAGAGGGCTGTAAAAGAGTTGCGGTGGTTAAATATGCAAGCCACTAAAACAGACACTGGGCTTGATATAGACATGTATAATGGGGCTCTGGGGTCCGGGGGAATCTGAGGAGGGTTGCAAATGATGTCCCGTGGCTCGCCCTGAGAGAGTGTGGGTCTACAACACACACACACACACACACACACACACACACACACACACACACACACGGACAGACAGACACACACGGACAGAGAGACACACACACACACACACACAGACAGACACAGACACAGAAACACACAGACACACACACACACACACGAACACACAGACACACACACACACACACACACACACAGCCTAGAATGCCCAGGCTGCTCTCAGCGGGCTCGTATGGCTGGCATTTGTGCCCCGCTGAGAGAAATATCACCAGTGATTATTAACATAATGGCGATAATGGCGGTGAGGATGACAGGGGCAGAGGAGAGGGAGGCTGTGTGTGTGTGTGCGCGCATAATTTGTGTGTGTGTGTGCATGTGAATGTGTGTGTGTGTGTGTGTGTGTGTGTGTGTGTGTGTGTGTGTGTGTGTGTGCATGTGTGTGTGTTTGTGTGTGTATAGATGTGTGTGTGTGGGCATGAATGTATGTGTGAGTGTGTGTGTGTGTGTGTGTGTGTGTGTGTGTGTGTGTGTGTGTGTGTGTGTGTGCGTGTGCGTGCGCATGTGTGTGTATGAATGTGTCTGTGTGTGTGAGTGTGTGTGTGAGTGTGTATGAATGTGTGTGTGCGTGCATGTGTGTGTGCATGCCAGTCCACGTGGATGGCAGTGCGCCGGGCGCCAGGAGGCGGCGGTGGGCTCACTCACTCTTGCAGGCGCCGTGCCACGGGTAGTGGCGCGCTGGGCACTGAGCGACGCAGCTGTCCCCCAGCAGCAGGGTCCTGGGCGCCCGGCACCACAGGCACACCGTGCCCACGCCCGACTGCAGCTCCGCCGTGCAGCGCTGGCACCCACCCTGGCACTCTGGGACAGACAGGAAGAGAGGGAGGAGGGGGAGAGGGGGAGAGGGGGAGGAGGAGGGTAGAGGAACGGAGTGAAGGAGGGAGGGAGGGAGGGAGTGAGGGGGAGAGAGAGGGAAGGGGAGAGGGAGGAGGAGAGGGGGAGAGGGAGAAAGAGAGGTAGACAGAGAGAGACGGGGGTAGAGGGAGTGAAGGAGGGAGGGAGAGAGTGTGGGAGAGGGATAGAGAGAGGGAGAGAGAGGGAAGGGGAGAGGAAGGAGGGAGGGAGGAGGAGAGAGTGAGAGAGAGAGAGAGGGGGTTGATGAACGGATCGAAAAAGGGAGGGAGAAAGTGAGGGGGGAGGGAGAGGGAGAGAGAGGGAATGAGAGAGGAAGGAGGGAGAGAGGGAGGGAGGGAGAGAGATGGGGAGGGGAGGGGAAAGGATGGTGGGTTATGAGATAAAGAGAGAGGGACAGAGAGAGAGAGGGAGACAGAGAGAGAGAGGAAGAGAGAGAAGAGAAAGAATATCAATATCAACATAATGGCACATAAATTAAAGACTGTCAAGAATTATAGCGATTCAGTAATCAAATGACAGTCATAATCATCACACATATACATTGCACTTGTCACAAGCCATAACACATCACCTATAAATCCCTGCTCACGATCACACACATGGTGATGTGTGAGGAAAACAATCCTTTCATCTCAAAGCCCTTCTTATCTAATGAGGGTGAAAGAAGAGGATGGGGCAGGTAAATAAAGACTCTGTGTGTGTGTGTGTGTGTGTGTGATTGTGTACTGTATGTGTGTGAGTGTGTATGTGTGTGCGCTTGTCTGTGTTTGTGTGTGTGTGTATGTGTGTTTGTGTGTGTGTGTGTGTGTGTGTGTGTACTGTATGTGTGGGTGGGAAGAGGAATCGTACTGGAACATCGCAGACACCTCAAGCAGAGCGCCAAGCCCCCAGATGCCTATCTCTGGACACACAAACAAAAAAGCCGTGTCCTGGCGGCCCAGGTGAGGGGGGCCGATAAAAGACTCTGGGGTGGATGGAGAGAGAGATAGCGACACAGGAACTCCTCTCTTCCTCCCCGCCGCATTAGCATCCAAATACAGAGTCTGAAAGGACGAGGTCAAGGAACAGGGATGCTGAAGCCTCAAATGGCACTCTGGACAGTGGGAGGGGGGGTGGTGCTATCAGGCATATACCTCACACAGCATTTCTCAAGCAGCAAATTAAAGGTCTAAGAAGCCCCAGCTCGACACACACACAGACAGACACACACACACACACACACACACACACACACACACACACACACACACACACACACACACACACACACACACACACACACACACACACACACACACACACACACACACACACACACACACACACACACACACACACACACACACACACACACACACACACACCACCTAATTCCACACCTCTATAACCTCCGCCAAGCCTGCAGCTTTTCAATCAACTGCGTCCATTCCATTCCTCTTTGTATTTCAGAGGAAAAGCAACAAGTCGAGGCGGCTCGCTCCCAATCTGGACAAGGCTCGGCGGATTCATTGGAGGGCGTCCGGCAACGGTGTGTGGGCGGCTTGGGACGAGGATCAGTGGATTTATTGGACGGGGGGTCTTGGCTCTGGCGATGGTGTGGGCGGCTAGGGTCATGGGAAAGGGGCAGTGAATGAGGGGGCAGCACTGGCCAAGCCTTCCTCTCTTCACGCACCTTCTCACCACAATGGGCTCGTGTTCCACGCGAGAGCAACACCTGTGTGCAGGTGAGTTTGCTGCCAAAGATTAACGTCAATACTAAAGATATTAAGAGCGTAGTAGCGCTTAAGAATCTTTGCTTAACGCTTAAAAACACTTTAATGGCCTTTGGGAAGACAAATCCTTGGCTTGTCTCGCCGTGTTCCACTTTGAGAAGAAGAAAGTGGCTGACGAAAAACAAATAAACTTGCATTATCCAAAAGCGAATGTCACACTGCCGAAACACGCTTGAAAAATTCATGTAGGCTGCACGACTACGAACACGGGGGAGGCTAAAAAAGAAGCCCGCGTCACACCAAACTTCACACGCTAATCCTATAGAGTTAAGAGCAGGGAATTAATAATACATGATGACCCCACGCCGACCCGGGAAATTACTCTTGTCATTCCTGGCATCACACACAGAGGGCAAAACAAGCACCAATTATGTTGTGTAAACATGCAGGTGTAGTTCACTTCACTCTCCTCTTATCGCCCTCAACACTATAAAATCCAACGGCACACACACACACACTCACACACACACACAAACACAAGTCACTGAATGCACAACACCTTTGAGCGAGAGTCGATGTCTGCCTGTTTTTTAAAGCAGTGTCATTAGCCTGAGCGTGTACCTTCAGTCATTATCAGTGGCACCGGAGCCTAATTAAAGATCGAGCGGGAGATAGAGCGCGAGCCGGGGGCCAGCCGCGGGTTAGGAGGCGCACCCTCCCCTCAGCCCCGGAACTTAACGGATAACAGATAAATCCGTTCCTCCGATCCCTCCGAGCGTTAAATATTAAACACGGCCAGGCTGCTTAATGGCTGTTTAGCATACGTCGGCGCCTGTTTAGGGTCACCTTGCGACGGCTCGAGAGGCTAAATTGGACGGTCCAGATGGCTCATCTGACGGACGGAGAGCAGGACAGTGAAGGGGGCGGCGCGTACGGCACGATTCAGCTGTGTGCTCACGTAGGAGGCGCTCGGCGAGAATTCTAACGCCAGCTTGAAACGCGCGGCACACGGGTGCCACGCAGGGTGCCACGCCAGCCGATTTGCACCTGGCCGCCGCTTACACCGGGGGCACTGATGCCACCAGATGGCACTTCACTTCTTCACTTCACTTCGCCCGTCTGAACTCCTCCGCACACAGACATGGGCATGAATGCGGCACACTCCACTTTAAACATCCGGCTGTATCATTAATGAATGCTTGTCAGGTAAAAGTTTGGGCACAGGTGTGCGTGGGCAGGTAGGTGTGTACTGTGCACTCATGCCCATAGCTATACAATGGTGCAGTGGTCCCACTGCTTTTTTGCTCATAAAAGTGGGTGGCTTGAAGGGCTCCCACCTACTGTAATACATAAACACCACCTGTAACTGAGCCAAAACCTGACCCTTAGAAACACACACACAGATACACAGACTTACATTAACCAATACGCTGTGGTAGCGGCTGTGCCTGTGTGCCTGCGGTTCAGGGCTGGACGGATTGGCTTTTCACGGGCTGGGAGAGAGATGGGAAGCTTGGCACAGACCTCTGGTGCTGCAGCGCTGCCTGCCCGGCTCCCCTGTAATCTTTCTGCAGTGGTAATGGGCAGTCGTGATAACCATGCCAGGCGCGAGACGGAGGGGTCAGCACAAGCATGGGGCGGTGGTGGTGGTGGTGGTGTGTGTGTGTGTGTGTGTGTGTGTGTGTGTGTGTGTGTGTGTGTCTGGGGGGGGTGCAGGGTTAGTGCACCAGATGAGTCAGACGCCTTTGAAAGAGGAGACGAAGTGGACCGGAGCAGGAACACAGCGAGAGAGTGAGTGAATGAGAGAGAGAGAAAGAGAGAGCAAGAGAGAGAGAGAGAGAGAGAGAGAGAGAGAGACAGAGAGAGAGACAGAGAGAGTCCAGGAGATGAAGGGAACTGTGAGAAGAGATTGAAAAGGCTGCAAAATGACTCAATGAGAGCCATTGTCCTGTGATAGAAAAAGGAGGAGGGGGAGGGAGAGAAAAAAAGAAAGAGAGAGGGAACATAAAAGATAGATACTTAGAAAGAGATAGGAGCAGAGAATTGCTAACTGGGTGAGTGTGTGAGAGAGAGCCAAAGCATGACCGAGACAGAGAAAGAGAGTGAGTGAGATGGAGAGAGAGAGAGAGAAGAAAAGAGAGTGTGTGTAAGGTAAAGAAGGGAACGGTGTGAGACAGAAGAGAGGAAGAGAGAAATGAGGAAGAAAGAAATGAGCGAGGGATAGAGTGTGTGAGGGAGGACAGACGCTAGAAGACAGAGAGAAGTGGAGCGAGATGGAGAGAGTGAGGGAGTGTGCAGGAGAGGGGAAAAGGAATCCTCGCCACATTATTAGTGCAGTCGGTGGGGCAGTGCGGCTCTCGGCTGGAGCGGCGAGCGATGTGACCGTCGAGCGGCGCGGAACAGATGAGCTCCGCTGTCACGGCCGCCTGACCACCGACCAGCCGACGCAGGGGCCAGAAAACCTTGGGCTGAGGGTGAACGCGTAAGCCTCAATTTTCTTCTATAACATCTTTGGAGATACACCCCGCTGACAACAACAACACAACAAAAACAACATAATCAAATCAGTGGTGTCGGTTTCGATGCACACGTTTAACGCCGCAATCGTTTGGTCTCCCGTGGTACGGCGTTCTCTACACGGGAGAAACCGAAATGTAATTACTGCTCAGGCTTCTCTTTCTTAAAGCCAAGCGATGGTGGAAAAGAGGCAGAATCTGACACAATGCTTTCAATTTCACACTCAAATTTACATCGGGCCTGGGGCTTCTGGAGTGTTCTCTGGAGAGCGCTTCCCTGTCTTTGCTTTACTGACGCTGCTACGCTATGTCAAATCACAAATCAATCAGCTCTAGATTTAATATAGGAGACAGACAATGCATTATGGAACCCAACTGAACCGAAGAAGTAGGCCACAGCCTGTCTTAAGGACTTCACTTCACACTGTCTAGCCTGAAGTTGACATGCAAGGTCTATTAAGGGAATCCACATGCTTTTTGACTCCAAGTACGGGCCTCTCCAGCTCATCCGGTTGCAGGTTCAGACCACTGTGTTCTACTGCGATCCCACGGGCAGGTGTTCCAGCAGGTGCTAAAAGGTATAGGGACACAGGGACGTCAAAACTGCCCGTTGTGCTGTCTGATACGTGTCGGCCAAAATCATCTCAGCACCTCTGCTTTTCCTCCTGGGCCATCATGGCCTCTTATCACAACAGGGCCCCACTGCTGAGCCTTGATAAAGACACCCACAAACACCTCAGACAACAACAAACCCACGGAGGGGTGCGGGCGCTGAGGGTTGCTGAGGGTTGATAGACGCGCTGATAATGAGGTCTAACTCCACATGTAATCTCGTCCGATAGCACAGGGTTGAGCTGATGCATGCAGTCGGGATTGTCCCTCTCTTCTCTCTCTCTCTCTCTGTCTCTCAGCATGATCTTGGCATCGGAATAGGCGGTACGAAAAAGATATAGACAGAGATAGACAAAGACGAGGGGGGGGGGGGGGGAGAGAGAAGGGAAATGACAAAGAGACGAGGAGAGAGAATATTGTTGGCTTTTCTCAAATATAAATTCCCCTCAGAGGTTAAGCGATGGCAGGCGAGGTCTGAGGCATTGTCTATGAAGTGCTTCTTAAGAGAGAGGAAGAAACAAAGAAAAAGAGAGAGAGAGCGAGGGAGAGCGAGGGAGAGCGAGAGAGAGAGAGAGAGAGAGAAAGGTAAGAGTAATGCAGTTAGTAAGTGCACCTGATCACTGCAAAGTGAATATGGCACCTAGGTTGCAAAACACCATCAGTCGCAAATAGCATTTGGGGCTTTTGCTTTCCTGGAAGCATCGACTCACCCCAGCACAATTACCTCGTGGAATACAGACATAAACCCTGACTAACACTGTTTCAGATGCACTGCAATAGATGAAAACTCTATGTGGTGACTTCTGAATACCTGCAAGGGCATCTACAATCAACAGAGAGAGAGAGAGAGAGAGAGAGAGAGAGAGAGAGAGAGAGAGAGAGAGAGAGAGAGAGAGAGAGAGAGAGAGAGAGAGAGAGAGGGAGAGAGAGAGAGAGAGAGAGAGAGAGAGAGAAGAGAGAGAGAGAGAGAGAGAGAATAGAGGAGAGAATATTGCCCTGAATTGGAAAGTTAGACTCTCCGCAAAGAGGAAAATAAACTGACAGATGGTGCCACTTTGAACATTGAAACATGTATATTTCTCCACTTAGTCATTTGTTCAGCTCGATGACTAGATAAATGGGAGACGCTGGAGGAGATGCAGAGTCCATTTACCAGGGAGCTGAGGGGGGATGAGACAATCACCTCTCCTTTAGACGTGCGAATAGCACTTAATGTTTCATGGAGAAACTGACATTGTGTCCTAACTCATGAAACAAAAGCAAGCATTAGTGGCAAAACGTTTAGAGCAGAACTGGTTCCTTTTTTTTTCTTTCTGTCGCTTTTGTTGTTCTGCTGTATT
>NC_085001.1:23587787-23590287 GCF_963854185.1 Sardina pilchardus
TATGAGAGAGCAGACAGAGGCGTAGTCTCTCAGGAGAACCCATCCACACTGTGCAGCACTGCAGGGAGGATTTACACACTAGAATTTCCTCAGGGCTGATACCGGATCTATTGGGTTAGGAGCACGGAAAAACAAAGGGGGGAGGGGGGGGGGGGTGTCTTCCTAACACACACACACACACACACACACACACACACACACACACACATCCTATTCCCCCCGTCAGCAGTCCCCTGAGGAGGTCCTGCATCTGCCTCGGCACGCTCCCCGATGCCCAACAAAGGCCGCCATTGAGGCAGCAGCGTCTCTCTAACTCTTTCTCCCTCTCTCCCTCTCTCTCTCTCTCTCTCCCTCTCCCTCTCTCCCTCTCTCTCTCCAGAGCTCCAGGCCAGGCTCCGTGACAATGAACCCGTTGACATACATGCGCGAGCAGGCGGCTGTTCCAGGATCCCACGTCCTTTTTCTCTCCCACCCTCCTTCTCTTCTCCTCCTCCTCCTCCTCCTCCTCCTCCTCCTCCACCTCCTTCCTCGTGACCGGATAAAAAAAACGCAAATCCCAGGTCGTTCAGGTGCAGCGGGGCGTGCGGCGGAGGAGAAGGAGGAGAAACTCCAGACGGACGGGGCCACCCAGAACACCTCCTCCGCTCTGCCCCGGACGAGAGTCGAGCGTCGACGCGTCACGAGCAGGAGCGGAGATAATATTATCGGAGTGTCTTCTCTCCCAGATGGAGCGTGAAGTCGTAAGATCGCAACTCCGAAAGGACACGCTGTACAGTGCATTGCAGACGAAGCGGAGCCAAAGCAGTCGAGTCAAAAGCAAACAGTAAAACTTTTCCCCTACTGTTAGGGCTGAGCTACACCCGGCGCGTAACTGAAGCGTTCCATTTATGTTGCATCTGCGTAAACGCGTCTGCGTTTAGCTTCCACTAAAATCAATGGAAGTAGCTATATCAGACGTCATAGTGGCGCGTACTGTACATCCGGACAAAAAAAAAAAAGATCATTAATCAAAAACGGATTTTACGCGTCGCGAACAGAACACACTTAGAGCAAGGTTCATCACAGCGCCAAGGTCACGGTTCCATGCCCACACACACTGATCAGCATTGACGTCTGTCCACACCTGAGGTCATTATGTCTGAGCGCACCTGATGAATGAGATTGTGTAATTATAGATGCAGACAGGGGAGCAGAGGCATCTGCGGTATCTGGGGCCTGGCTGGCATGATGTCACTGTCTGTGGGGTTAGAGCTGTCAGAGGGGGTTTAAACGCCGGGACTGACGAGGCCTCGAGAGGGGAGCTGTCCTCCCCTGACACCGCGGAGAGGCTCATTCCTGTGTCATCTTCATCATCCTCATCGCCATCCTCATCGTCGTGATCACAGACATCTCTCATCTCGCACTATCAATCACAGCCAAGTGATTAGCCTCAGCAAGACTCAACATGTAGAACTGTTATGTGTATGTGTGTGTGTGTGTGTGTGTGTGTGTGTGTGTGTGTGTGTGTGTTTAACAGAGACAGAGAGAGATTGAGAGAGTGAAAAGAGAGATAGAGATGGAAAAAGAGAGTGAGAGAGAGAGGGGAAGAGAGATAGAGAGAGCAAAAAGAGAGAGATAAGCCAAATGCTAAAACGGGCTTATCTGTGCGAGATAGGGCCTGTATGTGCGGGGGTGTGAGAACAGCATAGGTATGTATGCCATGAGTCTCCCAGGGAAGAGTCTTTTTAATGGCTGTCTGGGTCATGGCAGAGATGAACTGAGAGGAGATGGAGCAGAATAAACAAAACTGCTCGCAGATCAGTATTCAGGTCTCCCGCCAGCAGCACAAACACAAAATAACTCACGACGGCCTAAAGGTGGACGAGAGCGGTCCTTTTCAACTGCTCTGGGGATAGTTACCATTACACACAATCTGCAATATATTACTTTCATTTCCTGCCAGAGAAAACTGGCATTCACAAAGACTGCTCAGCAGCCAGGCAATATACTGTGCTCCAGTGTACGGTATGCTATAGGCCATTACAGCATAATAAGTACACAATGCTGACAGCACTCCAGTGACAAATACAGGATGCAACAGTGCTCATTCACGCTGAAAAGCCAATTCATCTGTTATGGCATCTCAGCAGTTCATTATTGAAAAGTAGCACATTAATAAACAATAATAAACAGTAATACAATGAAATGGACCCAAAAGTGGATCTCAAGGCTCAGAGGTACAGTAAGAGGGACTGCTGTGTGTGTGTGTGTGTGTGTGTGTGTGTGTGTGTGTGTGTGTGTGTGTGTGTGTGTTTGTGTGTGTGTGTGTGTGTGTGCGCGTGTATGTGTGTGTGTGTGTGTGTGTGTGTGTGTGTGTGTGTGTGTGTGTGTGTGTGTGTGTGTACCTCTGCAGGTGCGGTCGGACTCCAGGTAGGAGTGGGCGTCGCACTGGGCCACACAGGAGCCGTGGGGCTGGTGGGGGTGCAGGGGCTGCAGAGCCTCCTCCGGCTTCAGGCACAGC
>NC_085001.1:23595287-23597787 GCF_963854185.1 Sardina pilchardus
CATTTCAACGAGCAAACACAGCAAGGGAACACACACACACACACACACACACACACACACAAACTCACACTCATCAGACTCCACAACCTCCCTTCACAAATCTCTTATTGAAACACACAGCAGGAGGTCTGACAACACATACACACACACACACACAGAAAAAAGTGAGAAAGACAGATAGAGATAGATAGAGAGAAAGAGAGAGAGAGAGATCACACACTCACACACAAACACACACACACACAAACACACACCTACTCACTGTTCTGGAGGTCTACTGCCTCCCACTAAATTACCGTACTTTCTAAAGACGGATGACCTGCAGAGATCAGAAGCTTAATCACCGCTCACAAAGGAACTCCAGTGATGAAATCTTAATTAGATTTTTTTTTTCCTTTTTTTTTTTAGACGCGGCTTTTGAATGTTGATTTTCGCGTCGGTCACGGGGCTCAGGCTGAGAAAATAGGTCACACCACCGCCTGAGAACACTGACCGCACCAATGCATCTGGGTGCAGAGTAGGAACTGGGGGAAGCTAAAGATCATTCCCTTCCAATTAAATCTGTGGCAATCCACTCTCCCTCTCACAAACACACGACAAGACTGAAAAAACAATGTGCTCCTGGAATTCAGAGAGAGAGAGAGTGCGCCGTTGACTAATTAACTGGGATCTCTTAGTGGTTTGGTGCAGAGCTGACACTAAGGCACCAAAACAGATTGTTATGATGCTGTACCAAAACAAAAGGATATAAAACATCCCATCTGTTGTTTCAGAGTTAAGCACAGATGTGAGTTTTATATGTATATTAGAGAGTTGGAGCTTTCTAGTTTGCTTTAAAAAAAAACATAGTGCACTCTGTCAACTCTCCAAGCATGAAACATCTTTCACACATCTATATATAAAGTTGTAGGCAGGACCAGAGAGGGAGAGAACAACACTCCAAACAGAGGAGGCGAAATGCCATCACCATAATCCATGTACAGGCGTGGGAGGTAGAGCATGCCGTCATGAAATCAATTAACTCTGGATACTGTGTGTGTGTGTGTGTGTGTGTGTGTGTGTGTGCGCGTGTGTGTGTTTCCTAGGACTGATGATGTGTCACTTAACTAATGAAGCATCACAGATAGCAGCACACTGCACAGCAATAATATGCATTAGGGGCTTTCTGCTTTCTCCGAGCAACTCCGCAGCTATGAAATATAGATATAGTGGATTATGACTCAGGAGAGATTGTCTCTTTTTCTCCTGACTACTTTTTTTTCTTTTCTTTTCCTTTCATTATGTAAGATGGCACAACATTATACAAGAATTTTGTGAATAATTTCAGAAGCATCTGACAATGAAACAACAACAACAACAACAACAAAAAACAGTCACATACAGTACAGCCTACAACTGGGATTATGTGCTTTACCACCCAAGCAGGCCGAGGAGATGTATTTTTACTTGTTCCTTTTTTTTTTTTTTTTTTTTTTTTTTGACGTCAACCACTAAGGTACCGTATTCGGTTAACGGAAAACGGGTATGGTGTTAAAAAAAAAAAAAAAAAGCGAAAGAAGGTCAAATAAAGGCATTGTCACAGATGTGGCAACATTCCCTGAGTCTCAGTTGTGGATTCAGTGTATTATTTCTTGCTTCATCTCAGATGGAAATGAGATATTATCTACATGCCGCTACCACAGAGAGGAGATGAGCTGAGGAACCAAATCAGTTCCTTTGGGGGCCTGTCTCTAAGAACACAGTGAGGGGAAGAGCTGAGGACGCAAATCAGTTCCTCTGGGGTCTCTTGGAACACAGTGAAGGGATGAGCTGAGGAACCAAATCAGTTCCTCTGGGGTCTCTTGGAACACAGTGAAGGGATGAGCTGAGGAGGTACCAAATCAGTTCCTCTGGGGTCTGTCTCTAGGAACACAAAACACCCAGCTCGGGAGCTACAGCTCTGAAAACAGTTCAGACATCAAACGCCATCTAAAATGCATGAGCTGACACCAAAATAACACGCAGCCGACCCGCCGATTGCCCACACACTGCCTTGGGAGACCGGTGACTGCATTGGTGATGATTTCATTATGTCTGTCAGTACAGCCAATATGCTAGATACTCCTGAATGGGAGCATGGCCAAATCAGAGAGGCTCTCTCCCTCTCCTTCTCTCTCTCTGGCGAGCTTCTACCTAAGGTAAACCGTCTCAGTGGACCGTCTCAGCACTGGTCAGCGGAGAGGGTCTGGAGATGGGCACCCAGGGGCAGAGGGGATGCCTACGGGCCTGTGTGGATTCAGATGAGAGGGTCCAGGAGGGAGGAAGTCTGAAACTGGCAAAGAGTCAAAAGATGGCAGCTTCACAAACAGAGTGAGGAAGAGCCTGGGTGTCATGTGTGTGCAACACAACACACACACACACACCACACACACCACATATACAGAGACAGAAGCCTATACCCAGTACAGACATAAAGAGGCATATGGACTAAATGCACACAATGGAATAAACACACAGACAC
>NC_085001.1:23605287-23607787 GCF_963854185.1 Sardina pilchardus
CATTTCAGTGGCATTTCCATGGAGCAATTTGAACTAATCCACAAATCAGTGAAGTATAAAGGGGCGATAAAGTGTTCAATAAAAATAACGCCGGCAAAAAGAAAATGAGAACGGCGCAGTTGAAAAAATGTTTTAGAGTTCTACGTGGCATATCAACGAGGCACTCACTCATTTTTACATCGCTTTTTCTCATTTCATTTCATTTTCAAATTATACCGATTTCCACACGCTGAACGCAACCCTCCCTATCATTTCACCGGCAGTTCTGACCCGAGGTGGACCTTTCTGGACGCGGAACACTCACCATCCTGGCACTCGGGGCAGCACTGCCCGTCCACGGGCACGGCCAGCGTGCCGAGGGGGCAAGTGGGGCAGGACGGCCGGTAGCAGGTCATCTGCCCGTCCCGACACTGGCACTGGTGGCAGGGCCCCTCGCTGAACTTCTCCAGGTCCTGCGGAAGGAGAAACACGGAGAACAAGGGGAGGGTCAGAGCAGGTGTGTGTGTGTGTGTGGGCAGGTGTGTGTGTGTGTGGGCAGACATGGAGGACAGCTGACCCAGAGGGCACAGAGTGAGGAAGGAAAGAGCTGCAACTGGCTACTTACAGCTAGATGTCTCGGACTCGGCTCTCCCTGTCCCTGCCAAAAACAGACCGCATTTAGTTACCATCAAAGAAATTACATTTGATTATGAACATGGGGCGAGGGTAGCATAATTATGGCCCACATAGAGTCTTGCAACAACATTTATGAGTGTGTGCGTGCGTGTGTGTGTGTGTGTGTGTGTGTGTGTGTGTGTGTGAGAAACACTTGCTTGTTTGTAAGGTAAAAGTGCAGTAGGTGTGTTGGACCCTGGTGTGCTGCGCTAGCCATCTGGAGAAGCTAATTAGCGGCAGTCTTGAGCCAGAGGGGGGGAGCCAGACCTCCTGGGTGAACACTGCAGCTGCAGCTGCACTACACTTTCCTCTCCCAAACCAAAACTTTTCTACACCCCCTACACACACACACACACACACACACAGACACACACACACACACACACACACACACACACACACACACACACACACACACACCTCTTTGGTTCAAGATGAATATTTAAGACATCCTCACATCATTGACGGGTGAACGTGGGGTGGGCCTCAATGGACCCTTCTCTTCTTTTTTTTTTTCTTTGCGGAAGCAGTGGACCTGGTGTTATCGTTCACGTACCTGTTGTTGTTGACGAGGCGTGTAGACACAGGAGCTGAGCTTCGCCTTGCACTCTGGACAACACTTCCCTGGTAAATGCACCAGGTCCTCCCCCTTCAATAATAAAACAGGAGAAGACAGTTATTACAAAATGAGCTCACGTCGAGCTAACGACAGCACAGGGGCTGGATTCTCGCCTCTGATTTGTGAATGAGTGATCGAGGATGCGCTTTAATGTACTGCAAAAAAAACTGCTGGGATGTTTGTGAAGAATAGCAAATCCATTATGATTCTGGACAGTTACGGTTGTTTTTTTCCCTACTGTTCAAATTCTTTCAATAGACTGATGCACATGCTTTGCTGTTTTTCCATGACCTGGGTTAACTCTCCCATCGAGCCTGTCTTTGGGAGGGTGAAATGCAGGGCAGTGCTTGGTTTGGAACCCGACGGCATGTCCCGGCTGGCAAAAGGAAATTAATTATTCAAAAAGAGGGGGAAAGAATCAACATCTCGGTGTTGGATGGCACAGGTTGTCAGTGTTCCACAAAGCAATATCTGTCACTTGGCGCACAACGAAGTGACGCCATGCAGTATTCAAATTCCAGCAAGCTCATGTTTCCCGAGGAACAACCCCCCCCCCGGCAAACACACCCATCCACCCCTGTCCACCCCCCCAAAAAAAAGTAAGCCTCCGCCCTCCGAGCAACTCTGTGATTCTGGACGTGGGGCTATTGTACTCCTCCAAAAGGGGCTCATGCCAGCTCCGACTGCCTGATAAATTACCCCGAGCTCAGCTTACAATGGCACGACCTTTCCAGTGCCCCGGCTGGCTGGCCCCCGGCCAAATCAGCTGTTTATCATTACAGTTTTTCTCAATTGTTTACACACAATTTCTGGTACTTGAGACACAATTCTCATAATATGTAGCTCATGCACCAACCTCCTGAAACGATTCTGCTGAACTATAAGCACAATTTCTGCTTTACACTCAAATTGCAGTTTTATAACACACTGTTCTCAAAACACTACACACAATTCTGTGCATTAGACACAATTCTCATGAAGAAAATCTCTTGTTTTCACAAAGAACACACTGCCATTCAAATTCTAAAGCTAACTGCCCTACCATGCACACTGACTCATCAGATGGGCAAACTCCTGTCACACAGTCTTACAATTAGCAATCAGAGCTTCAGAGCTACGCCAAGGACCGTAATCTCTGATGAGATCCAAGCCACTACAACATTGCAGTGCTGCGTATCAATACAGTACAGTACCGGACAGTAAAATACAGCTCAATGAGCACAGTAG
>NC_085001.1:23615287-23630287 GCF_963854185.1 Sardina pilchardus
AGACGGAGCACTTGGAGCCGTTCCACTGGCTGTCGTCCTGTGGGAAAGGAGAGGAGGGAGAGAGAGAGAGAGGAAGGGGGTAGGGAGGGAGGGATGGAGGGAGAGAGAGCGAGGGAGAAAGAGAGAGAGGAAGAGGGGTAGGGAGGGAGGGATGGAGGGAGAGAGAGTGAGGGAGAAAGAGAGAGAGAAAGAAAGAGGGGTAGGGAGGGAGGGATGGAGGGAGAGAGAGCGAGGGAGAAAGAGAGAGAGAAAGGGAGAGAAAGAGAAAAGAGAAAGAGTGAGAGACGAGAGAAAGAGAGGGGGGAGAGAGGAAGAGAGAGAGAGAAAGAGAGGAGAGAAAGAGAGAGAGAGAGTGAAAGAGAGAGCGCAGAGAGAGAGAGAGAGAGGACAGGATTATGGGAAAAAAGTGAATGTTTACTGAGATCAGATCCCCCACCCCCTCCCCAAGGCCTGTATTTCCCAAAGCCCTCGGCTCCTCTTCGGTCCTCCAGTGCCAGATGGATGAGGTGGTCCTTCACTGCCCTAACTGCCCCATCAGTCAGGCCCTCTGCTTAACTATGTGAGGCTCATTTCAGCGGGGCCCTGGCCCCTCAAGACCCCGGGGCTCCACGTCTGAAAAGCGAGCTGATTCAAGCCCCGCGAAAAGCCACTTGAGCCGACAGCTACACCGGCCGAATCTTAAACAGCGGCGGCAGCGGTGACAGCCTACAGACAAGAGCCGCTCCGCTCCCCACCGCCCCCCACCCCCTCTCAGCGCAGCACGGCTCAGCGGGCGAAAAGTGGAAGTTAACAAGACAACAATTGTGTGTCGGGCTGGAGAAAGAGAGAGAGAGAGAGAGAGAGAGAGAGAGAGAGAGAGAGAGAGAGAGAGAGAGAGCGCGAGAGAGAGCGAGAGAGAGCGAGAGAGAGCAAGAGAGAGCAGGCCCACTAGTAGCCAATGCAACAGTCAGGCCTGCCAGACAGAGAAGGAAGTGGGGAGAGTGTGTGTGTGTGTGTGTGTGTGTGTGTGTGTGTGTGTGTGTGTGTGTGTGTGTGTGTGTGTGTGTGTGTGTGTGTGTGTGTGCGTGTGTGTGTGGTGGGGGTCATCTGCCTTTCAGGCGGGCCTTGTTGGGGAGGGAGAGTCTCTTACCCCGTAGATGGCTCCTTCATGCTGACAAGAGGCGGCGGACTGTGGGAAACACTCAGGACAACACTGGTTGGGTGGTATTCTCAAGCGCTCTCCCTGGAAACACATTCACAAGCACAGGCCACTCAGGGGAGGAAGGGACATGCAGACCAAGAGCTCCCTGAGCAGACAGGGGCAGACTCAGTCTCACAGTGCCAGAGGTATATAAAGAAAAGAAAATGTCCTATTACAGTTAACAATATGGGGACAATGATGGGGAATGATGTGCTTTTCAGGACGCTCGATGTGAAAAGTTAGATGAGTGGACTTCAGACGTACGCGCAGAAGTCATGACTTGCCCCTGTGAAGGATCAGGTAGACAGCAGGTAGACAGAAACCATTAGTTTTACACAAGCCTCGTAAAAACGTGACGGCGATGGATAAAACTTTAAGCGCGCGGACTTTAGAGACGATTATAGGAGCGGTCGCCGGGCGAGAGCTAATGAACATTTCATCAGCGGTTTTGATTGTGATCCAATTACGGCGCAGCGAAGCAGATGCAACGGGCAAACCGTTTGTTGTCTTCGCTCAGCAATGTCGTACTGATTAAAAACGCCAAGTCAAAGTAACGCAGCGGAAAGCTGTTCAGTCAGTCAAAACTCCTTCTGTTGCAGACAACAGACGGAAAGACATAGGCAGTCTGTCCACCACGCTATCATAACACTGTACTCATCAATCCTTCATCCCGTTATTTAACGCGTCCATCAACGAGGACGCTTCCCCCAGTTCTAATGGTTCTCTAATAAAAAAAAAAAACGATCTTACCCTCTGAAAGTCACACTTTGGGTTCTGGCAGCGCAGAGGCTTGCAGATGACGATGTCACTGTAGCAGGTGCAGTCTTGGCAACTGTCGGGCCTCCATGATGTGTTGTTCTGCAGAGAGGGAGAAAATAAGGAACCGTTCAGTTGAGAGGGAAGAGGAGGAGGAGGAGGAGCAGGGAGGAGGTGGAGGAGGAGGAGGAGGGAGGAGGTGGAGGGGGGTAGATTTACTGCTGGCGTTTTCAGCAGGTTGTTTTTGTTCAACATTCACATCTGTCTTAATCTCCGCTGGAGAGGAGCGGCCAGAGATGGCCGGAGGCTTTCCGTCGTGCCTTTGCCCGGGGAGACAGGGCCCGCCCGGATGGACAGGTGAATCTGATAAAAACGCAAGAGTTAAAGAGGTGAGGGGAGAGAGGAGAGGAAGAGAGGGAGCCGAGCGGAGGAGAAGAGAGGAGCTGAGCTGCCCTCTGGGTGTGTGTGGCCTCTTCACCCCCCCATCACGCGTGGTCTGACTGAGGCACCAGTCAAGCACACGGCACTCAGGCCAGAGGAGATGATCTGATCTGCCAGACATGACATTACCTCTTCCCCCACACACACACACACGCACACACACACGCGCACACACACACACACACACACACACACACACACACACACACACACGCATAATACACACACATACATGTAATACACACACACACGCACACGCACACGCACACGCACACGCACACGCACACGCACACGCACACGCACACACACACACACACACACACACACACACACACACACACACACACACACACACATAATACACATGTAATACACACACACACGCACACGCACACGCACACGCACACGCACACACACACACACACACACACACACACACACACACACACACACACACACACACACACACACACACACACACACACACATGCACACACAAAATAAGTTGCTCAACCACCTTGTCTCATTCAGGTCAGAGCCCCGACAGCCTCACAAAGCCTGCCATTATGAATGCATTACCAACACTGTCTAGTGAAAAGGCCAGAGGCAAGGAGAGACTCAAATGTCTGATCTTCCTTTCTTTCTTTTTTTTTTAAAAAAGAAAATGGATTAAAAAGTATTAAGCTGCTTTGAAGGGGTCTTTGATCCACTGGGGAGGGGAGGGGGGTGGAGGGGTGGGGGGTAGAATCCATAGCCTCAACATACCTGTGCTATCCAAATGTTGATTCATTGACCACACAGATAACCATCAGAGGAACATGTTTCAGCTACAGTATGTGCTTGCCTTGGTCTGTACGTCTGAGAAGACTTAAAAGGGGTGAAGCAGATTATTCGCGTGTCTGCAGGGCCCAATAAATCCTACAGCCATGTCCATCACAGGGGTGAGGGGGGTGGGGGCTGACCGTGAAAATGATCACTGGGTGCCAGAGCGAGGGTCTATGAGCTGTGACAGACAGTGGTGACAGTTGCACATAGCAGAGGGCATCTGCAGATGGGACAGATGTCTTCATGGTGGGGGGGGGGGGGGGGGGGAGATGAGGTCGAGACGAAATGGGCTCTTTGACCCGCTAGCTCTATGATAAATCGGCGGCGGCCTGTTCAATAACACCGCGGGCTGCATCCAGCTGTGCCTACTGTATGTGCTGTGAGATTTTGGAATTCGTTGCCTCCAGAAGATGAAACGAGACGTGACACATTATCAGAGTGGGTAATATTACAGGAGAGGAAGTTTGCGTGTCATAGGAGAGACTCGGCTCAAACTCTGGAAGAAATTCAATAGCACAGTACATGTTCTTTTTTTTCTCTCTCATCTTTTGGCAGTGCTTTTCAGCAAAGCTCAGGAAAACAAGTAATTACCATGGCGATACTTGCTGACAGATGCAAGTTTTGTTTTCAACACCAATTCACAGAAGAACAGCTGCCGCTGTATCTTACAATTTTTTATTTTTTTAAAATATACTCTGGAAAAGAACTCATGTTTTACACTACCTCTGTTACAGTACTCAGTCACAAGCACTGTACAAAACTGGGCCATATTTGACACTCAATGGAAGTGAAAAGCAAGTATAGTATAGAATCTAACAAATTAAACATTTGGTGGGTGACAGTGGGGTGGCAGGGCTATAGAGTTTCAAGGTGAATTCTAACTTCTGACTTCTGACACTTCTGTCACAAAAGACACCTACACCCCTTTTCAACTGTGGACAAAAATTCTAAAGGGCCCCCTAACTAAGCTGGCTATATGGCCGTTCTGTACTTAACACAATATATTCCCATTTTAAGTGACTTGGTGAATACACTAAAAAGTTGCACTGTGTACTGAAGATATGTGCTGTAGTTGAGCTGCAGGAGCACAGGAGAAAATAGCGCACAGCATACAGCATAGCTTACCGTGACACAGAAATCCATCACTTATTTATCAAGTCATTATTTCCACAATATTGGGCGAACACCCTAATCATACCCTAATTATAGCCTATCCTGCGTGTGGCGTCCTGTATTGGAGTTTATTCACCAGAAAGGGGATGTGCACTGCTAGCTCACTAAATAAAACATAATTGAGTGACGACAAACTGAGGACGATCTCAGAAGCAGTGAATGTGGTGTCTTCCGCGGGGCCACATTTCCCCATGAGCAGTCGGAATTTCACTCAAGTGAGCATTTGAAACTTTTGCATTTTCAGCTTCTGAACTGCGAAGCTGCTATTCTTGCTCAGCCACATTAAAACGCTGAACTTATCATGAACCTACGGCTAGACAACTTATGCTCAGGGAAGTGCATACTGTATAAGGGGGTGGGGGAGGGGATAGAGGGAGGAGGGAGGGAGAGAGAGGGAGAACGAGAGGAGGAGAAGGAAGAGGGACGGAGGGATGGAAGGAGAGAAAGATGGAAAAGAAATATGGCTTGGACACTGGATACTGAAAGATGACACAACCGATGTCAGCAGTCATCACACATTTCAGGACATGAAAGTATATCGCACTGCGAGAGGATTTAGAGCCTAGCGGGCTTTCCAGTGTGACACACAAACAGCAAAGATGCCTTGTGTAGAAGTTTGCTGCCTTATTTTGAGCTAAAGTTACAGTCATAAGTCCCCCCATGTACAAGTCACCATCAACCAGCACTACAAAGCATCCGGGATAAACAGCTGCGAGAGAGCTCCTTCACATTGTTGATGTCAAAGAGTCAATATTGCACTGATGTCTGAGGCACTGTGAGAGTATTTGTTTTTTTTTCATCCCCCAAAAAAGAACAAGCTCACAACCATAATACCTCCAGGGTAAACGTCTCCTCTTGATCTAGTGATTACGAGCGATGCCTTTTTTCCTGTAAGAGCGTATACCGTGTTGTGACTCTAAGAAGCAGCAACCTTTGTGCTTTTGAATACCTCCGCAGCAACCTAGTTTTGTGTGTGTTTTTTGAAGAAAACTCACTTCTAAGAGTGTGTACCCTACTCCAACTGTATTCAGGTATGCTGGATATGCATGTGTGTGTGTGTGTGCGTGTGTGTGTGTGCGTGTATTTGTGTGCTATGTGGAGCTGTCACTCGGAGGGTGGAATGTCCCACATGCCTCACAGTGCTTCCTAAAAGAGGAAGAGGATCTAAACATAAAGCCTATTGGTGGCAGCGGCGCCGCTTTTAGCCTCCGCGCGCCCCGGCCGGCCTTTCTAACCTTACCTTTCTAACCGCGGGGTGACGCAGAGACGGGCCAAGCTGAACTGACCACAACACTTTTAGCCCCTCGAGGGAACGTCTCATTATAGCATGACCCTATGGCTGCCCTTCAGGTATTTTACCGACACCCACACCTCCCCACAACCCACACCTCCCCACAACCCAACCACCCATGCAGGCTTTTGTTGGACATAACAAGCAGAGGGCAGATAAGGGCTTGTGATTGAGCAGCAATACACAAGAGAGAGAGAGAAAGAGAGATAGAGAGATAGAGAGAGAGAGAGGGCGGAGAGAGAGACAAAGTGATGGATGGATGCCCTGAAGGAGGTGGAGAAGCTAAAGGCCGGCGCAGGGGGAAGAGGTGTGTGCGGTCAGTGGAGCGTGGACGGGGGGGACTACTCTGGCTGAGCTTTTAATTGATTCTCTAGGCTACACACACGGCGGAGCAGCAGTAGCGACACACAGCAGTGCATTGCCCCCTCAGGGGCCAAGGAGCTCGCCACGCCACCCCCGGCATTCTATAGCTGATTAAAGACGAGCCCAAGAGCGTGTAACGTGTGAAGTGTCATCGCCACTGAGTCGCGACTTCGCTTGACATCTCTCACATCGGGCCACTCTCACTTACTGTGCGAAAAACATCACTAAAGGGGCGTGAAGTCGGAAAATAATTCTCGACTGGAATCTTCAGGGTGAACCAGGGGGAATACTTTTCCCCCTCAACGCCTCTAACAAAGAGGAAGATTTAAGTTACACTAATGTATTTAGTGAAAGCTTTTGTTCGAAGGAATTTACAAACCAGCCAGGCCAATTCATCCACAATTACTCTCAGCAGGGATTCACCCTGCGACCTCCAGTGCAATAAAAGCCATCCACTACCGGCTGAGTTACTGCAATCCAGGACCCAGGGTTCATTGCTTACATCAATCCGATTCACCGTTAATTAAAGGGGCAGACGTACATTGGGAGAGCCCCCACTGTGGCGGTGTGAAGAGGCCTGGCTCCGACCTCATTTTCCTCTCAATCTCCAAAAAATGTTTTACGATGCAAAAAACAAAAGCAGTAGTGGGCCAATTTCCCAAAAGCTCAGGCTCTGGTAAAGCGAGCTAAAATGGACTTGGCCTATATGCCAAGGTGTCAGTGGCACAGGACAGGACAGGGACACACAGAAAAGGCTAAAGCCGCTCAACAGAGCAAATTTGACCAGGAGAGGAGAGGGAGGGAAGTCGTATTTCTGGTTGCCGCATTCCTGTGGAATATAATCTGCGGGCTCTCATCGTGAACGTTGGACGGTGTCCGTACAGAACATTTCTCCACAGGGGGGCCTGTCGCAGCTGCCAAAATAAGCAGGTTTGCAAATCGGAGCATGCAGAAAAGCTCTTTATCGCTAACGCAGTATCGGCACCCCTGGCTCACCTGGAAACGACACATAGACTACATAAAGACGGTGATAAGAGTAGTGTGTTTGGTAGCGCACTAGCGTTAAATAGAGCGCTATATAAGGCACTATATCCTCTAGCCAAGCGCCTTAATGAGCCAGTGTCCATTCATTCGCTTTGCAAACGATTCAAAATTCATGAGTCAGAGTGGCTCCGTATCCCTGGGAGTTTGGGCACCACTCAGAGTGCCAGGGACAACAGCGGAAAATCCACGGCTCTGTGAATAAATCTCCTCTTAAGGACATTCAAATGTATTCCGTCGCTGCGGTTTAATTGCTTTCCCCACAACTTCTCCCCATGCCAGCCAAGTCTGATTATATGCTAATTTTTTGCAAGGCAAGCAGCGCAATTGAGAGGCTGCACCTAAGTGTAGGACATCTAAATCTCTGTCGCCACGTTTTTTTACGCAAATGTTTGCCTCTTACTTTGAAAAATGAGCAACAGTAACACACGTTGAAAGAACAACTCTCGGTTAATAAACGGGAAGCAATCTACAGTTCAGAGGGGTGTGCTGATTCAAGTACAATCCAGTTGAAAGGAAAGCCTGGTTTCTCCACCCACAAAAAAGAAAAGACTGGGACAATGTGTTTGTGTATGAAGACAGTGCACACTCTATTATACTCATAATGGGAAGAGAGCTATCTGCTTTCAACACCAATTCCAGAGCCAAGGGCAAGAAAAAGAAGAAGAAGAAGAAGAAGAAAAAAACAACAACTGGCATGATATCACCTCATGAATAAACCTCCCCTCCGCCAATCTCTCTCTCCGCAGTGACTGATAGCGCACATTAGAAAGGCACTGTATCAGGGAGGAGGCCGTGTGTCTGACAGCGCTCAGCAGTTCAGTCTTTTGTGCTAGCAGGAGCACGGGTGTCAGCGTTTAGAGGGTGGCCCATTTTGCATCTGCCCATAAAGGCGCGAGACACAACACGGTGTGTGTGTGTGTGTGTGTGTGTGTGTGTGTGTGCTTGGAGATGTAAATGGATACTTCAGTGGGCGCCGGGAATGTGGAAGCATTATCGGGAGAATTCAGAGGCCCAAGTGAACTTGGAGGAAACACCTGTTGGAAAACAGTTTGGCAAACTGGTGTTTAGGATCTGACAACTACTCAAGTCCAGGCATCTACGTGTTCGGAACTTTAAAAGAAAAATGTACAAACTGTGACATGTAATCTTACGCTGACAGGCCATGAAAATGGTGAAGGGTTAACAGTGTCTGTGACAAGTTCTTGCATAATGGGAGAAAAACAGCCATCAGACACAGACCAGACACAACCTTACCTGCACCATGCCTCTTTCACTGCTATGTTTTATGCTCTCACAAAACAGCTTCAAGAGCAGAGTGGAGAAGAAGAGAGGGAGAGAGAGAGAGAGAGAGAGAGAGAGAGAGAGAGAGAGAGAGAGAGAGAAAAGGAAAGGGGAAGAGATAGATAGAAAGATAATAGATAAGTCATATCATTCCAAAATGTTTTAATTAAACTGAATTTATCTTTCCACACTTTTGTATCTGCCTGAGGTCATTTGTAAGGTAGTGGCTGACCACAGTCCCTACTGCTGAAAAAGTCTGTTCCGCTGTTGCTGTGTTCACTGGAGCAGATGGATCAGCACTGTCCTCCCACAACTCTCTACTTGTGCTTGAGTCCTCTGCGCAGTTTTGTACGATGACGTTCTCAATGACCTAGACGGTCAAGCAAAACTTCATGAAGCATTTAATGAGAGTGGCGGCCTTGGCGCTAATAAAATCTGACAGAAACCTCCCTATCCTTGTCAATATGATGAGGACAGCGTGCTTCTAGTAAAACAATTGAGGATTTAATTGCTAATGCCAATTTTATGATTTAAGTTAAGGGGGATTTCCTCCCTGGAATAGAAAGGACAAAAATCAACCATCTCTGAAGTAATGATAATAATGTTAGTCATTTTCTACTCACTGACTGATTTTTAAATATTGATAACTAAACATTTGTCAAAGTTGAAATATCCAAAATGATGAAGCAGACTAAGTTTATTTTGATTTATTTATTCAATATTATTTAGCCCACAAATGAGTCGACTCTGTCTTTCTCACTGGGCATTTTGGCTTTCACTAAAGCACTGCCTCCAGCCTAGAGCCGTTCCTCCACTTCACTTCACCAGAAGTGCAATTGGTAAATCATTTGTGAAGAGGAACATCACAGCCAGCGAATGAAAAGACAACAGCATCAACATTTATGAAGCCCTCTGCCCCCCTCCGTCCGCCCGGGCCTCTGTCTTGAGGCCTCACACAGCGGTCCACGTGGTCCTGCCGTCCGCAACCCAAGAAAAAACGCCTGGACAGGGGCTGCTTTCACAAAGTGATGTTCAATTATTCACCGCAAATCCCCTCTGGCTCTGAGAAAGCTATGGGAAGTGAGAGTGCCAAGCAGACGGAAGAGACTAGCGGTTAGTCGTCGTAGGTGGAAGACAATGGAGCCAATAAGAAAAAAAGCCATGAGCATTTGTTGTGTCCGACGCACAGGAATGCAGAGAATTCATCTGCTCGTTAATGTTTAACGTGGACTGGTCTTGGGTTTCTTCACTGACTCAAAGTTCTTATCTAAGATGAAAAAAACAACGAAATAATACTGAACTATACAAAACGAGAAGAGTGGGTGTCGAGGAGAGGAGAGCGAAGCGAACCACCAATGGAGCCTCCATTGCTCCACTGGTGATTCCATTGCTCTTTTCCATTTTCTAGAACGTTCTATTGAATTCTCATGGGTGGAGTGGTCTTTCTATTTGCCCTAAATGTTTGGACTGTGCAGACCCAGCTAAACAGTGCCCAAGCAAACACTGGCAAATGTAAACCTACAACATTCAGCGGTCGCACTCCCCTGCGGTCAGTTAATGAGCCACAGAGATTGTTTTGGCTGGGCTGAAAAGTGGCTGGCTGACATGACGTGTAAACAACTGTGGCTTTAGACCAGCGGTTCTCAAAGTGTGAGGCAGGCCCTACTAGTGGGGTATAAAGACATGACATGTGGGGCGCGAACAGGAGGAAATGTGTCTTTTTTGGCTATTTTTTTCATTTATTTTTTTAATATCTTTCTTTATTGACAAGGAAGATCATAGGTGTCATAAACAGGCCTACATAGGAACTAAATCAGATCAACATGGGGAATGACGAAAAAGATCAAAGTCTGAGGCCCAGGCACCCCCATGGTCAGGCTTGGTCAGGCATGGTCATGGCTGGAATTGTGTCCTTCATCCACCCCCTCTCCCCATGCCCACCCATCATTCCAAAAATCAGGATGTGTGGATCTCAGTGGCTACAGCCTTCCTGACAGCTTTAGAGGATCCGGGCCAGGAAATGGGGGTGGATGCAGCGTGTGTGTGTGTGTGTGTGTGTGTGTGTGTGTGTGTGGAGGGGATGACGGGTCATTCTTGTGAACCACAGCAGGTGGAGAAGTCAATCCCACACTTGAAGAGTCTGGACAAATGGCAGGCTGCCTGAGCAGCGAGGGAGCCGCTCACTGCCAGACCGTGGCATCCGACACCAGACAAATGGACCTGTCCGCTTTCAGCCGTTTCTGTGCGCCAGTGCTACATTGACACACCTGCATCGACACACCTGCATCATTCACACACCTTCACAGCAGAAACACACACACACACACACGCACACAAGTACACACCACCGTGTTTATCTACCCAAAACACAAACTTCACACAAAAGTGCAAAGAGGCCCAAATTCTTCACGCCATTCAGGCTAAAAGTGGACAAAAGTGACTAGGAGAGCTGAAAAGGAAAGAAAGAGAGAGAGATAGAGAAAGAGGGAGGTACAGAGAGAGAGAGAGAAAAAAAGAGAGCGAGAGAGAGACAGAGAGAGAAAGAGAGAGAAGGAGAAAACAGCAACATTTTACAGCAGCGCTAAGAGGATTATACGCATATGTTTGGGATTAGGATGGAGACTCCAGGTCATCTACACAATTCACTTTTCATTCCGTGTACGAGCAGCTCCTCTGAGGACCTCCACTTCCCCCAGCGCAGGCGGCCACTTAGACGTTCATGGGTCAGGGCAGGGGCCTGTGGAACTGGCTGATTGACTGACTGGGGGGCTGACGGTGAACGGGGCTGTTTCCCTGGCCACCACCGCTACCACCCCCCGACACACACACAGTCAGCCTTCACACAGCCTGCCTGTAACACTGACACGCAGAGCAAGCAGTGCCACTTTCTCTTGCTTTATTCACAGGACGTCAAACTGAGAAAGTGTGCTTTCTTTCCTGAGAAATTCATTATCACACAAAGGGACATGATGTGTAATTGGCCAATCTCGCTGAGGAACTCTGAATGGATCCAAAGCCAATTTTCTTACTTTTAATGCGCTCGAATTCAACCTCTGCCTCTCCAGAATGGCAATGCTGAAAAAATACACACGCCCCTGGATTACATCCTCCATAACTCCAGAGAACCGAGCATGTGCACATATAACGACCTGCTAACACACACATCAGTGACATGTAATAACGCTAATATGAGAACATGCTTCCCAGCAGAGGAGATACGCGTTTGCGTGTTTAGATGAACAGTAGAACAAGGCTATTTGTGTGTGCATGTGTGTGAATGTGTGTGTGTGTATGTGTGTGTGCGTGTGTGTGTGTGTGTGTGTGTGTGTGTGTGTGTGTGTGTGTGTGTGTGCCGGCAGTTCCCGTGCCCTTGGGTGTCTGCAAAGCCAGGTACGCAATTACGATTAAACATTTCCCGGCGCGCCTCGCAGGCAGAGCCCCTCGTAAATCTGCCGGTGTAATCGCAGGGCCCTGGCAGCGATGATCTGCGCGCGGATTCCTGCCTGAAATGTTATTTCAGTGAGGGGGGGTGAGTGAAGAGCCCTGCCACAGCCCCCCCCCCCCCCCCCCAATCACATGACACCTCCTGCCGCACGAACTAACAACCAAACATGGAGCCGCGGGGATAAAAAAAAAAAATAGGCCGTGAGGAAGTCAGTTTATGATGGTGTTGCTAACATTATACTAAACCACAGGGTGGACAGTGAAAAGAAGAATGCACCTATAGTCATGTGAGGATGTTCTAGATGTTTCTGTGAGCTTTGGGTAGTGGGCTGTGCTTTCTGCAAAGGCCGAGGGTAGATTACAGGTTGGATATGCCATAAAAGAGAAAGCCTGAAACCGTAAAACGTTCCAGTTCCTCCTGAATGCCAGTGAAAGAGTTGCCATGTTCATCACAGGCACATATGATGACATGATGTTGGTTAACACTGGCTCTTTGTCTGACTGTCAGGACGTGGTAGTAAATCTAGGCTTCAGTCACTCATTGAAATGAATGACTACATCGCCTCAGAAAGGGAAAACAATAGACCAGCACGTTGAAGACAGAAAAGAAAAGAAAAAAAAAGGAAATCTCGAATATGTCAGAACAGGGGACTAGTGTGAGAGAACTGTAAACACTTCCTGCACAATACCCCATATCTTATGCCTCTGCCTTCTTCCGAGTCACCCACCCACCCTCGCACCCACCCACCCACCCACCCACACACCCACACACACACACACACACACCCACACACACACACACACACACACACACACACACACACACACACACACACACACACACACACACACACACACACACACACACACACACACACACACACACACACACACACACACACACAACCAAAATCACATACAATACCTGTGTAATTACGCAGTGACAGACGCAGCGGAGAGCATCTGACAGGTGCAATTACCACGAGGACAAGACCTCACTGGCATGATGGCACTGCAATTTCCGCCCCAAATGATGGCCCATTATGTGCCCGTCCCTGCACGCTCTCTGGACGTGTGGGCGCGTGCGGTTCCGATCAATTCAGCGCCAGATTAAGATCCATGATCTGATAAGGACTAGGCCACATCACGCTTTTCCCACAGATTTAGATTTATTCACCGTACACGCCGGTGTCCTTAAGAAGCCGTCAGTGACAGGTTTGAAACATATCAGTTGTAATGTGGGTAAGTGTGTGTGTGTGTTTGAGAGAGAGTGTGTGTGTCTGTGTTTGTGTGTATGTGCTGTATGTGTGTGTGTGTGTGTGTGTGTGGTAATAGGGGAGTGTGAGTTAACAAGAGATATCTTGGGAGTGTCCTCATTTTTTCGGCGCCATCCAACTTCCAGCATGTTCTCTGATCCTCTTGGCCAAAAGAGCTTTCTCAACCCTGTGTGTATTTCTGCCCGTCAGGAGAAGTCATCCCAAACCCGCGCATCATCTATCTCCTTAGTCAGAGTCAGCACACTGAAATCAATACAGCCTAAATACCCATTTAAAACAGATGCTTGGGCTTGACATGCCAATTTACCTGCCACTAGCTGTAGGAATGATCCCAACCCCCATGTACAGGAACACAGAGACCCCTTGTTTGGCCAGATACAGTGTAAGATACAGGTCCCGGGCCAGGGATGGCTCAAATATTTAATTCAGGCCTGTCCATATTTAGTAAGTCCTCTCTGACTCGTCCCGTTACAGTGAGGGACAAGAGATTATTTTAGCGCCCAGGCGTTCGTGGCACCATGAAAACAGCTGCTGGCGCCACAAGGAAGATGTGTAGCCTATTTTAGCTGGACTGTAATTGAATATTAGGGGAAATGCTTAGACGGAATATACAGTTATGACCACCTGATCAGCCAAGTTCAGCATTCCGGACACAAACAAAACACTGCAGTTGGAAATCTGTAGCTGATAGCATAGGCTGAGCAAATCGACGCCTATCCTCACTTTCAGCTGCATGCACATATGCAGACGCACACACACATACACACACACAAACATGCACACACACACAGCAAAAAATCTAATTTTTAGTAACAATGGCAAGTGTTATGCATACCAATCGTTGATTAACGAATGCCAGGACTTAGCTTGGCTCGCTCGGATTGGAGAGCATGCCAGTGTCTTTTCATAGATCGCCCTATATTTGAACGGCAAACATGATACTGCAAGCCAGCTATTTGTGACCTCATAAAGGAAGCAGCCGACACAGTTATCCGTCTCAACTCTTTTTTTCCACTCCTGCATAAAAGCTGCGTCTGACACTTTTTACAGAGTGACGCCCAGCTATTAAACCAAGAAAATGAAATAGCTTCCGCACAGGTACGCAGGTGAACTGCCAGATGTAAAGCCACCATAATTTCCATGTAAAAACAAATGAAATGTACAAAACACAGTATGTAACCCTAACCACAACTAATTTCCCTAATCTCTGTCTAAGAAATTTCTGGTTCTTAAACAGATAATAAGCATATTTGTTCAATAAATGGATGCGTAGAATAAATGGATTAAAACGAAAAATTGTGCCTAGATTCTAACATAAAATAAACATCCCTTGGCCATTGTTTACTGTCATAACAAGTCTTTCAAGTGTTTGTAAACAAGACAGCTTCTGTGTGCAAAATCTAGCACACGCTGTTAATGAGAATGATGCAAAACCAGGTAAGAGACATCATACTGCTATAAATATCTTTATCAAGAGCTTGTCTATTTTTGTCTCGTCTTTGGCCGTCGAAAAATCACGGCACTGACAACAAGAGAAGAGAGACATCACCAAAACGTCTCTCAGGGATGTCAAACGCTAGTTCCAGAGGAGGAGCTAATGGCCGCTTCGTCCTTGGGGAGGGGGATGAAGCTCTGCACAGTGGACTCCCGCGCTAGGGGCTGCGGAGAACGGGGAAGCATTAGTTATTCTAAAAATGTAAACACTGACGGGGGAGAGTAAGCGGAGCCCAGCTCTGACCCGCACGGCACATATCCGCCCTCAGCCAAAGGAACCGGCCCTGTCTCCTCACAAAGACCGCACAAATCAATACCTGCAACCCAGCTTTTCCGACAACTACAAAGAAAAAAAGAAAAGAAAGAAACGTTTCCGAGAACTGTACACGCCAGGAGGGGATATTTCAGGGCCACGGGCAGGCTACCATCAT
>NC_085001.1:23632787-23817787 GCF_963854185.1 Sardina pilchardus
CATGCATCGCTCAGGTCTCGCGGGGGCCACATGCTGACGCTCTGAAAAGTGGCAGGACTCCAGAACACGCCGGGCATTTACCCCACACTGGCAACACGGGGGCAGGAGGGGGCAGGAGGGAGGGGGGAACTACCCCACAACTGCCAGTTCCCCAGACTGGCAACACAGGGCTGGAGAGGGGGGGGGGGGGGGGGTAAAAAGAACTACCCCACACAGCTGCCAGGCCAGTAACCTCCTGGCACCACTTCACACGGGCCAGTCAAGTCAAGGACACGACTAGCTGTAAGCCGAACAAATTTCACTCTTATGTTTTCTTTCCCCCCCCCCCCCCCCCTCTTCGTCTTCTGGAGGGAGTCCAACGATTTACAGTGAGACCTGTTCGACAGACACACAGACACACTGAACTGGCAGTGGGTCATAATAACGAGAGAGCCCTGTAGCCTGGACGCTGGCTGGCTGGCTGTCTGGCATGAGGCGCTCGAACAAGATGGATGTGAAGTCGAGAGTGGTGCCTGGCGCTCTCACAGACATTACCGGTGTCTCTGCAATAATAGCGCACGCTGACAGAGCCCGGCTGAACTGGCTCCTCGGCAAATGGCCGCGAGGCGATCGGCGGTGAGCAAGAGGAAAAAGCTGGAGCCAAACAGATATGTTTTGGCTCTTGTTTTTTACTGCAGCTGTAAAAAACCCAACAATTAGCCTGAGATGAGGAGCTGTATACGGGGCCAGGAGAGATTATACTGGTAGCGCAGCAGGTCAGGGGAAAAAAAAACATACTTAAAGAAAGGGAGGAAAAACTGTGCGGAGCAATTTATGCTATTCTGCACAGTACAAAGAGAGCTGCCATCGTGCGAAACGTGGGGAGGTTAGAGATCGATGCAGGAGCGCAGTCATCTTGGCGCTGGACAGATAAATTATATCAAAGCCGGTGCGCTACAACAGACGTGTGCGGGGTTTGGGTTGGGCCTAGGTTGTGGCTTTCAGAACCACCACCCACCACCCCCCACCCCCACCATCTCTCTACCCTCTCCTGGACCTAGAGCCCTGGCTCTGTTGAATGTAAACAACAAAGTGAATTCCTTCGGCAGATCAATGGGAGTTCAAAGCTTTCTCACACAGCCAGGGCTCTGGGATCAACCAGCCTAAATTGCATTATGGGTTGGTGTTGGTGGGAGCTGGGGCAGGAGTGGAGCCGGGGGGGTGAGTGGTAGCATGACTGGCACACCCAGGTATTACATCTCTGACTGATCTATGGTTGGCATGCGCGGACGATCTCTCCGCCCTGGCCCATCGGTCCCATCGGAGCGGCTTTAAAGACGGCGACGCGGGTAAAAAAAGCCAACCGGGCGGACCGACAAAGGGAGAGCGCTATTGCTAGCTGGGTCTCCGGCGGCAGTTCCCCTGTGGAACACTATAAGAGAACTCTCACACAATGGCCTCTTTCATAGCCCCCTCGTCTAGTCCACGCACTGTGGCTGCTGGATGCTGAGCATAACTCATCCTCCACACTACTGGCAAACAAAAGGGGGGGGGGAGAGGGGGAGGGAATCGGCACAAGATTCACCACAACAAAGGGATTTTATTCCCCCTTTGCCCCCCTCTCGTTGGACAGTTCTGCTATCTTCTTTTTTCTCTCTCTCCCTCTTTCTCTCCCTCTATTGCTCTCGCTTTGAAGGATAGAATGTGAGTGGAGAGCAGAGATCACCAAATCCAGCAAATTGGATCATTCTGAAAGCAAGTCATGAAACGGCTGGACCTATTTTAAATCCACTGTCTGCTTCCAGGATTTTGTTTTGTGTGTGTGTGTGTGTGTGTGTGTCTGGCTTGTTTCCCAGCTTGCTATCCATACGATGGTGTAAACCTGCATCAGAAGGAGGATGTTTTAAAGCTTCAGTGCACATACCCACACGTCCTCCCAAACTCTGCTTATTCATTCCATGTCTCGCTCGACCACCTTGATGTGTACATCTATCTCTCTCTCTCTCTCTCTCTCTCTCTCTCTCTCTCTCTCTCTCTCTCTCTCTTGGTGTGTGTGTGTGTGTGTGTGTGTGTGTGTGTGTTTGTCCATGTCTCCATGCGGGTATGTGTCGGCTGTGATCTGACTAGCCCGATCTGTCTCTGCTACCCCACCTGGACCTTGGGGTGCTTCCTCAGGAATGCTGCCTTGGATCCAAATGAGATTTACCTCAGATGAACAAACTCCACTAGACACACAGCCTTTCCTTTTTCTCTCTCTCTCTGCATGATGGACTCCAAATTGATGATTTGTTCTTTCCTCCCTATAGCCAGGGGGTGTTCTGATGACAATTTACAGTGCCTTAAATCATGCGTTGATACACTTTGACTGCAGAAGCACAGCAACCCAAGGCAGAGAGGTTAATTTGTTAACTATGTGCTGGGAAGAAGGTAATTGGCCACACTTCAAAGGGTTGGAAGAGATACAATTCTTCAGCGCCGGTTTAAACAGTGCCGGAACATTCCATTAATGGCCTCTGAAGCACGGGACCTCCCAAAAGCGACCCTCGTTGCTCCACGACCTGCAGGTGTGTCTTTCAGCCATGAAGGAACATTTGGCTTAAGTGATTGCTTACCTGCATTCTTGGCATGAGCTAATTAGCTTAGCCAGGAGGGGCAAAACACACTTGTAAACAGCTAGGTCTACCACATACAGGGATACCAGGAAGGAACTGAAGCAGGACCGAGCACTCGAAACATGACACAGTCCCTACATCAGGAGAAAAGAGTGCATCTCAATGCATTTGTGTGTAGGATGGGTATGAGATGGTCCTCCTCTGCAGATGGACGGTTGGGTTTGAGTGATTGAGACCTGTATAGATCAGAGACTCCCACACATGACAATACTGCTAGTTCACTTCAAATACTTCAAGTCCTGAGGCTGGGAAACTCATTGTAACTTTGTTGAGACAGGGAGGATATGAGAGAAAAAGAGAGAGAGAGAAAGATAGAGAGAGAGAAAGAGAGGGAGAGAGAAGGAGAGAGAGTGAGAAAGCGAGAAGGAAAGAGTGAAGTGAATAAGAGAGGAAGACAAACACGGAGAGAGAGAGAGAGAGCTGGTGAGAGTGCAGCGCTACACTATATAGATTTGTAATGAGAAGAAGGAGCTGTTTGAACAGGACGGGGAGAGAGATGTGTGTCTGGGCCGGACAGGACAGACAGAGGGGCCGGCTGCCCGGGATCTTCCCCCGGGAGGCCCCGCCCACGCTCCATTCAGCCCGCCGCTGGCGCAAACACTCTTCTGTGGGTGGACGAGGGAGGTAGCATCCGTCTCACACACACACACACACACACACACAGACACACACACACACACACACAGATACACACAGATACACACAGATACGCACACACAAACACACACACACACGAACACACACGCACACACACACACACAGCCATACACACCACTTAGCACACCCCAACACACACCACCACCACTGGCATTCTCTACCAGAGTTCCACTACTCTTTCCCACACAGCATGGGCTCACAGTGGATAGGATGGCTTGATGTGACAGCCAGAGCCTCTGCTATTGGCAGTGCGTGCAAAACAGCCATGAAGAATAGAAAGCTGCGACAGGTTCTGTGAGAGAAGCTTTGGAGAGGATCTTTGGTGCCTTGGCTGTTTTATCCCAAACCCTTAAGACTCTGATTGATGCTGTCTGGTTATGAGAAAGTGAATGGAGACAGAGAGTAAACTAGATATGAATAAAAGAACGATAGGCCCTGTTGGTGTATAACTGAGGAGTATTTTATTTGACATTGTCTGATGTCTGTCGGTTAACTAAGTAGGTTAGGCTTAGCGTAAGAGCAATTGCTTTGGTTTCAAAAGGAATATTTCATTTGCTGAATAAAACAGTATATTTACCAGAAGGCTGTCGTAATGAGGCCACAATATGAAGGCCTCGAAAAATTTGGAAAGTCTTGGGATTAAACTTTAAAAGAAAAATAAAAGGGTGCCATCAAAATGGACTATAGCTCTGAATATTTTCTAGTTTCCACATTTTTAAATATTCTGCTTTTCAAAAAGTGTTTTTTTTTCTTTTGAAAGAGAAATAAAAAAAATTCTTCACAGGTCCCCCTGGCATACCAATGTAAGCCATGTGCATACCAATAACCGTCTAGTGGTGCAAAGTAATCTGGTGGGCAGTGACCAGGTGGCCACTTTCAGACAGCCGCTCTGGTCGATCCAGTGGCCTCCACAGCGTCCGTGACTGTACATGACCGAGCCCACCTCGCGACTTGGACCAAGGCCCACGCAATCAAAGTCAATCTAATCGCCCTGCGAAAGAATTGCAGCTCTCTGCACACCAGTCAGCTGGGCTGAGCAAACATGAAGTGTGACTGTGACTCCCTGGAGGGAGAGAAAGAAAGAGAGAGAGAGAGGAAGAAAGAGCTCTCTTTATAGAAGCCTGTCCACCTGTCGCTTTCACCCCACTCCTGTCTGAAAAGAAAAGAACAACGACAAGGCCCTTTTCAAAGGTCACACACATGCACTCTCTTTTATGTGTGTGTGTGTGTGTGTGTGTGTGTGTGTGTGCGTGTGTGTGTGTGTGACTGTGAGTGTAAGTCTATGTATGCCATGCCTTACATTCAGCACACAGCACAATAGGGGTGAGGGCAGGGAGTTGAAACGTGCCAGCCACTGCCTTAGAGTGTGCTGCAAATACATTAACCCGCTTGGAGGGGTTTAGCTGCTAATATAGCCGGGATATGTTGAGACAAGCACGCAAATTACCTTCATTGCCTTTCCATTTACAGTATTTGCACCGTGACTTGTTGGCTTGTGGCACGCACGCACACACACACACACACACACACGCACACATACACACACACACACACAGAACACACACACAAACACGTGTTGTTGGCGTCTTCAAATATTTATGATGAAAAACACTTTGATGGCAACCATTGTTGAGTGGAATGCAACAACACAGAGGCTAGAGAATATTTACTGATTAATGAATTCACCATGTGGGGAATATAGAAGGTCACAAAGTCTTTTTTATCCCCCCCACCCCCCGCCCCCCTATCATCTGGGATGCCCTCTTAAGATGGAGCACTTAAGATAACATGCTGTGTCCGTAAAGCAAATCACAGTCCCACTCACATAATGGGCCCAAATCAGAGGGACCTGTGCATTAGCAGTTGTGTGACAGGACAGGCTGGACCGTGCTAGTACGTAGTGTCTATTCAAGATAGTGGCATTCTGGGTGCAGTAACGAGCACCTTTCAAATGAATGAATTACACCCCCCCCATAAAAATTGGCAGCCCTCTTCACAACCTGCTCGCCTGCCTGCCTGCCTGGCCTGTCCAGAGGGCCGGTCTCACTCGCATGCCAGTGAAATGACTAAGCAAGCAGCTCACCTAATGACAGATCAGCAGCTCTGGCTCTCCTCATGAAAGCTGGCTGAGGCAAAACCCCTCTCCCCCTCCTATTTGCTCTCTCTCTCTCTCTCTCTCTCTCTCTCTCTCTCTCTCTCTCTCTCTCTCTCTCTCTCTCTCTCTCTCTCTCTCTCTCTCTCTCTCTCTCTCTCTCTTTTATTCCCAGGGCCGAGCGCTCTGTGTTTACGGCCCCTCGTCTCCTTGACTCCAGGAGCAAATTACAGTGCGCCTCCTTCAGAGGAGCAGCCGTCCAGGTGTTTCACCGCAGCGGCAGGCAGGCGAGAGAGCGCGGCGTGGCGTGGCATGAAGCAGCTGCAACAGCACCGGAAAAAACACAGGAGCGGGCTTTACATTTGAACTCACCTTTGATGAGCAGTTGGCACAGGAGGTGGGGGGAGGGAGAGAGAAAGGGGGGAAGAGGAGAGTGAAGAGAGAAGAGAAAAGAGAAGAGAAAAGAAAGAGAGAGAGAGAGAGGGAAGGGCCCGTGGGGAACACTCCAAAAGACTGACGGAGAGGTGCCACTCTGTTCCGAGTACCCGTAAGTCATCGCCAGTGTGTGTCGGAACGCAGAGGGCCCTGGCGGGCCGCCAGCGCGGGTCCCTGAGACCCGGTGACGGACAGCACAAAGAACAAGGACATTCCTTTCAACAAAGAACGATCAGGGTACCATTGTGCCACGCACACAGAGAGAGAGAGAGAGGGCCGAGAGGGGAGAGGAAAAGAGTGGTGGTCTACTTTGTGTTTGTGTGTGTGTGTAGTGTGTGTGTGTGTGTGTGTGTGCTGTGCATGTGTGTGTGTGTGTGTGTGTGTGTGTGTGTGTGTATGTGTGTGTGCGTGCGTGCGTGCGTGCGTGCGTGCGTGCGTGTGTGTGTGTGTGTGTGCGTCTCTGTGTATGTGTGTGTGTGTGTGTGTGTGTGTGTGTGTGTGTGTGCGCGCGTGCGTGTGTGCAGTCTGAGTCTGGCGTAGTGCTTTCTCTCAACAAAATATCAGGTTGCAGACCTTGACAAAAAAGAATAGGGAACAGGAGCACCGGCGGGTGACATTGTTGGAAGCCCAGCTCCCATTGACTCCTGTGTGTCCGGGACCCTCAGCCAGCACAAAGGAGCAGCCCTCCATTGAGCTGCCCTGTTTCATGTGTCCGCACGGATCTCTCAGAAGCCAAACGAGACCGGCCTCCTGAATGAATAATTGAGGAGCTAAAGGAGCGGAGGAACAGCAGCACAGGGACTGGACTGGATTGGACTGGACTGGACTCTCCCACCTCCAAAGGAGAAGCTGTGTGGAGCGTGTGGGTCTGTCCAGAGGGCAGATGAAGCACTTTTCACACCCGAGGTTCCTCTGAGCCTCTCAACACATTAAAAAGTGTGAAAAAGTGTATTTGTTTTCTGGGTCTGGTTGGTATTAACCGGCCACGGTAACCTTCTCCAGGAGGCTAATCATTGTTTTGATTTCCACAGAGGCCCCATTCCAGCGAATCAGACTGAGGACATCGAATCCCAAGCGCACCAACTGACCCTCAACAAAAACAAACAAGCAAACACCAAAAAACTTGTTATTTGCTGTCTTCTCACTTCTACTTTTCACCTCCGATAAACACACTCCTGAAGTCCTTCAGGGGGTTGGGGTACGGTGTGGGGGCTGGGGGGGGGGGGGGGGGGGGGTAGTCTGAGCTTTAATGGAGAGGTCGAAGCCAGCCGAGGGCAGCCGCTGAATGGCAGCTAAGGCCTGTGGCCCCTCAGACGTCGGAGACGTTGGGGGATGGTGATGGCGGTGGTGAGACATCACCTCGCCGAGGCCGCCCGCCTGGGATTTTACTGTTTACCTCAAGCAGCTCCCACCAGAGGAGCCGTGCTCTACTGGCTTCGGGAGCAGCGAGGGGAGGCCGTGTGCTATTTCCAGAGGACAAGATAAAGAACGCCCCTGTCCAGCAGCCCCTGGGAGGGCTGGACCCCAGCTGGACGTAATTGCCTGCTATTATTACACCGCCGAGGCTTATTTGTGGCGCCTCGGCCATGCGGAGGCAAGAGTCCGCTCGGGCAACCATGGCGGCCGGCAGCTTTGCCGCACTTTGCCAAGTCCATTCAGCTGCCTCGACGAAAAAAGTTTTCTCCTAACAAGTTTTTGGTTCATACTTTTCTCCGCAGGCAGTTCACTCGAGGACAGCCGTCCATCTGTTCGCCAGAGTTTCCGTGGCAAATGCCAGTCAGAGCGTATGGCAGGTCATTCGGTAGATGAGATTGCTTTTTTAACTGCTTATGAAGCAGTATGGGTGTTTCGTAATGGGTCTGGTCGCAACATTTTGGAAGTAATTTGGAAGTAACACAATATCAACTGTTGCTTGGTTACAGAGAGCTTCTGTGCTTAAGATACTAGCTGTCCACATTGAAGTGGCTTATATGGGAGTAAAGGTCTTGACCCCCAACCTGAGTCGTTCAACCCAGATCCTCCCACCCCCCCCCAACCCAATCCCTATTGTGTTCCCTTTTACCTTTGCTTTCTTTAAGCGCTTTTTTCTTGCGCTTGGAGAAAAGGCTCCTTGGAGGAGCATACGCTGAGAGGGGGGTCTGGTTGAGGTGGGGGTGGAAGGCCTAAACGCACAGAGCCAACATGGACCACCAATTGCAGACCAACCAACTGAAACTTGTTTACCTACCGCCCACTCCGACTCTAGTTTCAGCAAATATGATACCTTCCTCAAAATATCTCACAGTGCCAATGAAATGACACAACCGATCTATCAGCCAGTCTCATTTTTCTCACCTTCTCTGCTGAACTGTTGAGCTGTTTAAACATTTATGAAAAAGATACTGTGTTCACAATGGGGTTTGCTGCAGGACAGATTCTGCTGTATGAATTCTATGAATGCTGATCCACAAACGTAAACACATTGACTATGAAATCCCAAGACGACACAAGGATTTGATTTCACCGTGCAAAGTAAACAAAAGGGCGCCACAAACTCACATACAAATCCTTCCGTGACATATAAAGATATTAAGGATGTTTTTCATAACCGACCAAAAATATTTACACGCTGCAGACAGCAAAAGAATAATGAGCCCTTTCACACATGCCAAGCATTAACTTAAAACAATAACACATTAAGATATTTCCACCAAAGCTAAGATTTGCCATGCCTGAATTCATTTAAATGATTTTACAGTTGATGTTTCGTTTTAGGCTGTCTGTATGAGTGGTCCGCATGGGAAAAACAGTTTTCAGCCTTGCAAAGTGAAAAGCTGTAATGAGTTGAAACACGTTCGGCCTGCAACTACAGGGCAAAGAGCACTCAAAGAGCTAAACGCTGACACATAAAACATACAGACCCTGTTCTTTTGCAGACACGCCTGTAAGTATGACCTGAAGACCAGTTGCTCAAGGTCCTCATTAAAGGACAACCTTTTTGTTCGTGTTTACTTACAGTATAAAAGAAAAGGAAATTGCAACATACACACACACACACACACACACACACACACACACACACACACACACATCACACACATAGAGACTCTCTCTCTCTCCCTCTCTCACACACACGCACACACACACACACACACACACACATAAAACAATGCACTAGAATACACATGGGACGCTAGGTTCTTATTGACTATGAAAGGCTCTTTCCCTCCAAGGGGCTCCGCTGAACAACCAGAGAGCCGTGTCCCACATACCTAAAGCCTTTTCCGACGCATAAGTGAGACAGAAAGATAAAGAGGGGGAATAGAAATGTCAGCGAGTGGAGGGGAGGCTGCCCCCACCTGTCATTGCATTTTTACTGCACATGCCCACAGAGCACTGCCCTTCAGCCGTGCCGCGCGCCACAGTGCATAGTTTTAAATGTCACTTGAAAATGAGATGATAACTTTTCTCCCGGAGCCATAGTATTTCTTAGCATGGTCTTTGTTATCAGTTGGGCGTACAGCCAAAGGCTTGTGGTTTGGCTTGTGTGTGTGTGTGTGTGTGTGTGTGTGTGTAGGTGGGTGGGGTGGGGGGGGGGGGTGTTTCTGTCTTTGTCAGGCTGAGGAGGAACATGTCCATACCTCATCCTCATATCCTCATCCCCCGCAAGCCTTTTGGGGGATCATGGTTCACGCAGGGGGGGCAAACTAGATGTACATAGATGTGGGTTGTCTGTTGTGGTTGGGGATCCGTAGAGAGAGCCTGCAGCCCAGCAGGCAGCCAGGGGGGGCAGCAGGAGCCCCAGACAGGCCTAGTCTGGCTCCTCGTGACCCCAGGCGTCGGGCGAGCATCCGTCTCTCCTGTCATCCAGGAGTGGCAGTGTACAGCCTCAGGAGTGTATACGTTTTTTTTTTCTTTTCCTTTCTCAAAGTCCTTTAAAAAAAAAAAAAAAAACCTACATGCCCGGAGGGCATAACTTGTTATTTTGGTGTATTTTGGTAAGTGCAGATCATGTCTCCGAGGGCAGACAGTTCCAGTCTTTGTTTTGTCGAATATGAAGCTGAAGTCTGAGCTGTCAACTCACCGCTGCCTAAACTCTCCATCATCATCATCATCATCAACATCTCCCAAGGACCCTTAAGCTTAACGGAAGACACTGCAACACACCTGGAGCCTCTGACGCCCACTGTAGTTCGCCTCTGAGCGGCCGTGCACCATCGGGCGAAGCCGCTTTGCTCTGAACTACTCTTTCTGACCGACCGGCTGTCTGACTGACAGCACTCCGGCTCTCCACGTCGTCCTCCTGAGAAGAAAGCCGCGGGAATGCCACTGGGAGCGCCGGCAGTGTGCTGCTTTGTTCCCTCGCTGCGCCGCCGAGCTTACTTCCATCCGCAGAACCCCCCCTCAGAGCCCTGACATCTGATTTGACTCTGGATTTTCGGCAGAGTTCCGGAGAAAGCCGTTACAAGAGCCGTTCCCGGGGCGAGGGTCCAGCCAGCGGAAGAACAGCCAGACGCAAAAACACACTTCATTGATTTGCGGCTAGTGAAATCCACCAGGAGAGGGATGTAAACAAGTAAGATATAAGGCAAGGGCAGTAAATGGCAAGAAGCTCTTCCCACAACACGCCGCATGACTGAAGTGGGCTACGTACAGTACATACAGTAATTTCCCGCATATAAGCCGCATTGTGTATAGGCCGCAGGACAGTGTTTTATACAGGTTAAAAGAAACAAAACCATATTAACCATATCTTCATAGCTGAAGAAATTTTGCAAAATCAATGTATAAGCCGCGGCTAATAGTCGGGAAATTACGGTAGCCTAAATCACTGTGGAGTTGAGCGAGTGTTGAATAAATACTGGCCTGCGTACTGTATGATGATCCAAGCACGAGTCTGTTCACGCACACCATTCCATTTATCACATGGAATGGGGTCACCCATTTTCATCAACCAGCCATTACAGACAGCCAACAACATGCCCACTGGTGCTAGAGGGAGCTGGCACAGACCGAGCGTAGGTGATGAGGAGGTGCCTCCATCCCTTCACACTTCCCTTCGTCACCCGAGAGAAGATGTGTACGGCAGGCTAGACAAGCTGCTTGTTCGCAGGAAGAAGCAGAAAGAGGAGGCCAAGGACGCATCCCAAAATGAGGCAACAAAAGCACAAGCTTTGCCTAAGGCCAACCACTAAAATGCCTGCTGCTTGTATAGCTGAGGGCTAAAGAGAATGGAGGGGTGCTGTGTGTGTGTGTGTGTGTGTGTGTGTGTGTGTGTGTGTGTGTGTGTGTGTGTGTGTGTGTGTGTGTGTGTGTGTGTGAGAGAGAGAGAAAGAGAGAGAGAGAGAGAGAGAGGAGAGAGAGAGAGAGAGAGAGTGTGTTTGTGTGTGTGTGTGTGTGTGTGTGTGTGTGTGTGTGTGTGTGTGTAAGGAACGATGAGCAAACGTGCAAACGTGGGATTAGCAACCAGGTCCACAGCAGACAAGTTGTAAACAGACGTTGAGTGAAGACTGAGGGCTTAGCTCCGGGAATGGACTGGGGCACAAAGGGACGAGACCTCTGGACAAACAGCTCTGAATGAACCCGTCAAGCTCCAACTGGCCAGAGCAGAGAAAAGGGGTAGGAGTGTCGACTGGGGTGTTTGTTTGTCCATTAAGACACACTGGGGGCTTTCACCACGAATCCGCACACAAGTGTGATAGAAATGACATGCTGAAATACTTTTGACATTTAGTGCAATTTGAACAGATGAATCACACAGCACTTTTTTTGTTGTTTTTATAAGCAATAGCATTTTCCTAGCCTGACTCTCGCCAGACCCTTGTAGTTCCGCCATGCTCCACCAGAGGCGTTTCGCTGAGCTCCACACAAGGGTCTGGACGCGAGGGCAATCCAAACCCCTGCCAGTGATCAAAAAATGAGCAACCAATCAGGAGCGCCGAAGCGAGTGTTTGATTCAAATAACAATGGCGGCACGCAGCGAGGAGTCTTGTGCTGACATTGATTCTGCTATTTCAACCGTTTTGTCGAATCTATCGAATATTCATTCTTTAAAAGATTAACAGAGAATAGTTTTGAAGACATTTATTGGTGGCAAGGATGTTTTTACTCTTCTTCCGACCGGGTTTGGCAAGAGCTTGAAGAAGCCTAGCACGTCATTCAAGATAACAGGCAAGTGGTTTATCAAATCACATGCGAGGATGTTTTACAAGGACCCGCCTTCAGAAATACATCTCCTATCGAGAAGTCCCAGATCCTTGTGTGAAGCAGACAACGAACTACAGGATCTGGCGAAAGTCAGGTTAGCATTTTCCCTCCCAAGGGGAAAAAAAAATATCATAAGGTCTTCAAAAAGTTTTGAACTGGTCTCACTTGACACTTTTGAACTTACATTGTGCTCAAATTAGACATCGGATAGACAGCTATAGTACAGAGTTTCAAACATTGACATTTACACTCCACTTCAAAGCATGTCCCTTGTGAGGCTCATCTCGTGAACTTTCACACTGTTTGGCAAAGTTATTCATTCAGCGCCCTGCGCTTTGAGGAAGCTGTGAGCACTGTGGTCCAGTTACTTTTTAGGTTAATGAGTTAGTAAATGGACGAGAACACCCCCTTTCCTCTTTCTTGATCAGTGAGCCGGGTCAACCCCTCAAGGTCAGCACCAGTCCTACGGGATTGGCCAGTCTACTCCCTCAGACAGGTCAATCACGGCTGGACGTCTCCAGACTATTGAATGCAGCACAGGGTTACTGGTATGGTGTTAAGTCTACCAAGCCGATCAATATCAGTGCTTTTGACTTCGTACTTTTAAGTGCAAATACTAAGCTTAAGTTTTTGGACTTAGTAAGTAGAAGTCAACTGCCACTAGCCAGGGTCATGATTGACTCGTCCAGGTAACAAAGAGAAACACAGAGAAAACATTGAAAGGGATGCCAACATACAGTCGTGTCACTAACATTTTTGATACCTCAAGGCTGTCCCACTGCGCTCCATTTGAGCCTCAAGCTGGTTTGCGGTTAAAACGAGACGCACATGCTTATCGACTTTTCCCGCTAAGACTAATGGGTGAGGGGGTCGAGTGACCTTGCCTGCCTCACCACAAAACCCTCTTAGGGAAGGTGATGGAAAAATAAACCTTCCTGGAACGACATCCTGCACTTCCAATTGCTGTCACCCTTCTTTGTATGCCCTTTAACTACTGTTGGTCTTGATATTGGCGGCCACCCAAGCTTTACCTCCAGACAGAGGTGAACTGAGGGCCCCACCACCCACCCACCCACCTACCTACCCCCACGCTGATCACGGGGAGCGATTCCAGCCATGGAACGGAGCGGCACGAGCAGTGGTCCCTGGTGACCCTGCCCTCCACGAGGAATTATCGGCCGGGCCTTCAGGAGTAATCCTACACGGCCCTTTGGAAATGGAGTTTCCTCTAATAAACGTACCTCCTTTCACCAACAGTCGGATCCCATTAAAGCTTAATGTCATACCTCCCAACACCAGGCCCCAACAGCCAGGGCTAATACCAAGTCTACATACATACTTCCCCCTGGGAAAGCATGCATTCTAAAGTTCAGCGCAACAGCAGGTATTAATACTGCCTTCCTGTTCTTTTGAGAAGCCTTCAATTATAAGGGTAATAAAAAAGCTTATCAGTTATTACAACTCCCACTGGCTTTATGAATATGTTACTACAGGCTAACTGTCCTCAGTGGTCATTTGACGCACACGTAATGGAATGCGGACGAGCTGTTTGTGGATCAGCATCTATAAAGCTCATGTACTATATATATTTCATGCAACCTACAGAGGCCAAGCGACTGTAACAGATGTAATATCTGCGTGATTAATACTTGATGTCACCACAATGAATTAACAATATATGTGCCATCCCAGCGACCGATGTTTAGATCCTTTCTATTCTCGCAGTGGCCTACATTTCGATCGCTTCGGGGAGAACAACTTGCAATGCCAGGAATCCATGGCCTGGAGCACAGTGATATATTTGGATGCGCCGCTCTGTGTTGCAGAACCGCGGTGCAATGATGGAGGCGCCGACTGAAGTTTCTGTGGGTAGCACAGGGGCATGATGCAACCGCTGGTTCATCGGGTCTCCGGCGCGCAGCCCACCCCAGTGATAGCCCAGCCACACGAGCAAATCGAATGGCCGTTTGCGCTTCACTAGCTGATTAGTTATTAACACTCTGGTCTAGACACCGTGGCCTGGTTAAGGCAGAGTACTTTGAGACAACACCGAGACAACTCACTAGAGACGGAGCTCTTTGAACAAATAATTATAGAATTTGTTTTGGTCTGCTTCTTTATAAATGGATTTGACTGCTTCTTCAGATTTTTACTTTTAGTCACACTCCCACAGACAAGTATACAAGCCATAGGACTGCTTCCTTACAAAGAAAATCTCATGTAGACCTTAAGTTGACAAATGTCTGCTTCCTTGGTTCCTTAAAAGAAAAGAGACTAGAGCGAGAAAACAAAGAGAGCCTCTACTCAGGTATCTGTAAAAGGTTCATAACAAAAACGTGCATAGTCAAACTCTCTCTCTCTCTCTCTCTCTCTCTCTCTCTCACACACACACACACACACACACACACATGCAAGCATGCACATATACAGTATGCGCTCACGAAAGCACACACAAACCATAAACACATATTTGGTCATTACCACCCACGGCGCACAAGCTTGGAGCCCATGCCAGGCGCTTGCTTAGCTCACTGACAGTACTTTGATTTGCTAATGTTGTGCCCGGAGACTTGAACAAAAGAGGGGGTGATTTCATTGTTACTTTAATCTGATTTTTCCCCTCCCTTCCTCCCTGTACCCCCCCCCCCCCCACACACACACACACACACACCCCACGAGCCCACCCCGCCCTCTGCTCCCTTCTTTCCCTCTCTCTCATTCTCTCTACCCGCATTATCAGGCTCCCATTCCAGGTGTTGGGTTGGTTTTTCTCCCTTTGAACTCCAAAGGGCCTCCTCCTGAGTGGGTTTCAACATGCCTCCACCTGTCCCACACCTCTTCCGCCCGCCCACCACCCCTCTCTCTCTCTCTCTCTTTCTCTCTCTCTCTCTCCCTCTCTCGCTCTACAAAGTAGTTCAGATCCTGGGAGAAGTCATGTTCTAGGTGCCAGCAGGGGCGCACCGGTCATTATCAAAGTGCGGTTCTCGGTGCAGAAACCGGAGAGGGGAGCTTTGCCGCTCCACACTTAGTCTCCAACTGTAATTACGCAGATTATACAGAGGCAAAGGACTGGAATTTGTCATTATTTGCAATTAAAATCCAGTGCAATGTTACAGTGGGCCGCAAAGGACAGTGTTTAGCACCGTTTTTACAGAAACTACCAGTTGTTCCTAGATTTTTTTGCTGTGTAATGACATGCATTGCCAGCAGACAAGATTCTTTGTCCATGTACTAGACTAGAGCATACCTGCCCAAACCTTCCAAACCAGCTAGCAGTTTAGCCAGAGTTTAGGCTTGCAGGAAAATGGATTGTGTCCAATTAAAGTTTAATTTTATCAAAGCACATGGGTGCACAAAGCACACTTTACACTTGAAAGGAGGGGGGAGGGGGGGTTACCTGTGGCAAGACGAACGTGCAAGACGAAACGCCAAACACAAAAGAGAAGAGTGTTCTGAATGAGCCCGCTGTGGCAGGCCTTCTGAATGGTGTTGTCGGTAACTGGACTGTATCTCACCACCATAAACATCAGTGGGGCCTTTGGCAATGAGATCCCCTGCACCTTACAAGACACACTCAGAAAGAGCTACACACACTTATCAGACAGCGCAATCTGGCCTTGTTCTCTTAGCCATTAGCATTCTAAAACTCAGCCCTTGTCCATTATTTATGAGACTTTGCTTCGCAGATGGGTCTCAGGTATCTGTTGCTTTCGTTTTTGATTGATACCGTGTAAGGGCTTTGGCCACGGCCTGTTGTCGTTACGATGCAATCATAATGTCCCAGTAAATAATTTATGGCGCAACACACTCGACAGAGTAAGCTAACAGACCGGTGTCATGAATCAGGACAGGGCACATAATCTCTTAGGCAGAAATGTAAACCAGATGAGGTCAATTGTGCATTGATCTTGGAAGGAGCGAAAGAGGAAACAGCAGCACCTACCGCAAACAGAGAGCCTTGATAGACACACGCTCCTGCAGATTGGTCGGGTTGGTGGAGGGGGTGGTTGGGAAGAAAAAAGGAGAAAATGCAAACAGCAGAGTTAGTGTGCAAACATGGTCATCACAGGTAGACTACTCAGTGTAATTTATGGTGGGAATTTATGGCTGAGCACTGGTTGAATTCCACTTTCATTCTGGAATATAAATGATCCCAGAGCTCACCACTGGTAAACTTTTTCATCTTGGGTGCTAAAAGCAGGCCCCACAGAAAACCTCATTTGGGATAGCCAATTAGACTACATGGACAGTCTATATCTTGTGCAATATAAGTAATGTCAATATTTGACACCTCCTCTGCAGAGTGAGGTCAATCTTATGCTGGACATACTGTGTTTCTACTGTGGTTGTACCTAAAACAAAGTTAGGAGCTCCCACGTTTCTCTAAACACATTTTATTAGCAGTAGCCTGCAACTTTTACTTAGTGCTGAGAGGGGATCTCCAACCCTACAACACTACAGTACATGCTGTTTTATGCCTTTTTAACTGTTGACTGATGAGCATACATTCCTCAGATATTTTGAAGCAGATAAAGGATTAAAAGGTCGACAACACTCAGTGTGAGACCATCATTTCAGCCAATGCCCAGGCTGAAATTTCCCCTCACAGCAGGCGAGGGTCTTAAGTTAAAATGACAGAGGGTTTTGAGTGCACACACGGAGGAAAAAAAGGTTTGATCCTGAGCTCCTAGCTGATAAAGTAGCCTGCGTGAAAGTTTAGGTCGTAGCAAAATAGGCTGTAGTAGCCTATCTCTTAAAATACCTCATTTAAACGTGAGGGATCTTCAGGCTATGTGATCATTTAAAAAAAATGCAAATAAGACAGGGGGTACTATTATGGTCAGGTTAAATATACTAATTGACCAACAGAAATGTCTAAAAAGTTGTTTTTAAATTATATGAGAGTAGGCTACTGTTCACACAGTAGCGATGTATGCCATAAAATTACTAAAAATGAAGCCACCAGTGAATTATTGGTTAGGTCAAATGTAGGCTAAGCCCTAACACATGTAGGCTACAGATGCATTCAATGTCCTTTTTTCATAACAGTAGCAGTAAAGTTCAAGTCGCAGCGACAAACTCACCTTCTGCTTCTTTGGAGATGGTGCTTATTCCAGTTAGAGTAGCAATGAGGATCCACACGAGACCCATGCTTACGGCATGAAATAGAATTAATCCAAATGAAAAATGCGATCTCTAGTTCAGTTCCGAAGTAGAGGTATCAACCATTATTGTTTTCTTGAAGCGTCATACAAATTGTCCGAAGCCACAGAAGACAAGACAACGTCTTGGCTGGGCGTCTGACACAAGTTCCGAAGTCAAGAACAGACAGCAGGTATTACCGAGCATCTGATCTAGAAAGCGATGCGGTTTTGAATCCAGTCCAACCTCTCAACCTAACTTCAAAGCAGCTTGAATCCTCAGTCAGATCCGTATGTTTAGAGTTTGTATTGCATGGCGGAGAAAATGAGCCCTTTGGTCGGGCTAATAATTATAGTTCCACAAGGCTGACTTTTCCCGGTCGCTTCAACCTGCAGTCTAGGCTTTTAAACGAGTCAGTGAAGTGGCTCAGTTGTTGCAGGCGGTTTGCGAAGAAAGAACGCCCCCCTCCCATCAGTGTGGGAAAAGGACCCCCGAACCAAGTTTCAATGCATGATGATTCCTATTGTGGTCTTTCTAAAGGGCGCATGATTCATCCTATGCCTTTCTGCCATTGAGAAGAGTTTTGTGCCAATTAAACTAAAAAAATAAGGCTAATTATCAGGTGCTATACAGACAAAGTAGCATTTTGTGCTTCCATTGACTAATAGTAAATTGTGATAGTAGGTTCATTTAATTCATGGTAAATAGGCCTATACAACACAAGGAAATTGAGCGGACATAAGGCAATTTAAGTCTAAGAATTTATACAACTAACTGGACAAATCAAATGCAGGGATTTAGGGAAGCTAGGGATTTCAATAGCCCAACTGAGCACATCATTTTAGTAGCAATGGATCTAAAAAGGCTACACATACCAAGACTTTATCCTCTCTAATCAATCATTTGAATATTTCGCGTCGTTTGTGCTCCGCTGTGTAATAGCAATGCTGCCCTCTGCTGTTGATCGTACTAAACTAGAAGTATGGCCAAGAGTGAATAGAGGAATCAAGGGGTTCTATCTATCTATATCTTTATCTATATAATTGAACCCCTATGATATTAAAAAGTTATCTAAATGTGGATACTCAGAAGACACATGAAGTCGACAATTTTCCTTGGAAATACTCAGCAGAAATAACACCCCAGAGTTACCATGACCACTTAAGATCATGCAAAATAAATAAATATGAGACACTGGAGAGACTTTTTCCAGAAGTGCGATGCTTTATTTTATTATATTACAACATTTACAATGGGCATGATCACAGTTTGTTTTCCTCCTTAGGCTTTGGAAGAAGGTCTTCATATTTTACAAGTAGTAGCTCGCTAGTTTTGTTGGATAGTATCATCCTGCTGATTATTGGGCCTGAAAAAAAAAAACATAAACAGACAATAAGTATATGCCACGTAGTGCACTAAAACACATGGCATACTAAACATCTCTAACACAAACTCACACTGCCTTTAGAAGGACATGAGTCAAGATGGTTAAATGAAGGACATTTTTGGAGCAATCGCCTAAAAGTCCAGTGCCGCCGATTAAGCTGACTTTGGCTTGAGTAATATATGCATCATAACTATGTCATGCTTCAGCAGCTGTCAGGGAATCAAACCATCGCTGCCACCAACCCAAATACGCAGGTGGGGGATAGCTCTCGCGTTTCCATCCCAAATGTCCCCCTGGCAACCAAATTAGAGGGGAGGAGAGCTGCTGACTGACTTCAAACAGCTGCACGGGAGAGGCGCCTGAAGTACACGGTCTCGCTGACAGACTGCATAACTCCCACCTCGCCCATGACGCTGGCTTCCATCACAAAAAAAGGGCCCCCCGTCCGGACAATGTCGGCAACGTACAAATTCACAAGCGTGGCCGAAATAGTGTGCACATTTCCAACGAAACTCCCAACAAAAATAACAATTAAAAGGTTTGTTTGAGTGCTGTTAGGCCATTTTATTCGAGGTTCACAGGGTCCCATTAGTAAGTGGGAGAGGGGGAATTAGAGACCACACAACATTAGAGACGCCACGGCACCTTGTAATGAGTTAACTTGGCTAATGAGCACTCAGGCTGCTAATTGGCACTAAGGACAGTGGACTGGACACTACAAAGACGGGTACGTACTATAGTTGGCAGGCTTGTGGGAACAGACGTCATTGATGATGGCCTGGATGTTGGCCAGGATCTGCTCTTTGGGCATGTTCAGCTGGAATGTGGGAAAACAACAAGGACTTGTTTTAAGTTTCATTAAAAGTTTAACTGAAATCTGCATAGTTACGTACTGTAGACTGAGTCTCCACCCTTTCTCTAGTTAGCAGAAAAGTATTACTTTGGTAAATATAGCATTTACATTATATTAAGAATGTCTCATAATCCATGATGTATTCATGAAACAAAAAACAGAACTTTCACATTATGGACCCTTATTTGAATGATGAGCAAAGTGTCTTAGTTAGACTTAATGTCTTAAGTTTAACTTAACCTAATTTAAGCCCATGGGCAAGACCTTCAGCATGAACAACGATGAGTCAGCTCAATGCTTCCACATGCCATATGATAGCTATAATTCATACAGAAGAACTTTTCACTTATTGACAGAGATTGCACCTTGCCCAACATTTAAATTAGGGCCTTATTATAAATGGTTTAATATCTGTTCAATTTTTCACATGAAAATCATCAATCAATAATGGACCTACCATGGCAACTTCAGTAGTAATGTAGTTCTCCCTCTCCACCAGGTATTCATGACCGCTCTTGAAAAGGTTTAACATTTTGGGAATGTTCACTCCAACAGTGCCTGGAGGATGGAGATTCACATCGTGCATTTCATTGGTGTAATAGTGTTGTTGTTGTTGTTTTTAATCTTATTAGAAAAAATCAAAGGTCTACCAGATGGGACAGATATCATGATCAAATATCACACAAAAAAAATCTGACCTCTCTTGTTCTTTGGGAACTTCTTCCGAAGCTTGTTTTTTAAAGGGACCAACTTCGGGAGCACTTCAGGCACAGTCAAGAAGAAATCAGCTTGGATTTCATCGTCTAAAATCTGAGAGAAAGAAATACATCAATGCACTGGACACAGCACTGATAACCTGCATATTTTTGAGAATGATGGGGAAATAAAACTTTAAGTGGCAGACAGGCCAGACAAAAGCTACCAGAGCATAGTATGGCATAGTAGACATCTTCATCTCCTGCTGCCTCCAGAAAACAACAAATATACGATAAGACTCTTTCCACCCTGCCCACCATCTCTTTGACGATCTGCCCAGATGATACTGAGCACTTAGAGCCAGCACCACTAGATTGCTGAACAGTTTTCACCCAAAGGCAATCACTAAACTGAACACTACCATGAAATCATCAAGCTAACTGGGATTATGCAATAATTGCATCTATGTTTACAGCATATGTTAGCCGTGTACCTGCTGATAGTGTGAGTGTTGGTATGGAAGTGAGAGTGGAATGTACAAATGTTATTTATATAGCTCTATTTTATTTCTTAACTTATTTTTTATTTATTTATTGCTTGAGATCTGTCCTCACTTGGTGCAATGGAATTTTGCTTTCTTTTACAATAAAAGGAATCTGATCTGAATCTGTATGTTGCATCATCCACCAAAGTTAGAACCAATGTTAATCTCCGATGCTATAACCCAATGTACCGACATCCCTCCTAGCATACCACATATGACATTTCCTAATTAGCAGCCAATGCAGGACATTCCTGAAGCAACAGCCTGTTGATAGGATGGCTTTTGCTTTCAAGTGAAATATTGCTTTGAGGCCCATTGTCATCACAACAGCTGCATCTTCTGCATGCTTTCTGTTTGAATTCCCTCTGAAGTTATGCACACTCACAGAACACCCCCCCATCCACTCCACCCCACCCAACCCACACCCCCAATCAGTGAGCTGACTGCTGTGTGAATCCAATCCTCTGTGTGCCCGCCAAGTGCTGGGACTTTTGGCACGGCCACCGCTGGCTGGGCCCGGCTAGCGGGTTTTTTACGAGGAGTCCGGCGCTGAGCCTCTCACCTTCTGCACGAGCTCCGCCCCGCCGACATGCGTCGCTCCATTCTGCAGGGCCAGCTGCGCCTGTTCAGCATTCTGCAGAGACACCGCATCGCACCGCACAGGGCCATATTAATAGAGTTGGGAGGGGAACGTGAGCGCCATTCCCAACACACCCCCACCAACAGCCACACAACACGCATTACATAGAAACAGGGTCGTGCAGAGTGCTACTGTTTGCACAGTGTTAAGGAACCAACGGTATGCTTTTTCACTATATCATCATTGAATCCCCTTAGAATTATAAGGTTCTATCTGACATTTTTGTCAAAATTTAAATTATTGACATACAGTACTCCTATTCAGTGGCAAATTCATAAGGTGAGGTGAGGCCTTTCTTGAAGCTGTGTGCATTTGTGGACATTATGGAATATCTCAGAATGATAGGGTTCTAATTGCATTCTGAGTAGTTCTAAGGGGACGATATTGTGTTAATATCTATGAATATTATAATTCAGCTATTTATTGTGTTGATATACTATACTGTATACAACTGAGTGTTCTCTTTTGTGTAGTCAATCTACTCACCTCTGTGAAAACGACAACTTTGTTTGGTTCCGTCTTGAAAGGATGGGGTAGCTGCACCGTGCTGACGAAGGGATCTACCTTCCTCTGTGAAAGTAATTAAAGACTGATTAAAATCCGGCAGAGCAAATCTCAGTTGCCCCACCACACTTCATAACAGACAAAGCTGTCAGCTTTAGCTGCATGTTTGAACAACATTACAACAACCCCAAGGTGGCTCCAAGTGATGAATCTTTTATTTTGCTAAGAGTGTTTCAGTGTTTTCAATCCATTATGCCTTTCTCTGTGAGCCTGACATTCATAGGGACCTTTTGAAGATTAACGACAGGGAAGACCAACAAAGACAAAGCTGTCAGCCTCTACTAACACCATAAGTAAAGCAACACTGCCACTTTTTAAGCAACTTTTTGTGGGCAACTATCCATAGCATCATTTTTAAATGACTTTTGCTAACATATGATCCGGGGAAGGACAGATAGGATAATAATCATGTTGTTCTGTGGAATATGACAGCACATATAATGCACACAAAGAAAGAATAGCTTTTACAGCAAAACAACACCAAGTAAAGCTTCGCAATCACTGTTATTCCATGGTAAAGATGAGCAAGATTTTTGTTCAATCATCATAGTATCATCTTAAAGTGAAGCAAATTTCTTCTGGAAAAACATCTGTTCCATGTTTCACAATGTTGCACAACCAACCAATAAAACAACATTTAATCTTACTAAATGTAATACAACTTAATTCATATTAAACTTGATTTATCTATTAAATGTAATTGCTATTTAATTGTATCCTTATAGGATTCCTCCATAGAGTCTGCTTCTTCTTTCCTCCTCTACCTTCAGCTAAGGGCATAGACACACCATGTAGCAGAAGTGATTAGGTGTTAAGTAAACCATTTGTGTTGATCAAAGGGGTGTACTCAGGCTTTCAGTAAACCCTGACCAAGCAGTCTGAAGTAATTTACTGTGACCTGTATTCTGCTAAATAAGTTGGTCACTTTTGCTGTATTCTTATGGTATGTAAATCGACATTTGTCATGCATTCACCTGCCAAAGGTGTTACATTTATAACCAGGAGCTCCACCAGAAAAATATTTGCTGGGATGATTCAGGCATAGTTACTTTGTTTTGAGCCTTGATCTCCACATATAACCTGTTACAGACCAGGTAAAGTTTGCAGCATAAATTGCTGTGGTGATTTGGCCAGATTGAAGCAATCCAAGTTTATGTTTTCTTTTTTTTTTTTTTTGCTACAGGGCTCCCTCTACAGTTGTGCACTACTTGTGCTTTACACCCTTTAATTACTACTCATGTCTTGCACCCTTCCCCCTGGACATCCTGCCATGTCCAATGACTGAAGGTAGCATTATACAATTCCATAAAACTAGGCTGTTGCACAATTCCCATAAAGACATTTGTGATCCTCTGGACTGGGGAAGGGTGACACTGCAAGGCTGGTGCTCCATAGGAAGGCATGCCATTCTCCATATTAAAAGTTGACTTACGTCCAAAATTATGTTGAAGCATAAAGGTAAACAAACTGACATGGAAAGCCTTTCAAAGGGAGCCACATTTGTGTCATTGGAAACTCCTGGTTTTCATCTCAATGTGCCTTGTTAATCCCTTAACCTGGCTTCCTAGTACATTTGTCAGAAATTACATTTTGTATAATTGTCCTGTTGGAAAGTCCAATTTCTGCCTACGAGATTCCCTGACGACCTTATGCTTTGATTCCGCAGTTGACTAGAACGCTTCTCTTGATTAGCAGAATGTCCATTTTTTTAAAGGGAAACTATGCAGGATTTCGGTTTCGCTTTTCGTTTTATGCTTGCAGATTTCTCTGCAGAGCCGCCCCTACAGCTTTAGCGTGTATATTTTACAAAACTTAATCGGTCAGTCTGCTTTTTCATGAGCATGATCACGACTTGTGAGGCTGGGGACTTTCTGTTACAAAGTGCCGGAATAGCCACTGACCTGGTGGCACAAAACTTTCATGTGTGGTTTTTCCACACAGAGGCGCTGGGGGAAGCGTGACAGCCGTCATTCAACCCGAAATAAGTCAAATAACCATTAATGACTCCGAAGCTGATTAGTTAAGGCAAATGAAGCTAAAAAATCGTGCATAGATCTGCTTTAAAGGTGAACTACAGAATGCACGTTTTTTTTAGCTTAATTTACCTTAACTGATCAGCCTCGCCATCATTTGGAATGGTTATTTGAGTTATTCCAGGGTGAATGATGGCTGTGTCAGTTCCCCCTAGCGCCTGTGAGCGGAAAAACCACGCTTGCAAGTTTGTGCCACCGGGTCGGTGGCACTTCCAGCACTTCGTAACAGAGTCTCCAGCCTTGCGATAATGCTCATGAAAAGGCAGACTGACCGATTGAGGAGTTTTGACAAATATACATGCTAAAGCTGTAGGGAAAGCTCTGCAGAGAAACCTGCAAGCATAAAACGAGAAAACAGCAAAGAAAACACCTATCCTGCATAGCTCCTCTTTAACTTGCATAACACAGTGAAAGAATATGCACAGAGATGTGTATATTCTCCAGCCAAATTTTCATGGATGCGCATAGAATATGTAAATGAGCTGAATGGTATCCCAGCTCACCTTCCACACCATCATGCCACCACGAGTTTATCCTGCCAGAGTTTCAGATGGCTCAGAATCATGATCCACAACCACAACAAGAAAAAACACTCTACCTTTTTCTCAAGTTTCAAGTCCAGCCTCAGGCGTAATGTCACAGCCTGGTCTGGGGCGGTGAACTCCAGCCTCTGGAACTCCTTCAGCATGTCTACAGCTGTGTCTGCATCGTAGGATGGTTTGGGGTAGAATCTCAGCATGTGCACGTCGTCCACTGGCTCCCAGGCCACGTAGCCGATTGGTTTGTGCCGACCTGTGTTATCTATGACACGGTTTTCCTTTTTCTCCTTCTTGTCCTTGTCCTCTTCTCCTTTCTTTGCTTTGGGCTTGGGCCTAGGGAACAAAATATATACAATTAAATTGCCAGAACGTGCATAGATTGAGATGGACAGATGTGCAGTTGAATAGGAGGTAGGTAAAACAACACTGCTAGTGCATTTAAATGTGTGCAATGTGTTTGCTAAATACTACTACAGAAGAAATAAATAGAATACAATATAGCTGTACAACGGTACAATATTTCTAGCCTAGTACAACATAGCGGTGCAAATAGAATGAATATCGTGCATTTAGCGCACAGATGATAAAACTCCAGAGACGGGAGTCATATGCTAGTGTATCGCAGTGGGCTCCTAGTGGCCATTATTACTGCATAGTTTAGGGAACCTCCAACTGAAAAATACTCCTCTGACCAAGTAGGTCATGAAGGGGATATGACATGAGGTATTGTTGTGCACACTGTTTCTCTAAATTGACAACCAGTAGGGGCTCCAGAGTCACCCTCTGGCTGTCAGTGTGGCTAGTCAAACAGCAATAGACAGCTTCTGGAAAAACTGAGTCCTGGTCGAAGAACAGCAAGCTAAAAATATGATTAAAAAAAATCAAAACTCACTTTGCTGCTGCAGCTGCATATGTCCTGACATATGTCTGACGCACCACATTCTGAGACACCCTTGAGACGCATGGTGATGCTAGACTGAGTCTTTGGCATCCAGCTAGAACTGAAGAGAGGAAATATGTTGGTCTAGAACTGTAAACAGTACAGACAACACAGCAACAACTACACTTGGCACACGTCAATTTGGAGTAGCTTAGATATTCATGAACAATTTAATCACAGAAAGGATGTCAAGTTCCCAAAACAGGAGGGGCTAGTTTACATTTTCAAAAGCATTTCAACTGAGCGTAACTACAGGCAGCAGCACTTTCAGTTAGCCTTACTTCAACGAATACGCATTTTCCAAATTAAAGCCTAATGGTACACATCCCTACATCAACGCCCATCCATGGATTATCCATCACATCAGAGCTTGTGTTAACGTTAACGTGATGCTGTCTGGCCAAGGTGTCCTGTTGCATGCATGCCACTGATGATAGCAAATCTAGCACAGGCCCATTAACTAATACCGTTATAAAACAGCTAATTTAAAAAATGATGCTTTAAAGGACAATTTTCTTATTAAATTATTCAATGGTTTTGCACATAAAATAAAAAAAATAACTGTCATCTGACCTCTTACGAGATTCCTCGCGGACGCTGCCATATTTACGCTTTGAGTTCTCACACACCGGAAGTGCCGTCGGGGTAAAGAAATTCTCCGTCTTTGAGTTCCGACCTATCTGGTTCCGATTTAACGAATTGATTGTGTTTGGCTCAAATATCATATTTTGCAGTAATTGATTGACTAGGCTGTCTCTGGTATGTAGTTTAACATTTATTGGTGGAAATGTAAGAATCAATTAGATTTATATGTAAAACAAATGTAAATACATTAAAAGGCACAGTAAAATGAAGACACCTAAACACACAATTAAATATTGCATTTAACCATTTATCAAATCAATTAACTAAAGTATGATTTGCCTTTTAGATTAAATAAGTGGGCAATCCCTTATTCTGTTGCTCCCATAAATTCCTCAATCGAATATGTTAACCCTGGACTGTTGTCATTTTGGTTACTGAAGTACTTTGAACACATTTTCCCAAAGTTGATCCCAAAGTTTACTGAAATGAGTTCAGGGGTCAATGTCAAGTGTGCGATTTAGGCCTAGTGGTCTTTAAAATACTTTGTCTGGCCTTTTATTAATGTTATAAATGAATGTCAAAAGAAGCTTAATATATGACTCGTTTTAAACTGACTAAATATGACTCGAGTTTCATCAGCATTTGAAATCGTGGTGAAAATTGATAATACATTTCCCCCCCAGTAGGATTAAACTTTTCTTCCCCAGAAGTAGTCTGGGGCGGAAGCCATGATTGTTGTCCTTCCCTGTGCCTCTCAGGAACGTCTACAGGCTGAACGGCACACAGTTCTGCCTGCATGTCTTTGACAATATTTTTCACGATTCTCCTCTCCCCCCTTCCGAATGCAGGTAATGTTACGCAGGTTAACTTTCTGGTGACATTATCGGGAAGCTTCGAAACGCTTGGTATTTGTGAATTTAATGTAGCTTGTTAGCTAGCTAATTTGTTTACTCCGCCTCCGAGGTTTTTGGTCAGCACTGAAGAGGGTGTGCGTCGCTGTCTGTCTTAAGGCCCACGGTACACTACCATGGATTTTAACCCCATGTACAGTTGACAGTTAAATGGCTAGGTTCACGATTTAGGGAACGTTTTTACTATTATGAAAATGGATGTATTCACAGTTTACTGAAGGAATTAATAGTTTATCCATTGAAGACGTGAAGTGCTCGCGCTCTTTGCAAGCAAGCCTGCCAAACTTATTTTATGTTTATGCGGGTCGACGCAACTATTACTTTTGACAGTCGAGTGTCTTGCATGTGTTTCAACCCAGCTGTCTGTGACCCCACGCCTGCCCGTTTGCGATTAAGTAAATGTATTTTTTTTTTTTTTTAAATCATAGCGAACATATATGAACCCTATCAGGAGCTGTTGATCACTCACTTCAGTGACATTGCACGAATGCAGAAGCCTACCAACATTTGTAGCATTTACAGTTTAATTCAGTTTAATAAACCTGACATTCTGATTTCTACCAGTGGAGAGATAGATAAGCGATGCAATCGAAGCTGAAGCAACTTCGAAAGACTTGTTATGAAAGTTTGAATCTCAATTTACGAACGCACCCTTTATTTCGACACATTGAAATGGACTCCAGAACGTTACATAAGTACCTACGCTTAGTCCCCTAACATTAAATCCGAGGAGGACGTGGAACGGAGCAACACAATCTGCAGGAGGATTGTACATAAAGAGGAATGTTCTGTCACAACAATATGCGACATGTTAATGTCACTGTTTATGGTGCAGTCATTGCCACGTGTTAAATGTGTATGTCTGTAGAATACTTGGAAAGGGGACTGTAGTCTGAAGTAACCTTATGATGACATAACACATGCTTGCGTATGCAGCTACCAGCTGTAAGCTAACCATTACCCTCCATGGTATTATATGACGTCCAGCCTTCGCGTTTTAGTCTGGCAGATTGTGGTATAAACTGGTGTAGAGACTTTAATTAGCATTCTGTGAGGCCCCGATAATGCTTTAGCCAACCTGATCTTCTGCTGATATTGTTAGGGAAATATTTCTCTGATGTAGGTCTAAGTTCTTTTGATACCTGTATTCAGATCATGTTCAAGTTTGCCCAAAGATCCCTTTCGCGTACGTTTACTCATTTATCTCACACATATCCATGTCAAATAAATGACTGAATTCACATCAAGCACTACTTTTCTGGTGGCTTATAAATTGTTTCTGAAAAAAAAACAAAAAACACTGGGTATCTTGCTGACCATGTCAGTTGGTAAAGGAGTCTGTTGATTGTGAGCATTTGCTAGGCAATACACAGCATTTGCAGTACTTGCTGTAAAAGAGAGCTTGCTTGCTATTGTCATGCTTGCCACATTACAACCACAGGCTATTTTATAAAAATGTAGAATAAAAAATGCCGGATGGCTGCACTCACTGTTAATGACATGCAGACTGTACAGTTGTGTTGTGGCTGTTGAATGTTTTGGGTCAACCGTGTGGCAGACAGCGAGGAAGGTACACTACTTTATACCAAGGCTCAACTCTTTATTTCATCCCCTCTCGGTTCTCTCCCCTTAGATTAACAGGTATGCCAAAGGAAAAATATGATCCTCCAGATCCTCGGCGATTATACACCATCATGTCGGCTGAAGAGGCGGCCAATGGGAAGAAGTCACATTGGGCAGAGTTGGAAATATCTGGTTGGTTTGTTTCACATTTTCTGTGTTTGTGGCTGGTCATGAAACCCAATCCATCTTTCAACACTTCTAACATAACATTCACACAGGCCACATTTTCATTCATTCAGTCATTGAGCCATCATTCATTCATTCATTCATTCATTCATTCATTCATTCATTCATTCATTCATTCAGCCATTCATCCAGCCATTCATTCAGCCATCAGTGCTAGTCTGACCTTTGACCTTCCGCTGTTGCACAGGGAGGGTGCGTAACCTGAGCAGCTCCCTATGGACGCTTAGCCACCTGACGGCACTGCACATCAACAACAACAACCTGAATCGCATCCCGCCCGACATTGCCAAACTCCCCAACCTGGTCTACCTGAACCTGTCATCCAACAAGCTCCGCAGCCTGCCCGCAGAACTCGGCAACATGGTTTCTCTCAGGTAGTCATGTATTTGCATCATGCTTTTCATTTCCATATGTGTCTCACATAAATAGTAGTAAATTCATAGTTATGTTGTTATTATACTTCTGTATGGAGATACGACTAAAATACGTAAAAAATATTTTTTTTACTAATCAGTGAACTGAATTGTTCATTGTCATAGAACTTCAGTGTTGGATTCAAGTTCCTTTTTTTTAGATTTTCATTTTTTTTCCCTCTTTTTTTTCTTTAGGGAATTGCTTTTGAACAACAATTGTTTACGAGTTTTGCCTTATGAACTTGGTCGGTTGTTTCGCTTACAAACCCTGGGTCTGAAAGGTGTGTCTCATACTCTGCCTGCATATTCTGAAAGAAGCTTGGTACAGAATGTGATTATTTGTTTATTTTTTTAACTGAACCTGACTTTTTCACCAGGTAATCCCTTATCCCAAGACATCCTTAACCTGTATCAGGAGCCAGATGGAACGAGAAAGCTTTTGAACTACATGCTTGACAATCTAGCAGGTAACTTTCTAAATTAACTTTTAATATGATATTTGTGTCTGTCAATTAAGAGGAAACTTTGCTGGTTTACAGAGACATTTAATCTGTTTAAATCCAAATCCAGTCCATCCAGAACAGCTTCCTCAAAGACCGTGGGTTACTTTGAACGAGCGAGATCCGTTGGCTTCCTCAGGTACGCAATTTTTTTCAATTATGTTAATGTTTTTACTTTCCATGGATATCTTTACATGTCCATATTCTTGAGAGTCTCAGGTTTCATATGGTATATGGCATTACTATGGTAGTCTGATAAGATGCCAAACAAGGCATGGTAAAGTGCTCGGAAGGTGTGTGGGAGGTGGGTCACCTGAGACCAGGGTGCCTGGTAAGAGGCTACCTGATTCACCATAGAGTGTGTTTCAAATGCCAGAGATACAAATAGTCAACTACTACAAGTGATTGCCTGTCTGACTCCGAGCTCAGTGGTCATTTTTTCCATCAGGCCCTATGTGTGGTCTACATTTGGTCCCAACACCATGTCGTTTGCCCCCTCAGCTGTGTTCACTGTCATGAGCTACAACGTCCTGTGTGACAAGTACGCCACTAGGCAGCTGTATGGGTACTGCCCTTCCTGGGCCCTGAACTGGGAGTACCGCAAGAAAGGCATCATGGAGGACATCACCAACTGTGATGCTGACATTATCAGTCTGCAGGTAGCTGCCATCGCCAAGTTGTTGAAATGACTGAATATCATGTATTATGGGTTACACAGGTGGGCTCTTCTAAAGTCAGGTGTACAGTATAGAACAGTACTGTGTTAACACTGGTCTGTTTGTATGTTATTTTTGGCTGCACTTACATATACCAAATCCATTGCTACAGTAAGATATCTGAAAAGAGTATGCGGTAGACATCATAATATTCAGTAGAATATGTCCTGCCTTTTTGTATTTTTTGGTATAAGTGCAGTGTTCTGAGTGGAAGTTGGTTGCAGCCATCTTTGTCTTCCCATAGGAAGTGGAAACAGAACAGTACTACGCCCTCTTTCTGGAAACACTAAAGGACCGTGGATATGACGGGTACTTCTGTCCAAAGTCTCGTGCCAAACTGGTGTCAGAACAGGAGCGCAAGCATGTGGATGGCTGTGCTGTGTTCTTCAAAGCTGAGAAGTGAGTAGAACCAAAACATTGAAGGTTCCATGTTGCTAGAACTCATGGCACCCTCCATTCTTGTCCTGGTCTTAAAGGTAAACTATGCAACGTTTTTCAGTTAATCAATTCGTTCCATACTGTTATATCTGATTAAATGAGTCATTACCGGTCGAACAATGTTTTTTTTCGGCCGCCCTAGTGGTCTGTAGCGGTAGAACCACGCTTGCAATTTCAGGAGCCCTCGGCACCCATGGTCTTCTTGTGTCATGTGAAGTCTCATGAAAAGGCACGGCAGACTAACCGATTGAGGAGTTTTGTAAAATATACACGCTAAAGCTGTAGGGGAAGCTCTGCAGAGAAATATGCAAGCATAAAACGAAAAGCGAAACCGAAACCGGCGATGAAATCGCCAATCCTGCATAGTTTTATGCATTTTCACACAACCCATGCTGTTTTTTCATCTTCTTCTTCTTCCCATAGGTTTTCCTTGGTGCAGAAACACACAGTTGAGTTTAATCAGGTTGCCATGGCAAACTCGGAAGGCTCAGAGGTCATGTTGAACCGTGTCATGACCAAAGATAACATTGGCGTCGCCGTTCTGCTGGAGGTCAACAACGAGCTCTTCTCTGGTGGTAAGGGAATTAGTCAGTTCCATGTCCAGCATGTGTTGAGTGTTTGTATTTCCCACGTGTCTGTGCTGTGAGTCATGATGTTGCAGTACCAAATTCTGAACAGTAGATGGCAGGTTCAGACCTAAAACTGAGAAGTATAATCAGGTTATAAAGAAACATGGCTCTGTAAACAAATGCCATGTCCAGTCACTGTCTGGCACAAAACGCATTATTGTACATTATGCAATTTTCCTTTCCAATCACACAAAGTATTCCACTGTTTAATGCTGTTAACAATGTGCAAAAGCACAACAAATACTATAATTTTTTGAGGATATTTTTGGGGGCTTTTTGCCTTTATTGTGACAGGGTAGTGAAGAGAGTGAGTGGGAGAGAGATGGGGGGGGTCGGGAAATGACCTGGGTCGGACTCAAACCTGGGTTCCTGTGAGCATTTGGAGCCAATTGTGGTGGGCGTCACAGCGCCATCCCAAAAATGATCATCATAAAGCACAAAATAAATACCTTGAAAGTTTTATTGTAGCAATGGTGTTGATCACAGACAAGAACAAAGACCTGACACTGTCATTCATCATAATTATTTCATGATTTATTGTATGAAAGCTTTTCACTTGGATACCAGACTGTATTTAAACACAATGTCCCACCTTCGTTAGAACTTTTCAATACCTGCAGTCTGAGCACATCACAAGCATGATTGAAACGTACAGTGTACAGTATGTCTATACCCATCTTAGGTGGGACTTGTGGGACAGACTTGTCTGTCTGACTGACCTATTGAGCACGTCCCGCAGGTCTAAAGTCCTCACCAGACAAACAGCTCCTCCTGGTGGCCAACGCTCACATGCACTGGGACCCGGAGTTCTCGGACGTGAAGCTGATCCAGACCATGATGTTCCTGTCGGAGCTGAAGAGCATCGCCGAGAGGGCCTCGTCCTCCGTGGGCTCGGGCTCGCCGGACTCGGACCCCGCGTGCATCCCCATCGTCCTGTGCGCTGACCTCAACTCCCTGCCAGACTCCGGTATGGCATTTCAGCTTCAGCTACCATTTAGGCCCAGGTTGAAATGATCACTACATGAATGTGCCAGAGAAGCGATATAGCCAAGTTACTGGACAGCCATGAGAAGCAGTCTCAATGACTTTAGTACACAGTACACAGTAGCTTACAAAGGCTCAGGTAAAAGGAGTAGTGTTTTCAATGAACATTGAAGCAGATATGTTACAGGCTTTAGTAACATACAATGTTAAATATGTATATGCATAACATAATATTTAGAAAAATGGAATAAAGTGCAATGAAAATATGAATGATGTTTCATAGGTGTGGTGGAGTATTTGAGCAGTGGGGGAGTGGCGGAGAACCACAAGGACTTCAAGGAGCTCCGCTACAGCGAGTGTCTGACCAACTTCAGCTGCAACGGCAAGAGCGGCAAGTCGGACGGCAGCATCACACACAACTTCCAGCTCAAGAGCGCCTATGAGGGCAGCCTGATGCCTTTCACAAACTATACCTACGACTTCAAGGTACTACCCCCCCCCCCCCCCATCCCCAAATCCCCATTCCCCAAATCCCCATTCCCCATGAACACAGACACATTAGACACACTCAACAGTGAGAAGATGCAAGAAATAACAATCCGAATCAATCAGAGTTGACCAAGTACGTTGATGCACATGCAGTACTATCCTGTGTATTGTCTATAAGCGACAGGACAGTGTTTCATGTAAGTTAAAAGAAGCAAATCCATATCAATACCATATTAGTTGCCCCTCTGTAGTAATCTCATAGCTGGAGAATTTTTGCAAAATCAATGTATAAGCCATTAGTGCAGGGCGATATGTAGCAAAATAAAGTGTTTGGAACATTTCTAATTGTTGGAAAATTACAGTAAAGCATTTGGTTTTGCAATAAATCCAAATGAAGTACATAACGCAGTATCACCCACGACCTGCTGTCTGCTCTAACCCTCCTGCAGGGTGTTATTGACTACATCTTCTTCACCAAGACCCACATGAGTGTGCTGGGCCTGCTGGGCCCACTGGAGACCCAGTGGATGGTGGACAACAACATCACGGGCTGCCCGCACCCCCACATCCCCTCCGACCACTTCTCCCTGCTGGCCCAGCTGGAGTTACACCCACCCCTGCCCCCCCTCAACGGCCTACACCTGCCCGTCCACAGGTAGCGCAGATCCCAGATCCCAGTTAACCCTTTCTTGTACTCCGTACCCCACCTCTCTCCCAGCTACCCACCTCATCATCCCTTTTTGTTGACGATACCCCCACCAAACCACTGAACAGTCATAACATCACAAACTCAGTCACACATACACTAAGAGGGGAGTTAAGTCATATGCCTACTTTGACCCCCCCACCCCCCTTTCCTCGTTCAACCTTTGCACAAGATTGTAACTTTTTTTCCATTTGGGGAAAAAAAAAAAAAGATTAAATGCTTGATACCAAATTAGGGTTGGGATCTCTCACTTACCAGACATTTTGCTGTAGACAACAGAGCAAGACCTGTCAGTCATTGAATTGATTTAGTATAAAACCAGGCACATTTGTACACTGTGGATTATTAGAAGTTAAACGTTGTGATCCGTTTCAGTCTATACTGGATAACATCACCAAGACACTCACGAAAGGAAGCCCCCTCATAAGTGATTTTTTTTTAAAGAAAATGTGTTCATCATTGGCATTCAGCCATGGCCTTTAAACGTTAAATGTTGTTCCCAGCCCTTTCCACACTGTCCTCCTTATCAATTTAGCTTTTAATGTTTTCATTTTGAATGGAAATGTTTTTAGATAAGGCAACTGCTAACACAGTGGAAGTTTGACTTTCTTTATGTGTATGTGTTTTCTTTCTTATGCAATGTCAAAACATTTCACCCACCGCTAGTACTTAACAGTATGAGCCCTGCTCCTTTTTGTGGTTGCCATGGAGATTAAACAGGATCCCAACCCTCTTGACTAAAACCCAGTTTTTGTTTGTGGCTTTTCTGCACTCTTGAGTTTGGCCCTTTTTATGAAGGTTTCCTCATAACCGCTTGGCTTTTAGATTGCTTGGCATCGTCATGCTACACCTCTCGGGTCAAATGATTGGCTTTATCACTACTGAAATTAATGCTTTTTGGAGTATATTTCAAAGGCTTCCCCCACTGACAGCTGGTGCTAAGAGAAAGACAAAAACACAGCATAAATGAAATGTGTAGGATCTGGTAGTTTCAGAAAGTCCTAGTTCATCTGAATCAAATGTTTGCGCGTTCCAAGGTTACAAGAGTCCTTGTTTTTCTCTCTTGCCCAGTCATTGTAGTTTTCCATGCTGCTTGGCAGTTATCACTATGCCCAACAAAGTACCCAAAATGTCCCTTGGTGAGAATATTTGAAATCAGCAGGGCAGTGCCCTTTCCGATTCTACTGTCTTTCATTTACTAAGGAGCTCAGAGTGAATTCTACAGCCATACGTTTAATTATGTAATGTCCGTAGTCATTCTGTATAATCAATTTCTCAGATATTACAGAAAATAAAGAGGATCGTAAAGGTTGCTCAAGCAGCTCACATGTTGTTGCAGTATTTGTGAAATATGTCATTCAATTAGTTGGATTGTTATGTGGACGGTGGCTGAGAAGGGACACACACCAATGTAGTGTGTAGTGCCCTTTTGATAGCTTGATGTATTTTGTTTTTTATTTTTATTCAATTTGTTGCGAAAAAGGTCAATTTTCTGGGTATGTTGGGAGGTAAAACATTACCTTTTCTCACCTATGTCTTGTTATATTTAATGATGTTGTATTGTGTGTGTGTGTGTGTGTGTGTGTGTGTGTTCAGTTTGCAATTTAGCTTGAAAAACCAAAGTCTTCCCCTACTGGCACTGGTTTCTTCTTAACACCTGATTGTGTGAAATGTGAAATGAAATGGATTTGAAATGGCTTTTTGTGGTGTGCGCTGCTTGAAGTAGAGGCTTTTGCTTTTGCAACCAGCAGTAGGCCAAAGCTGCATTTGACAATTGTGGTTACTCACTCGTCTGACTGAATTTTGCGTCATCTTGATTAACTCTTGTTCAGTTAAATGCTAACCTTCTAGAATCCAGAATCTCCCTTTTGCACCTGTCAATTGTCAGTATTTACAAATTATTCAAAAATGCATTTATTTCCACCCAACCGCACGTACATTAAAGGTCACTTTTGTCATCTGGTTAAGGACTTCTTTTGGAAAAAGAAGGTAATCCATAGCCCACAATCTTTCCACATTATGTTTCCTCGGTCAATGCGATGCGAGCTGAGCTGTACATTGTTTCACAGCATTTAGACAGAGTATGTCCATCTGATGTGGCAAGTCAGGAATAGCAGTGGAAAGAACAAAAAAAAAAACCTCCGAGCAGCAACAGAGTCTTTTCATCGTGTTGGGGCTCCCGCCCACCTTTTGCTGTGACACGAGCACATGTGGTGGAGAAGTACAAGCCACCACATCTCTTCCTCTGAGGAGAGGCTCCGCGCAAAGGTCACCCCAGCGTTTTTGAGCACGGCGTTCAGCCAGATTTGCATTCACAATGGGGGACCCACAAGGTTCCGCCTTGTGAGGAAAAATGTAACTTTTATTTCAAAACAGCCCCTCAGTGTTGAAGAGTGGGATGCTCGTCCCCCCCTCTCACCACCAACTGCCCCTTTCACCTTTTATGACTAATAGGCCATATGTGGTCAAACCTCATGAAGTAACCCTATTCAGTGAAAGTAATGTCACGGAGTGCAAGAAATGTGCGTAGTTCATCCGCACGGTTTGCAAATGTGTGAAATAGAAGTGTGGGCGAGTACAGTTCGCAAATGCACATCTTCGGCGTGGATGTCTCAAGCATCCTTGATAAGTGGTCAAAACTTTTTTTTAAAAGTACGAGGCGAGAATGTGCATTTAGTGCAGCAGCATATGAGTCAGACTGAATAAGACAAGTTAGTCAGTGAATGTCAAATGTCCATTGTGTAATTGCCTTGAGAAAGTTAAAAGAAGGCATTTCATCCTTGTGTTGCATCAGATGTGTCCCTAATGCCTTGGCTGCACCTCGTACTTAGTTGCACCATTAGCAATTAACATGCAACCTTACATTGTATGCAACCCCAAGTATTTACTCTGCGATGTGGCTATCCACTTTTGAAGTCAGTGAAGTGTATCACACTGCAGGCAAATTATGAAATAGCATGTGCACTTTATATACGTGGATGTTTAAACAATTGTGTATGCATACGGACCATATCCTTCCATGTGAGGATGCCCCTGTGTTGACTTTTGTCCAGACCTGTGCCTAGTTTGTACTCTCTCCAACAGCAGCACTGCCTGTGACTCTCAGAAGCTCAAAGACTAGGCCTCCTCCAGCTGCAGAGCAGAGCCCTCCACCACCACCTCCTCCTCCTCCTCCTCTTCCTCTTCCTCTTCCTCTTCCTCCCCCATCCGTGTGCCGTCTTATCTGCCCAGCACCAGCAGCGAGCTGTCGGGCTGGGCTCAGGTCTCCTCCTCGAGGGAGGGACCCGGTCCAGTCCGATTGGAACCTCCACTGCCAGCCTCAGTCTACCTGGGGCCGTACCGCAGTTACGCGTTCGTCGAAAGCCGCCGCTACCACCACCACCACCACCACCGCTGCCATTTGCTGCCGTAGCCCTCCCTAAAGCCAGCTTTTCTGTTCTTCAACCTGATTTCTAAGCCCTCCCCCTCTCTCCCCATTCACATCCCATCCCATCTCATCGCAAGCTTCACCAATGACACAGCTCCACACTGACTGGACGGAGCACTTGTAACTATCTCATTTCTCATTCTTGAGAATATGTTCATTGTTTTTCCAACGTCAGTGGTGAAGAGTTAAAAGATCGCAATGACTAATCAGTCTGTCAGGCTTTATCCCAGCAAGCATGGCTGTTGAAGGATGAATTAGTTATGTTGTTTGATGGTTTTTAAAAATCCAGACTTTTTGTTGATTTTGGCTCCTTTTTGTTTTGTATCTTTTACGTGTGGATCTCCTTGGGGCAAAGAACTTCTTCTGTCATTACTGCACGTGTTGCGTTTTCTTCACCCGTTATGACTGATCGTGTTAGTTAGTCAGCACACCCCTCGGCGTAACGTGGGGAATTGCATTGAAATGAGTTGCAAAGTCAGTTTGGGAGAAGTAACGTTATGCCCCAGACGTGTTTTTAATTGAGTTTGTAAACAAACAAACAAAGAAGAAATATATCTGGTTGTTAACCTCAAGCACAGCCCTTGTCAATGGCTCATGAATTCAACATTTTGTCAGCAAAATGCAATAAAATCAAAACTCAGTGTTGCAGCTGATGTACAGTATACTGATGTACAATTAGGAACTCTTGGTCTTTGCAGCAATGGAAAAAAATCATATGAAATTATAATGATATTGTTCTGTACGCGTCCATACATTGCTATTCTGGCTAGCACAGTGTGTTAGCCTGAGTAGCTCGTTGCAGCAGCAGTAGGCAGCCAGGCCCCGGAGCCCAGCCAGCTGTGTGGTGTGTTGCTGAGCTCATTGACTAGCAACAGGGACACCACGTGCTGACCACTTACTCTGCCTTTCAATGTCAATGTGAACTCCACACACACGCGAGGTCTGTAAAAGTGCTGACTTTTTATATATGACACACCCAATTGTTTTGAATGATCAGCAACAAGTTATGGATCACATACTGCAAGGACAGTGTTTGTCATTGTCCCCTGTCATGAAGGCAATAAAATTGTCTTTGTAAAAAAAAAAAAACAATTGGTCTTGTGATTTGTGTTTCCTTTCCTCTCAAAAGTAAATCCATTGATATGGTTGAACTGATAAGAGATAGGTTGCATTCAGAGTTCCTATAAGCAGAATGTTCATTATTACTGTATAATCAAACAATAACTCCAGAGGTTTCTTTTTTTTTTAAAGAACACCTCTCACCTCTTGTCATTCAAATTGTAGTTGTCTAGAGTGGACTCAAGTGGACTCTAGTGGACTCTAGACACTACAATTGGTCAATTTGCTGGACACATTGTCAACCGACAGAGGTGCGTTCAAATTTGGCAAACAGTGGTGAATGTTCGTAGAGAACATATTCTCTTTAAGCAATTACATTTGAACGTTTAACGTGTTAACATTCCATTCTAGCGGTAATTGCATTGCTCCTTTTGCCCAATTACGCTGTATGCTCGCGGAGAACTGCCTCCTCGTTTGCGATTGCTTACAAACGTTTGCCGAAAACTCAAGGCTAACCGAAAACTGTTTGGTAACTTAGTGTTATTGTCATAGAAAGTTTTTTTTTGCCACATACCAAAATATTTACCCAACTCATCACACATCAGTAAACCCCCACCTTTAGAAGAAACGTGAAAGTGCATAATATGCGTGGGCTCGCCTTTTGGCGTCTATAATCCCAAAAGATGTGCATGCTGTTTCCTCCGTCTCTGATTGCTGACGGTTTTCCCCTTGCTGTCTGTAGACTCACACACACATCCACGCTGTTGCGTCCATGAAGCGTAAGCGTGAAGCGTTATTGTGCCTGTGAGCTGTAACACCTCGCCCACTGGTGTGTCCTGTCTAGCTATACCCAGAGGAGAGCTTTAGATGCATGTGAGGTGTCTTGTGGTGGGCAACCAGAGGATTTGTGTGACATGTTGTTCATAAAAAAGGTTCTACAGGGGTGGTAATGCAGTCTTGTATTCATCGTAGTGCAACTGAGCAATCTCTGCTAAATTCATTTGGGTCCGGATATTAGTTTTCATTATGGACACACGAGTAAGCAAATGTCACCATTACTCGGACTTTAGGCCCACAACAGTTGAAGTTTTGTTGATCTACTTTGGCATCTTGAAGCTAACCGCATCGGACTGCCTTTTAATGTGTGAGGATAAGCAGAAAATTAAAAAATATATGTAATTTCAATTAAAAAAGTGATTGCAATATACTGTATATTGAGCTGTACCTCTCATCAAACAGGCATGGACCATTTCAGGTCAACCTCAAGTAACCGTTTTAAATGTTGGGTACTTGCCCATGGAGTCTATTTGCCCTGAAGTGTGGCAGATAGCAGAACAGGAAATCTGCAAATAGAAATGGCTTGAATCGATACATGTGGTTGGCACTTACAAGAAATCAAAACTATTAGTGGAAACCCCACTATGATAGGCTTCTGTAACCTCTTACGGTAAGATTACAGTAAATCCCTTTTATAAATATTGATAAAGGTACCAACTGCAGCAGTCAGAAAAATTAATACATAGTATGATTATTATAGGCGAAGCAACTGACAATTTCACTGCTTTCTTTACATTAGTAATCATATGCACGTGACAAATAAACATCCTTGTATCCTTGTATTACTGTAGATTAGATTAGATTAGACTAGATTAGATTACATGTAGATGCATTTAATTGTCTTGGGTGTAGTGCTACACTTAGCTGCTTAACATTCAGCACACACCCTTGCAAACACAACATAACACAGAGACAGACAAATTGATACAAAGACAGCAAGATCATATTGGTCAATATGTCAAAGCTTACAACCTCGTTAGATTCAATAAATATGAAGTCTAAATCTAGCCATGTAGCATTGCTCTGTGGCATACTCCGATCCATCATAACACTATAACGCTTTGACAACGTTTTGGGTTGTCAGACAACCAGTTTATAACTTAAAGTAGTTTTTGAAGTTTTTTTCATTGATTAATTTCACAGGCATGCTTATCCAAAATGCTGTAACTGTTAAGGTCATCAGTACATGAACGTGGTCAGTGGTACTCTGTGCCATATGTCGAACCTGAAGCACTGGTCAACTCCATATATGAATACATCTTTTTTTCTCCCACATGAAATTTGAACCTAAACCAAGAGGCTGAGAAAAGCGGCACTCAATGAACTAGATATCTATTAAGATGTGTCCATGTGGTGTCCCCTCTAACCTACTTGTGCCCAACATGCAAATGCCACCCGAGTCTCACCGAAAGCACGTTGTGGTTTGGAGCAGCTATCGTACAGAGTGCTTGTGATGGTTCCCGCAGATGGCCCTCTAATATCCAAATGTTGAGGCCAAGTTTCACCCAAACAAATGTTGTGGGTTTCAACACAGAACCTACACACACACACACACACACACACACACACAAACACACACACACACACACACACACACACACACACACACAAACACAGTGGTGAAATAACCCTGAGGAAATGGTAAACAAATCACTGAGAGCAAAGAAAAGATTACCCACACTAGTGGCAACCCAGCAGCCTTTTAACTGATAAGAGATGTGAGTCACATATAATCATTCCAACTTGTTGCCAGAGCTAATACATTTGGTGTTGTCATGGAAAGCTACGGTATCTTCAGTTATACGAGAACGTTTAGAAATGTCTTTAGGCAGCACAAGTATTTGCATACACAGTTAATTCATTATTTCACTAGATACAGTCATCGTATCATAGCTTATCCTGAAATAACTTTGAATGTTGTGCATGTTCAGGGAGTTTAACCTGAATCATGAATTAAACATTCTTGTAACAGCTAACTTGTTGGCGACAGGATGCACAGTTTGAAAGTACCTGTGCCATATGTAGTTGCAGAATATTTTTCTGCTGATTTCAGAGGATCCCCCCACAGTATGTGGTGGCTGAATAACAAACCTGAATATTTTGGAAAGAGAAGCCCATGTCTGGTTAGAGAGAGGGAAGTCCTCTGATAAGGTGCCATTTGGTCCCCCTGGGTAAGCACTTATGAATAAGTATTTCCCATCATACACTTTCTGCTTACTGCTATCAAATTAAAGCTAAGATGGAGAAACGGAAGCATATTATGAACCTTTGTGTTTTATTTGTTTGTTATCCAAAAGTTTTTCACACATAATTATATACATGGAATAGAAGTATAGAAAATACAAAAATATCAGAAAAGTAGAAAAATAGTATTTCAAAATAATATTTAAAAGATAAATGGGAACAAAGGTAGATGTTGTCAACCAGAGTAACACGTTTGAAATACAAACCAAATGTTAATTCTTATACAGTTCCATCAAGCTCGGTTGAAAATGTTTCTCTTTGACTAATATGTCTTTCCTCTAGAGAAGAGAAGCCCATGTCTGGCCCAGAAATCAATGAACTTCCATACAATAGCTAAGTTCCCCAGTAAAATGTTTTTTCTTCCCATTTTTGATCAATTTAAAAAAAATGTAAATGCCAAAGTGGCAATATCCTTGATAAAAAAGAGGAAATATGCAGAGATGCTAGTAATAGATCTCAAACCGTTCGTACTATGGTTTCATATGGATAACTTTTGCAAGCAAAGCTTTATGTATAGGCTACTGATGATTTACGTGCAGAGACTAGCCTACAGGGACTCTCCTATGCTCTATAATAACAAGCTGCTAAAATCAGAACAAGATCCAGCTGTGTTAGTCAATCTTTAAACTTCTATGAAGAGGGGGATCCCGTTCTGACATCTTTTTTTCCACTGGATAATGGTATTAATAATATAATAATAATAATAATAATAACAATAACAATAATACATATTATTTGTATTGCACTTTCTATAACGTTGATCTCAAGTGCTACAGAGCAGCAGTTTAAAAACGTATGTAATTTAAAACAGATGAAAACAGATTGAAAAAAATGCAATTTTGAATAGAGGAAGATCAATAAAAATAAAGAAAAGGTCAATAAATAGTTAAAAGAAAAAAACTATAAAGTACATTTTAATATGTGCATGTGCTTTTAAAGCAACTTAAGTCATCATTTCGCTGCTAATCAGTTCCTATAAATTAAAATGTAGTGTGTGTGTGTGTGTGTGTGTGTGTGTGTGTGTGTGTGTGTGTGTGTGTGTGTGTGTGTGTGTGTGTGTGTGTGTGAATCAGCTTTATTGTGTTGATCCTTGCTGTGGAGAACACTAGCACAAAAACATCACAACGTTTTACCTGTAAATGACAAGCCAACAATTGTATTGAATTTAAACACTTTTAGCCAACCAAACAATTTTATATTCATAAATTATAAGACGAGCCAGTAATTACAGTTTCTGGTGTAACTGGGGCTGGTTTGCTTGCAGTCTCTCCATTAGGTTTCTCCAGATGACTCATTGTGGTTGGCATCTGTTTGTTTGATGACGTCATCTGCATCCCTCCAGACACTATAAGCACACAGATCACTGAGTAGGTGAAAAAAGCAGCATACGGCTTTTCCTTACAAAGATGGTCAGAGTTTGTTTCGTTATGATAATGGTGATGGTGCATTGCTGATGACAGTGTAACAGCCTAGGACCTAAGTGATAGATCATGTTTTGTTCTTAGTCAAACGATTAAAAAAAAAATATTTAAGCCTTTTCTGACTGGATGGAGGAGCAAGAATGTCAACAGTTGAATAGAAACTTAAAATGATGATTATTTGAAGCGTCATGATTCCAGTGACTTCTTTAATCAGGGTTGAACTGGAATTAAATATAAAAAAAACGCTCAAAAACATAGCTCCAAGCAGCAATGAGGGGGTCAAGCAGTAAAACTGGACATACCATGGTAACTCAACGCTGATACATCAGACATACACTATATTGCCAAAAGTATTCGCTCTCCTGGCCACTTCCTGTTCCAACACGGTGCACCAGTGCACAAAGGAAGGTCCATTAAGGCATGGATGACAGAGTTTGGTGGTGATGAACTTGACAGGCCTGCACAGTCCTGACCTCAACCCAATAGAAAACCTTTGGGATGATTTAGAGTGGATCCTGAGAGCCAGTTGCCTCGTCCAACATCAGTGTGTGACTGTGACCTCACAAATGCGCTTCTCAAAGAATGGTAAAAAAATCCCATAAACACACTCCTAAACCTTAGTTTAGATAGTCTTGGATGGGATTCATATGTGAAATTCTGAAATTCATATGTAAGTCAAGACAGGTGAGCGAATACGTTTGGCACTATAGTGTAAGTAGCCTAAACCAACAGACAAGAGGCAAAATAACAATCAAAACCATACTCCACTAACCGTGTGTGTGTGTGTGTGTGTGTGTGTGTGTGTGTGTGTGTGTGTGTGTGTGTGTGTGTGTGCGTGTGTGCGTGTGTGTGTGTGTGTGTGTGTGTGTTGTGTCCAGAAATGTTTTGCCATGTCTGCCCCTCTCTGTGCAGTATGTTTTCTGGGGAAGTGTTAAGTTAGAGTTAAGATAGTTTAGGCCAGTGTCCTGGACTGCATGCACAAATCTGGCCCGCAAGATAGTTCCTTGCAACCCTTTGGTTGATTTTACAGTATATTTGAGCAAGACACCTAACCCCAGTGCTCCCAATGAGCAGGTTGGCGCCTTGCATGGTAGCCTCTGCCATCGGTTTGTGAACGGGTGAATGTGAGGCATGATATGTAAAGCGCTTCGGGTGCTCGCATAAGCCGATAAAAGCACTATATAAATGCAGTCCATTTACCATATATAAATAAATGTGACTTTGACTTTTTGACTTTGAATAACTTCACACACTTCATGTTGGAAAGGCTGAAACATACTGACGCTCAAGGAAAAGATGACAGTGAGATATATTCAAGTCATTCAAGGAAAAAGATGAATCAGATGAAACACCCCCTCCTTCCTGCATATGCTAACACACAAAATGCCTCAATTTGCCTGGTGTGCGACCTCTTTGTCATGAATCAATTATTAACGCTACACAAAGAATTCCCCTTGTTGTCATTTTTCAATATATTGGAGCGCTAAGTAGGTACCCAATTCGGATAGAGCCTACAAAAAGCGTCATGTTTCTAACAATGATGACAACATTATATAGTGCAATAATGGGCTCCAGTTGATATGATATCAAAATTAGTTTAAAGCTGTTATGATAAAGGTGCTCTAAGCAATGTTGGGTAATATCACTTCTGTTGACGTTTATGCAAAACGGAGCTAGCTCGTCCTTCCCACCCCATCCCTCCCGTGCGATTGAAACTCTCCTGAATGTGCATCTCCTTCTAAATTTTTGAGGCTGGGCTATATACAGATTTTTTTTTTTTTTTTTTTTACAATGTATTCAGGGAGTTTTAGCCTAGAAACCATGTCCAAAGTATTTCTAAAAGAGAAATACTTGGCTGGAAGCGTTACACGTGTCCCAGATATTATGGGACACAATGATGCATCAGTGGTAAGTTACGGGCTTATAGTAATTAAGCTGTGGCCAGGCCACCCCTTGTGGGGGTCTCTGTGCATCTAAACCTGTGGTTCTTAAACTTTTCATCAGTACCACCTAAAACCATTGCCTCCTCAATTACCACCATGATGATAGGCCAATTTAACATACATTTGTACATTATGCATACTCTACTGTACCACTGATCTATACAATAATTGTCTGTGCGTAGCCTACATAGGTTAGAGAGAGGGAAGTCCTCTGATAAGGTGCCATTTGGTCCCCCTGGGTAAGCACTTATGAATAAGTATTTCCCATCATACACTATCTGCTTACTGCTATCAAATTAAAGCTAAGATGGAGAAACGGAAGCATATTATGAACCTTTGTGTTTTATTTGTTTGTTATCCAAAAGTTTTTCACACATAATTATATACATGGAATAGAAGTATAGAAAATACAAAAATATCAGAAAAGTAGAAAAATATTATTTCAAAAAAGTCTCTGAAGATAAATGGGAACAAAGGTAGATGTTGTCAACCAGAGTAACACGTTTGAAATACAAACCAAATGTTCATTCTTATACAGTTCCATCAAGCTCGGTTGAAAATGTTTCTCTTTGACTAATATGTCTTTCCTCTAGAGTGAGAAAATCAACCGTGCTTCATAGCCTCGTCAAACTCTTGTCCCAATGTCCTTTACATCTTCTTGAGCAGTGGAGACAGTTGTGGGGATCTGTGTAGTGTTGACATTTGCCTTACTATTCAAGAAAGTAACAGAAATACAAATCAGTCTATAATGCTATATGTTAATATACATTAACAATTCTGTCCAATGAAGTCTGTGTAAATTGCTGTACTGTACCTGTTCACAAACTTGTTAATGACTTTGTGGATCCACTTGACCTCAGGGTCAATACAAACTGTGTTCCCGTTCTTCAGTGTAACACTGACAAAAATAATAATAATTTTAAAAACATATTTGAATTGATTGAATCGATTCATTTGATATATTTCAATACTTTACTTATAGAGTACAACAATGCAGTACTATCTACAGTACACTGTACGACAAAACACAGTGTGGTGCAGTTCACTTCACGGTATGAGCTTTGTACAGTCTAAATCAGATGGGTTTCCTTTGCAATATGCTACTCGTGCTGGAAGTGTGGATTGCATTTAAACACATGCAGCACACTCAGATAGTAACTTACATGATCTCTGTCTGGCGACAGTAGGCTCCCGGGGACATAATCTCCAGTTTCTGGAAGTGCCTTGGGCTGATGAAGTTATTGGTGGTGCGTCGACAGCGGCACCATCTTGGGATATCACCTGGCAAAGCTTATAAAGAGACACAAGACGTTATGTACAGATGATCATATGATTCCAAGCTTTTTGTGTGGCATCTATTTCTTTGAATCAGGTATTGAAATGCCTCTGCTAAGAACCATGCAAGATATATCGCAAATTAATGATGTAGTGGTAATCAAAATGATTAAACAATTAAACTAGTCTTAAATTGTCGGTAAGAAAAAGGGATGCAATTTTACAAATTGCTTTGCCATTTACCACATAATTCAGTTGCTATGTTTTCTAAAGAAGACGTTAAATGTTGGGAAGTTGTCTAGAGCAGACACAAATGTTGCTAAGTTGTCTACAGCAGACAGAAGTTAAATGTTGTTAAGTTGTCTAGAGCAGACAGAAGTTAAATGTTGTTAAGTTGTCTACAGCAGACAGAAGTTAAATGTTGTTAAGTTGTCTAGAGCAGACAGAAGTTAAATGTTGTTAAGTTGTCTACAGCAGACAGAAGTTAAATGTTGTTAAGTTGTCTACAGCAGATAGAAGTTAATGTTGTTAAGTTGTCTAGAGCATACAGAGGTTAAATGCCTTACCGAGTGTTAGAGTCAGGCCGCAGAGCACAACAGCGGCCAGCAGCATGTGGGATCGGAGGGCCATCTCTGTTGGTTAATTTGCTTGGATGGGAGCTGTGCTGGTTGGGCTGCGCGTGCTGTGGTGTTCCCTTGGTGATGCTCTAGCTGGAGGATGCCCTATGGGTTGCACTATCAGCGTTTATAAACACTAGAAAGAGGGAAGTGAATCTGACTCATCTCAGCTCACCACAACGCAGTCTGCTATCTTCGGGGTCAGGGGTGGGGTGGGTTATGTTTTTTTTATATATATAAAAATATACCATGCAGAAGTGCCATGTGCTGATTAATCAAATTCCCTATGAATTCATTGCATAATCTTACATGTTTAAACTGTATTCTGCATGTGTTCCAATACTTATGGAGGGCACAGTACATTATGATTTAGGCTTGCAGAATACATTTTAAAAAAAATAGAGTTGAAATAAATTTGATGAAGAACTTATAGAAGTAATTTATTGTTTTACTTCTTTTGTGTAACATTTTCTTATTTTCTATAACAGACTACTATAACATTGGTCCTTTGGTAAGCCTCACTGACAAGATCCACTGTTACCACATACCACAATTTCATCATGTGTGAACAGCTGAGTGAAACCTTTGGGATATTCTCATTTGGGGCACCTTGTCTGATTTGACTTTGGACATGCTGGAGGGAGAATTGTGTTGTTATTGTTGCTGTTGTTGATGTTTTTTTTGTTTTTTTTTGCACAAATGCAACTGGAAAATTGAAGGAGAATGTCAGGTCTCTGCACCCTGGTATATGCTCAAATAATGCCTTTGAAATACAAGACTTTGGTTGATATTGCACAGCACAAGTGATTATTGTGGTTAGAAGATATAAGGCTATACAAACAAATATGAATTTCAAAGTCATATTATATGTTTTATGATGACGATGATGGAATGATGGAATGTACAGTATGTGATAGCCAAGTGTGCCAGCACCAGATAGAAAAAGTGCTGACAGATTTGACTGAGGAACATGCAGTAATAAAATAAATCCCCCTGCACACACACACACACACACACACACACACACACACACACACACACACACACACACACACACACACACACACACACACACACACACACACACACACTCAAAATAAGCCAATATTTTCTTGATCTCCACCGCTCGGTTGACATCTTACTGGCATTATGCCTAAAATATCATAGAGGGACATTTTCTTGTGTTGTAAATGTTTTGAATTGTTTTTTTTATATATATCTTTATGTATTTTATTCAGATATCACCTGTTTCTCCTGAACCTCTCTTAGAAACTTGTTTCTATTTTTTTGTTTACTTTTTTAATAATTGAATTTCCTTGTTTTTCACAACAAAAATAATAAACATTAAGTATTTTACATACATTGTTGTAGCTGTATTGATTTAAAAGCCTAATAATCTAGAGGGTCCACCAGATCCAGGAACATCGGCTGAGTAGCAAAAATATTAACACCTTACAAGGGTTAAATTTAACTTCAATTCTGCTCGGGCTGAGACAAGGGTAGGAGTCTTTTTCTGGAGAAATATGAGAAAATGGTCAGTGAATGTCAGCTTAGGAGCAATATTATCCCTTCTATTGTGTTAGAAAGCTGTTTACACCTGTGGTGTTAGCGGGTCCATTTGGACCCATGATTTTAAAATGCTTGCAAATGCTTAAAATCACCAGTTTTCTTCAAATTTTGTTTTTCAGCTAATTGCTGGCTTAGTATGTATTCATATAAATGGAATCAGTGTGTGAATTGTTTTTAGTTGACTCAACAGACACATTATTTTAAAATATACCACTCGTTTTTGATTGCAAAAACTGTTTAAATTCTCTAAATATATATTTTTTTTCTTATAGAATGAGTAATAATAAACTGTAAATGTGTTATAAACTAATATTAGAGTACACCTACCAAAAAAAAAAAAAAAAAATATTATTATTATTTAAAATTATTAACAATAGTGACATCTTTGGTGTTTCGGGTCAAAACGGACCCGCATAGATAAATGGTAGGATAAAGAAAGCAAGTAATTTTTTTTCCATAAAACCAACTTTTATTTAACCATACCAATTACCTCTATCCCATAAGCTGGCCGTAGCTTCATTTCAGGATCTGTATACCCCCGCAAGAAGCAACAGTCCCATGTAGGCATCGAGCTGTGTTTCTCTGTCCAGCTATCACCAAACACTCTTCTCTCTTCCATGTTGGTCATCTCAAGTAGGATATTCTGAATAGGTTGTGTAAAGAACAGTTCAAACGCTGACTTGATGTCTTGGGCGTGTGACACAGCGTATCTAGTAGGCCCTGGAGTCATTCTGAGGATGTTCTCTGTCGGTGCCCTGGATTGGGTTTGAAGAGGGCTTGATAACCATGAAATGTCACCTTTTCTTGACTTGAAAACCTCTCTTTGATCATCTGTGACATCTGGGTCCTCCTCATCAGATGTTTGGTCTTGTTCAGGGTCATACTGAATGTCATCCTCATCCTCAGACACATCCTCCTCAGCTTCACTTTGCCCTCTATCCTCAGGATCACCATCATTACCAAAGATATGATCCAGCGCCTCATAAACAGTATACCTTTTGCTCATGTTGACTGATACTCCTACAGAATTCAACTGATAATATCCCACCCAAACCCTCTTTATATGAGCGAATGTTCATAAACAATGTATGCTGCAAGAAAGTTTGAGTTCACGTGGGGGGTGGTGTGTGTGTGCACCTGTATGCGTGTGTTTCTGTGGGTCTCTGTCTGTGCATGTGATAGAGGCCTGTGTGTGTGTGTGTGTGTGTGTGTGTGTGTGTGTGTGTGTGTGTGTGAATGTGTGTGTGTGTGTGTGTGTGTGTGTATGTGTGTGTGTGTGCGTGCACGTGTGTGCACGCGCGTGTGTGTGTGTATGTGTGTGCGTGTGTGTGTGTGCGCGTGTGTGTGTGTGGGTGCGTGTGCGTGTGTGTGTGCGTGTGCGCATGTGTGTGTCTGTGCATGCGTGTGCGCGCGTTTGTGTGTGTGCATGCGTGTTTTTGTGTGTGTGTGTGTGTGCATGTGTGTATGTACGTGTGTGCGTGCACCTGTGTGCGCGCGCGTGAGTGTGTGTATGTGTGTGCGCGTGTGTGTGTGCTTGTGCATGTGTGTGTGTGTGTGGGTGTGTGCGCGTGTGTGTGTGTGCGCGTGTGTGTGCGTGCGTGTGTGTGTGTGTGTGCGTGTGTGTGTGCATGTGTGTGTGTGTGTGTGCGTGTACGCGTGTGTGTGTCTGTGCATGCGTATGAGTGCGTGCGCGCGCGCGCGTGTGTGTGTGTGTGTGTGTGTGTGTGTGTGTGTGTGTGTGTGTGTGTGTGTGTGTGTGCGTGCGTGCGTGCGTGCGTGCGCGCGCGCGCGTGCGTGCGTGCGTGCGTGCGTGCGTGTGTGTGTGTTGGTGATGTGAGCCATAATTGATCCTCAGAGCAACCCATAGCTTTGAAGTGATGTATACAACAGCCAGTATTCTCTGCCGGGTCATTTTGGACCCGTAACACCACAGATGTAACTTTTTTTTTTTGAGACCTTTAGAATTTACTAAAATTGTGAAAATTAATTTTGCTGCATTTAAATAGGTGTGTCTGAGGATTAGATGAAGCCTCATTCCAGGACAAAAAAGAAAAGTGTACTTTTTACACAGTTAAACTTGAAAACGGGTCAATTTTGACCCTAACACAACAGAAGGGTTATTTACGTAAACCAAGTTTCTATGAGCTATGAGACCTTGCCAGTGTTGGAATATGATCAGTTATTCAATTACTCTGTGCACAAGTATAGTTGACATGTAATTCTATTATTTGTATGCTCTGTTCTAGGGGCATTGTCAAAAGCACAATGTATACACACACACACACACACACACACACACACACGCTCGCAAAACAAGTAGAGGAGATTCTGCTTTCATGTTCGGAGAAGCAGAAGGCAAAGACACAGAAATGTGCTTCTTGGTAAATGCCTCTACTTTCATTGTAATGGAAAGGCCTATCAAGGACAGCAGTCTGCATGTTGGCTTCCTGTGTTGCAATCTTCACTTCTGAATGTAGGTGGTGAGGGGGGACATTATGGGCCTTTGCCCTGCAACAGTGGACTTCAACCAAACGTTTGTTCTAACATATAGGCTACTAGGATGACATTTTCCTCTAATTTCTTAGCACATTGTAAAACCTTGTGTCATATTTCATGAAATGGTAAGGGGTTTGCCATCATAAGCTTGTGGAGGACAAATTTCACAAACCAACCTAGTATGTAATCTATTTATGTTGGAGTTCATTCACATTCTCTCTATGGAGCACTGAGAGTGCCCTTCAAACTCCTTAAAATTCCCTCTGGACCCATTACATGTAAAACCTAATTAAGCATCCCTCTAAATCTCTGAATACATTAATAAAATCTGCTTGATATTCTAAAAGCATACAGTATAATGGTGAGCCTAAAACGGATAAACTTGTGATAACACTATCACAGCACATCAGACTACTCTGTCAGTTGTCCTTACAGACTGGTTATATCAGTGTTCTTAAACAATGTTCTCTTCATCTTTTTTTCTTAACACTTGTATTGTTTCAGTGTGAGCTCTCCCCACCTTAGCGGTGATTGTTTCCTCGTTGGTGAACACTCTGTGTATAGCGCCATCTGCTGGTCTTATTGTAACTGTACATCATTTTTGGTATTAACATAATGTCAGGTATACTGAGGAAAACAGTGATCAAATATTAATGACACAGTTTTTCAAGCTTTAAAGCAACACTTAAGAGTTTTTTTGTACCATAAAATCATTTCAGTGGTTCATCAACTCGTAACAGGGTGAACAGCACTTTTTTTAAAACAGCTTTCGCGGCCCTCTATCGGCTATAACTGCACTATGTAAGTTTACCAGATCGGATAGCGGATCTGCAGTTCGAATGAGACATAGCAAACTACAAATTTGACTTGCTTCGATGTCGCAATACATAATACTTTCATAAAATCATGCAACATACTCTACCTTGTCTGTGGACATTGTTATTTGCTGGGTAAACAAATAGAGTGGGTGCGACAGAGGAACGTTGCTTTAGTGTTGCTTGAATGTAATTGTCGTCATACATGTGTTATTACAGTTTCATGCAAAAGGTTATCTCTGTTGTATGACACTCTCGGGGACTGGTCCAACCATGATGTGATCTCTATCCGCACACAGCCATATATATCTATGCCAGAAACATGGTTAGTCTTTGTATGTGTGTGTGTGTGTGTACACATTTGTGTGTGTATGTACAGTACGTCTGTGTTCTCCTTTTGTGACACTTTTGACACAGAATGTTTCCTGATCTCCATCCACATCCATGTCAGTAACTTGTGGTTTGTCTTTGTGTGTGTGTGTGTGTGTGTGTGTGTGTGTGTGTGTGTGTGTGTGTGTGTGTGTGTGTATAGGCTACACATTTGTACATTTGTGTGTGTGTGTGTGTGTGTGTACGTGTGTTCTCCAGGCACTTTGTTTGAGGGACTCTGTCAGTGCCATGTGCTGAATATTCCAATTTCCTATTAATTCCCTGCACAGATTCTCAGTGTACAGGATCACATCAGATGAAAATGAAATATTGTAAAAAGTTGTATCAATAACTTCATGCGTTGTATCAATAACTTCATTTTACTTTATAGTATAGGTATTTTCTTATTTTCTATAACAGACTATAACTTTGGTCCTGTTATAATCCCCTGTTACCACATACCATTTGTCTGCCACAATTTCATCATGTGTGAACAGCTGACAGGAACTTTTTATTCTGTGACTGTGCAAGAGCTCAGCGTGTGCACCATGACTACTTTCACTTTGGACATGCTGAAGGGAGACCTATGTGTTTGTGTGTGTGTGTGTGTGTGTGTGTGTGTGTGTGTGTGTGTGTGTGTGTGTGTGTGTGTGTGTGTGTGTGTGTGCGCAAATGCAACAGGAAGATATAGGAGAATTTCAGGTGTCAGCACTCTGGTATACTCAAACAATACCTTACTAAAGACTTACCACAAGACATGTCATATCTTAAAAATACAGTGTTCTACTGCCGTGCTACTGTCTTATTACCCTCACCTGCCAGTAGGGAAGAAAAACAGAGGAAAAACCGGCTCTGTCCATCTGTCTCACATTACTTGTTATTGGAGAATCACCATATCTCTGTCCTCCTACAGTATGTGATCTTCCATATCTGGCTCTGAATGCAGTTGTTGGAATCTGGTTTCACTTGTGTTACTATTGCACAGCATGGGTGATAAGTGTGGTTAGAAAATATAAGGCTATACTGTACAAGCAAATATTTATTCCAAAGTCGCATTAGATGTTTTTAGATGAAGATGATGTATGTGATATCGTTGAGTGCCCCAGCAGCACCAGATAGAAAATATGCTGATATATTTGACTGCATGGGGTTTTTTTCATTTTATTTTTATCAATGACACTACCACAAGGAACATGCAGTATTTAAAGAAACTGTCTGTGATTGTATGTCTGGTAAAAGGAAACCGCACACTTCCTTTTATTAAGGCACGACATTAACCGCACACTGGATTTACTCATTTGAATTTCCCACATCCCTCTGCACACACACACAAAGTGATTTTTACCTCTCGGTTGTCACTTTACTGGCACTATACCTCAAATATCCTAGAGGGAAATGTATTGTCTTGAAACAAATTTCAGAAATTTCTTGACCGTGGGACAATTGGGACAAAAAAAATGTTTGCTCACTTATCTAACTCTAGTCTAAGGGAGATGGTGAATTACCCAATTTATTAAATAAGGAGAAATAAGGAGCAGTACAAATAGATTTAGAATGATACTGTAAATGATACATGGGCTGAGACAAGGGGAGAACTGTTTTCTCTTTTAATTAAAAATGTTTATCAACCTCAATTATTTCGGAGAGAAATGTTTGCACAAGCACTGCTGACTAATGTCCTCGCAAAACAAGTGAAGACAATTCTGCTTTCATGTTCGTAGAAGAAGAAAGCTAAGAGACAGAAATGTGATTCTTGGTAAAGGCGTCTACGTTCATGTGCATGCTATGTTGCAATCTTTACCTCTGAACTTAGGCAGGAAAGGGGGACAAAGGGCCGTGTTTAATAAAAGTTGTTGTCAAACACACAGGAGCTTACAAAGGAGAGTGATAACCAAGACAGCTTCAAAAATACAGGAAGACGAAACTTGTGACAAAAGGGGTCGCATGACCTTTGTCAGAAACTCATGACATGGAAAGACCATGTGACAGACAAAGTAAAGTTGATGTATAGAATTGTATGTAGAGAAAAGCATACACAGAATAAATAGAAATGTAATGTTGATCACCTCTATGTAATAAATGTAGATTAGTATTCACTGCAAAAGATGCACAACATTTTGTTAGTAATCCAAAGTTTCTACCACACTGTTCAGGTACCTTAGAGCGTTAGCTGTGTCGTAACTGTATCTTCTATTATATTTTGCCTTACATGTTCAATCCAACACTGAAGATATGGTTTGCCCAATGATAACAATTTACACACACACACATAAATCCTTTTACATTGATACACACACACACACACACACACACACACACACACACACACACACACACACACGAACACACACACACACACACACGCACACACACACACACACACACACACACACACACACACACACACACACACTAGCGTAGCCGTCACAAAGGTATTGTCAAAGTTTATTTCTTCTCCCATCATCTACTTTTTGATCAACAATTCCCGGGACACTGTAACACTGGGGCACATGAAACTTGGTGGGCATGTAGCCCCAGTAGACTTTTATGGAAAAAAATTGTATTTGGTCTCCGGGGGCTACTCTATAACCTGACTTTCGCCAGATCCTGTAGTTCGCTGTCTGCTTCACACAAGGATCTGGGACTTCTCGATAGGAGATGTATTTATGAAGGCGGGTCCTTGTAAAACATCCTCGCATGTGATTTGATAAACCACTTGCCTGTTATCTTGAATGACGTGCTAGGCTTCTTCAAGCTCTTGCCAAACCCGGTCGGAAGAAGAGTAAAAACATCCTTGCCACATCCTTGTCTTCAAAACTATTCTCTGTTAATCTTTTAAAGAATGAATACTCGATAGATTCGACAAAACGGTTGAAATAGCAGAATCAATGTCAGCACAAGACTCCTCGCTGCGTGCCGCCATTGTTATTTGAATCAAACACTCGCTTCGGCGCTCCTGATTGGTTGATAGTTTTTTGATCACTGGAACGAGTTTGGATTGCCCTCGCGTCCAGACCCTTGTGTGGAGCTCAGCGAAATGCCTCTGGTGGAGCATGGCGGAACTACAAGGGTCTGGCGAGAGTCAGGCTAGCTACTCTAGCCCCGCACAGTTTTTCCCAAATAACTACCTGAACCATGGCGCCGAGGATGACAAAATGTTTATGGTACGTTGGTCTCAAGAGCCCGCATCAACTTATCTTGTCATTTGTGATTTGTAACCCCATGATAGAAAAAATGCAATATTATATTGCTGTAATCACCCCTATCTCCAAACTTCATGTGTATGCTGTAATCACCCCTATCTCCAAACTTCATGTGTATGATTAACCTGCCATCCTCTAGGAGTATGCCAAGTTTGGTGGAATTTCTTCCTTGGGGGGCTATAGAATAGATTAATTTATGTGAACATGTAGTGACTGTAAACCCATTGGCCTGTAGATGGTGCTATTAGGTAAGGGCTGGTTTAGGATGAATTTGTCACACACACGCACACACGCACACACACACACACACACACACACACACACACACACACACACACACACACACACACACACACACACACACAAACACACACACATGCACAGACACACACATCCACACACACACTAGGGCTGTCAACGAACATTCTAAATTCAAATTTATAGTCGAATTGTTTTAAAAGAAACAGCAATTTGAAGGTGAAAATGAATATTCAAATGGTTAAAAACATGCCTGTGGTAGAGGCGTGGCTGTCTGCTTTGCGAGTGGGCGTGCTGCCTGAGGGGTCAGGGACAGGTGTGTTGCATTGTTGTCTAGCACAGAGTCACTATTGAAAATTGACTTGAAAGATGGCAGAGCGTGCAGAGCCCAACTCGACCACAGCAGAGAGGAGCCCTCAAGTTTATCATTTCAAGCGAATTATTTTGCGGGGGGGACCCCTTGTCTATAGGCCACGGATCCCAAGGGGTCCCCAGACCCCAGTTTCAGAACCACTATCTTAAACAATGTTCCATTTATCCTTTTTTATTATTATATGGCTCTCTAGAATGTTGAGAGAGCTCCCATTCACTTTGAATGGGCCTCCCCAACGTTCTACCGGTGATTAATATGTATAATCACCGGTGAAAGTATATAATGACCGCTGTCAATGGCAACGGGTTTTGTGCTTCTAATTCACGTCTTTCATATCAATCCGCAACAAAGCCGTTCGCTGGTTGCAATGGAATTTCATTGAAAGTTACCAAGTATGTTGCCAGGCAACACCTAACAACTGTCAACTGTGGCGAACTATTTATTTTCTAGAAGTTAGCGGAAGCCACCAAACGGTAGCCAAGTCATTGCTAAAGACACATTGAGTTAAGTTTAATTTCTCTTTTTGGCAAGTAGCCATATAATAAGCGGGATAATGTATAGAACGCCGGTCATTATCGGAAAATAATTCCCTTCAGGACGAAGCAAAACCCCTCCGCTGCGCGTCGGGGTTCTGTTCATCCTGTCGGGAATTATTTTCCGATAATGACCGGCGTTCTATACATTATCCCTTACTTAACACATCCTTTTTATCCCCACCTTGTTTGTTTCCTCTTTGAACAGTCTGTGTAAAGCACCATCTGCTGGTCTTAAAGTAAATGTGCATAATGCATAGCATGTTGGTGTCATCAGAACCTGATGTCATGTATGCTGATGAAAACAATAATTAGCTTTAATGTTATCGTCCTCATATTGATTATTACAGTTTCATGTAACAGGTTTACTCTGTATTATGTAGTCACACACTCTGGGACTGGTCCAACCATGATCTGAACTCCATCCACAAATACATCCATGCCAGTAACATGTGTGTGTGTGTGTGTGTGTGTGTGTGTGTGTGTCTGTGTGTGTGTGTGTGTGTGTGTGTGTGTGTGTGTGTGTGTGTGTGTGTGTGTGTGTGTGTGTGTATGTGTGTGTGTGTGTGTGTGCGCGCACACTTGTGTGAGGATGTCTCTGCATGTAGATTACCACAGCAGGATGAAGAGTATCCATCTACGGTGGGGCTCCTCTAGCTCTATTGCAGACGTACTGTCCCATATTTATCCACTAGGTGGCGCCATTATATAACAATTCAAGTACCAATTCCTGATGACGAGGACTGACATGTCATCAGTAACTCTCAACAACAGCTTTAACTCTAAATATCCACTGTGATATATCCCAATGTTAGCCCATGTAGCACAGGTCGTCTGGTCTCTTTACGTTTAAATGCCGGACCTTTACTGCTGGACTCCTGGTGTTGTTCTGCTGGCTTCACAACCCTCTGTAGGACTGTCTTGTTTGTAGTTGTTCTTATACCAGGCTATCACTCCCCCTGATAACTCCCAGGCATCTCTAAATCCCTGAGGTGACTTAATTTCTGAGTTGATGAAAAATCTGTTGTGCTGTGTCTACCAGGGGGCTAGACTGTGCAATTACACCATGCCATGTCCTCAGTGACTTATACAACATATAAGAACCCACAAACCTGTCCTGTCGTGAAGGAGGAGACGTGGGTGATGCAACGTTGAAGGAACACCCTGATTTGATAGAATAAATACAGGCAAGGTGCTGGTTGCTGACTGAGCTCATGCACCCCTCTCTCCGGTGCAATTTAAACTCTCCTGAATGTGGATCTCATTGGTGAATGGCTGGAAATGTTTGTCGTGTTTCATACTGTAGTCCAGACTGCAGCTGACTGTTTTTGTTGCCATTTTTGCATTGTACATACTGTAGTAGCCTACCACTGATCTAAACAATAAATCTATGTGTGTACAATACATAGATCAGAGAGAGGGAAGTCCTCTGATAAGATGCCATTTGGTACCCCTGCCAGGCACTTGTGAATATTGTGAATTTACACTATATTGCCCAAAGTATTTGCTCACCTGCCTTGACTCACATACAGTATGAACTTCAGTCACATCCCATTCTTAATCCATGTATTAATATGACGTCAGTTCACCCTATAACAGCTTCAACTCCTCTGGGAAGGCTATCCACAAGGTTTAGGAGTGTGTTTATGGACATTTTTTACCATTCTTTCAGAGGCACTGTTGTTTTTGTACCAGATATTTCTAATGACATGCCAGCTACTCAAGAGCCATTGCAATCCTGCAAGTTCTGAAAAAGTTGACAGAATGTGGAGTGAAAAGCAGTGGTATCTTTTGTTTTGAAATGGCTCATTAGTAATTTCTAAAGGAAATGCTGACTCCACCTTTACCCTCTGAAGAATGTCAACATTATCTTTTCTTCTGCTGTATCCACTCACTAATCCTGCTGGCATCTTCATTCTTTAATCTAATACAAAAAGGTAATTTTAGGCCATATCAAACTCTCCATTTACTCTCTATAATCATTTCACCTCACTGCATGATCAGAGCAACAGGCTAGTCTTCAGATTGAAAAGATCAGCAAGTCAGGGCAAGCTGTTTTAAGAAAAAAAGAGATATAGCAGAAACTGAATTTGTGGGAGGGTAGAATATTCTCCAAAGGAACATTTTCCCTCTCCAAACATGTTGGGACTCTGTCAGTGCCAAACCTCTGTGTCAAAGGGACATGGAAATGTGCTGGGGTGGCTATGTGATTCCCTTGGGTTTTCCCCTGCCTCTTAAATCCTGCTTTGTATTGGCACATGGTCCAAGTGTCCCATTGTCACTAAGTCATGTGGTTTCTTGTAATCCAAGGGAAGAGTGGGTTCCCACAGGAAATCTGTATTGTCTGTCTTAGAAAATGTATTTGCAATTAAAAAATATTTTGGCTTTGGCTACAGCAAAGAAAATATATTTGCTATTAAAAGATACTTTTGCTTTGGCTACGGCAAATCTGCTGACTGCTTTCCATTCACAAAGATACAGACACACTGACTAAGAAGGGAATGTAATTTTTTTATTGAAACACTCAAAATCATATTAGAAAATAATAATAATGATAAATAAAATAAAATATTCAATGAAACCTATTTAGTCATATAGATATTCAGAAAAAATATATAATATAAATACTCTTCTGTAAGACTGTCTACTGTAACCCCCTGTCTTACCCCCTCCTCTCCATCCCATGTTTGTTTTGCTATACAAAATAGATAGCATCACATATACAGCCAGGGCAATGACACAAATCACATGTCTACACACACACACACTAGTATATCATCCTTACACACAAAAGTTGCCTGAGTCTTTCATTTAGTGATGCTACAGAGATGCATATAGCTGTGAAGAAATCTCCTGCTGTAACATGCTTGTTTCCAGACCAGCGAGTTGTGTGTGTGCGCTGGTGGGAGATGTCTCTTCAGCCTTGGGTTGAGGAAGTGTGCAATGATGTGTGATCAGCTTGTGTGATGTGATTCTCACATCAGCTTGCACATTTCACCTTGCTCCACTGGTCGGGGGACAGGTTTGAAGAAAGGACCTTCTTGCCCATTTTTGATGTAGGATTCAGGCATATAGGTCCGCCTCCCCTTTTCCGCTTCACACTGGTAGAAGGGTTTGGAAAAACAAAGTCAACATTTAGTTTTGTGACCACATTTCAGAGTTTGTCAGTTAAATACATCGATGTGTTTTTATTTCTTTTAATTGTCTTCTAAATAAGGGATGCATATTTCCACATGGGTAACTTACACAATCTCGGTTTTGTCACAGGATGCACTGGCCGGGAACACTCGCACGCCAGCGATGTTATTGCACCTCACAGCATCCACAGGCGTCCCCCTGCACGTACAACGCTGACTCCTGTTCATCGGGACTCCTGGAGAAACACAGAATGAGCAGAGATCACTAGGTGGGTACGCCAAGTCCCCTCGATCAGTGTGTCATGTCATTTACGCCACTGTTTGGATAGGCTTACAGGTTACTGTAGCAGTGTGGCCTTACAGAACACACAGATAAAGAATTACTAAAATAGATAATATCGTAAAGAGAGAAAACAGAAACCCTATACCCAGCTTTGAACCCGGGTCTAAAGGTGTTGGTTTACATCAGAATCAGATTTTGATTTTGGATGTGATTAATGTAAAGATTCAGCAAACTAACATCGATAGGAAAAAAAATCCTCTATGATTATAAAATCAAAATGCAAGGAATTGTACATTTCTGTATGTGTAACATGCTTTCATAAATCACACTTGCAGCTTGTACAAACATGCACCATTTCAGTCCTTACAATGAAACTCCGCAAAAGGTATCTGAAACTGAGGAGGCATGAGTTAACATTCAGCATGTCTTACCATGGATGATCACGGCGGAAATCAACAGAAGAAGCACTGCTACTGTAGTGGCCTTCATCTTGGGATGTCAGTAGTAACTTCAGCACAAATCTTACTGAGTTGTCTTCAGTAGAATAATGCCATTAGGACAGTGTTGATGCCCTTCTTATAAGGGCAACAGCAAGTGGGCTGGAATGCTGTTGCTTTCCATTGATGTCATGCAAGGAGGATGCATAGGAAATCCCCAGCACTTTAAAAGTGGATGTTCCACATTCTAGTGCAGTAGAGCTGTGATGTATTGAAATGAGATGTTGAAAGTGAAAGTGAAAGTGCCCTTCCTTCCCTAGCCTGGGAAAACCCACACAAGCCTTTGGCAAATATGAGGTCCGTCTGGCAAAGAGGCCACTGAAGTCCATTTCCAATTCATCTTTTTTTCTGACCCACTTATTGCACACCAGGATACCACTCAACAAATACCCTTACACTACCTTAACATGTCTAGTCCTTACATGAAACGTGCAGGTTTAATGAAAGAGAATGAAAAGAGAGCGATGGCACATCAGTGACAGGTCACCGAACATCAAACAGACCAAAACTAAAACATTTATTGTCCAAATTGAACCATATGGTTTAAATTAGAGTACAATTTCCACTGCTATTTTTTTTTTTATTCTATTGGCTTTGTCTGTGGGAATCTACAACCAATCACCCTGTAATCTATGCTAGGATTTGAGAGGAAACATTTAAGCCAATTTTGTTTGTATGACAGACAGCAGTGTCAATTAGATGATGAGATGTGTGGGTTTAATGGAACATAATGAAAAGAAAGCAAAGAAAGGTCAGTGACAGGACTCTGAACATCAAACAGACCAAAACTGCCACCGTTTATAGAAGACCAGAGGACATCAAAGCTTAATCCAATGATTCTGGAGCATGTGACTGAGAAGTATTCAGTCTGAGACACAGATGCTCAAGGCTTCTTTAATCCAGACTTGTCTCAATCTCACACAGAGTCTTCCTCTTCACAAAGAATATCAAAAGGACAACTGAAAAGTCCAGGGCTTAAATAAGCTTATTATATGGCTCTCTAGAATGTTGAGAGAGCTCCCATTCACTTTGAATGGGCCTCCCCAACGTTCTACCGGTGATTAATATGTATAATCACCGGTGAAAGTATATAATGACCGCTGTCAATGGCAACGGGTTTTGTGCTTCTAATTCACGTCTTTCATATCAATCCGCAACAAAGCCGTTCGCTGGTTGCAATGGAATTTCATTGAAAGTTACCAAGTATGTTGCCAGGCAACACCTAGCCTAACAACTGTCAACTGTGGCGAACTATTTATTTTCTAGAAGTTAGCGGAAGCCACCAAACGGTAGCCAAGTCATTGCTAAAGACACATTGAGTTAAGTTTCATTTCTCTTTTTGGCAAGTAGCCATATAATAAGCGGGATAATGTATAGAACGCCGGTCATTATCGGAAAATAATTCCCTTCAGGACGAAGCAAAACCCCTCCGCTGCGCGTCGGGGTTCTGTTCATCCTGTCGGGAATTATTTTCCGATAATGACCGGCGTTCTATACATTATCCCTTACTTATTATATGGCTCTCTAGAATGTTGAGAGAGCTCCCATTCACTTTGAATGGGCCTCCCCAACGTTCTACCGGTGATTAATATGTATAATCACCGGTGAAAGTATATAATGACCGCTGTCAATGGCAACGGGTTTTGTGCTTCTAATTCACGTCTTTCATATCAATCCGCAACAAAGCCGTTCGCTGGTTGCAATGGAATTTCATTGAAAGTTACCAAGTATGTTGCCAGGCAACACCTAACAATTGTCAACTGTGGCGAACTATTTATTTTCTAGAAGTTAGCGGAAGCCACCAAACGGTAGCCAAGTCATTGCTAAAGACACATTGAGTTAAGTTTCATTTCTCTTTTTGGCAAGTAGCCATATAATAAGCGGGATAATGTATAGAACGCCGGTCATTATCGGAAAATAATTCCCTTCAGGACGAAGCAAAACCCCTCCGCTGCGCGTCGGGGTTCTGTTCATCCTGTCGGGAATTATTTTCCGATAATGACCGGCGTTCTATACATTATCCCTTACATAATGAGCACATTGGGTACAGGCGAGTTATAGCCTATACACATGATGGGAAACCCTGTAAGGGAGAAATACTTAAACACTGGAGAGGCTGAACAGGCTACATGTTTTTATTAGCAGGCTTGATTATTGTAATGATCTTTTTCGCTGGCCTGACAAAGGACACATTGCAGATTATTCAGAATGCAGCAGTGCGTCTCTCCACTGGCTGCCTGTTGATATCAATTCAATTGATTTCAAGATTTTACTTTTTTTGTTTTATGAATCACTGAATGGACAGCGCCTGCTTATCTATTAGACATGCTCTTACATTACCTACCATCACGACCACTCAGATCCTCACACTCTGGACTCCTAGTTATTTCTAGGATGGACCAAGACACACAGGGAGGCAGCTTTAATATGGTCCTTGCCTACGAAACAGCTTGCCACATGAGCTGAGGATGGCTCGGTCAACTAGCCTGTTTTTAGAAACTATCTTGTCTTCTCTTAAAAGCTAAATCTTTTATTGAAGATGTTTTATATGCATACAGTATATGTGTATATGGTTATGTATAGCGCTAGGCAACTCATTCCATCAACAAGGAACCACTGTGTCTTGAATTTGAGACACTCATCAGAACACTCAACCGAGCACCCTCCCATCGACTTTATAGCCTACTTTATGCTTTATGCTTAGTGACAAACTGTCAGATCTGCCAATGATCACACAGCACTTATTGGACCAGAAGAACCAGGGGTGGTGGACTTTTGCTAAACAAATAATAGGCTCTAGGTGGAGAAGCACATTTTTTTCTATGTGCTGGTTGAGCATACTGTCAGTTTCAGTGAATATGATCAAAAACATCTTGCCAATGGCAGCTTTAAGATTTTTGCACTATTCCCGTAATCCAAAGCATATGGCTAAACATTTTGTGATAAAGTCAACACAAAGTCAACACTGAAATATTCAGATTAAACATGTATCTTTTATTTATTATTCATGTTTACATACGGCACAATATATAACAAAATCTTATTTACAAACAGATATGACACAAACACAACTTCAATGCTAACATCATTGACTACAATAACAAAATGTATGCAAAATACACAAACTACACAATGTCTAGCATTTTATGAATAAGTTTAATAAAGTGAAATTACCAACATAGAATTAACAAACTAGATATGACAAATCACATTTATATTAAATACTTTAAAGTGAATAAAATAAAAGGCTAAATGTTGTAGTTTAAATATTGTTTGCAACATGTTGCATCTTGTCCTACTTAAAGTTCTGAAGCACTCTGAAACTGATTTAATAGCTGCCTTTTGCAGGTAATACTGCATTATGTAGCTGGTAGCTCTGATAAGGTCATGATAGTGGAGTCCACCATCTCAGGCACTGATCTCTGCGTTCCTAAAACAAACATAACGAAGAAATGTTTAGCACAATATACGCAATATCACCATAGGCTATGGTTAGCTTACATGTCTTGTACTTCGCTGCAAGGATCTGGCGAGAGTCAGGTTATCCTACATGTGCTGTAAATCTAAAACTGTGTTGTAACCTACCTCTTTTTGATGGCTCTCTTGACGTAATTCTTGGAAAAATTGCTGTTTGGATTCAGACACTTTTGTCCTCCATTACCCTTGAGAGTGACACTGAGGACACAGATAGATGTAAACATCAGATACAGTACAGACCACCACTAAACTCCTCAAGGCATTAAATGCCTACATTTTAGTTACAGCACATGCCACTGTGACATACTTACATGATTTCCAGATTGGGGCATGAGGCGGAGGGAGGAAGCACCTCGAGCCTCTCAATACTTTTTGGGCGGACGGCTTTGACCCCTGCATCCAGGCACTTGCATCTTCCCTGAGAATCCAGTTGCCCTGGAAATCAAAATCATCATCACTGTTTAAGGACTTGAGCAAAAATGAAATCTGTACTGATGCTTTAAGTGAATAAGGAAGATGTCCCACGTCTTTGTTCTTTGTTTGAGATAAACAGAACAAGATCATAATCAGTGGATGACAAATATAATCACTCCTGGTGCCCTTACCTCTCACATCTCCAAAGAGCAGGACCACCAGAAGAGCGAGGAGAGCGGCTGTCTTCATTATTGTAGCGGGTGATGATCTGTTCGCTATCAGCTGCTGAGTGAAGATGCTGAAAGGTGTGAAACGTGCCGGTATTTATTTGGTAGCCGTGGGGTTTCCCTTTAGTACTTTATTCCTATCCCGTGCCTTACTTCTGCAACCAAGATGAGAGTTCTTTCACTTGTCTTTTTTTTATTATTTTTTTTATTTTCTCATTCTTTGGAAACATTCTCACAGACTGTCAGTGTTATGCAATCTAATATTATGAGTTTGATGAGTGGTTGTGTCTGTGTGTGTACTGTATGTATTTTTTTTATCCTCGTAGCACAACGGGAAATTATATGGTTTTAATTGCTGTATTATGTGGCTTATACTGTATGTTGTATCATATTATCAATGAATGTATTTCTATGGCACCTTAGTACTGGAGCAGGAGTATGCTGAAACCGAGGTACGCAAAAAGGGTACACCCTAACCCTAACCCTGAACACGTGACACTCTCATGACACATGAACCCTAACCCTAACCCTAACCCTCTTTGCCTGAGTTCCACCTGGAGATCTGCCCTTTCGGGCATCTGCAAAAGAGGAGTGACAGAGATTACATATTAGAGAGAAATAAAAGGTACACTTACCTGACCACTTCGAGGCTGTTCTCAGATTTGTGTGCCAGTGCATTCCGGCTACTTTCAGTAGCTGGAGCATTTTTCCCCTAACCTAACCTTTAACCCTAACCCTAACCCTAACCCTACCCCTAACTTGTCGTGACAAAAACAGACACTTCATTAGCATGATGTTGTAAACGTTTATGATGTTTACAATGTTTATGACATGTTCATGACATAATTTCACTCTTGTAGATACCTTCAAGTGAAGTGTAACCCAAAAAACCCTGTTAGATGCAAATGTCAGGTCCTGTTAATATTCTTTGCTTCACCAACATGAGAATGCAATCACAGGTGTTGGACTGTCTGCTTAGAAAATGCACTCCTTAAAAAAATACTCAAGTCACTCTGTAAATAAAAACTAAAATATAATTGATTACTTTTTTATGCTTGCATGCACACACACACACACACACACACACACACACACACACACACACACACACACACACACACACACACACACAAAATAGTACTGATGGAAACACAGCCCTGGTGAACGAAGATGACATGTCTGGGTATGGGGGTGGGGGGTGATAATCTCAAACAGCCACACATGCAAAAGCATGATTTAAAGTAAATGCCATGAAAAAGGGCAAGCTGCTTCACCAGAACCAGAAGTGTCAATGAAACTACGACTGTAGGGAGGAAGCTACTCAGGAAATCAGTTTCATATCCTACCTTTAAATCCACAGTTGCTTATTCAACTTTCACAAGAAAATCGTCCAGATTGACTGGCATGCCATCCCTGAGGGGAAATCTTCCACAAATTAGTAAAGCAACCATGGTCTATTTACAGAACCGTATCACTTGTATTAAAAAAAAAAAATCAACTCTAAATCTTTGCTTGTCACACAATTGTCTAAACATGCATTTCAGACACCATAACACCACACCAAATCTGCAAAACCATACACTAATTCTCAGTTTTTCCTAAAACACATTTTGCGAAACATCGCAAAATGTTTTCTACCTAACATGCAAATATCGAACAGGAATTGATTTAATTTTTCAAACACAGCTTATCAAAATGCTATATGCTTATTCATCACTTACTGCATTTCACACTCCTCTATGTATACACACTCATTACTTTACTGAACACCATCCAATGATGTCCTTAGTATAGGCATATGGATATATATAGACCCGGCTAGATATAGACCCTTTTAATCTGTTCAGCCTGTAGAGGATTTATGGTTGGAATGTTCAGAGCCAACGCAGATTGAAATGAAAATAAATTGGACTTTATAATGGTCGACTTTTCGTTAAACTTGTCTTTTGTCCCCATGTTACAATTAGCTCCCAACACACACACACACACACACACACACACACACACACACACACACACAGACAGACAGACAGACAGACAGACAGACAGACAGACAGACACACACACACACACACACACACACACACACACAGCAATACAATTTCTTTGGAAAAAGCAAAGTAATCTGGTGGCCATTGTCTTTTCCTTCCTTTTTTTCTGGAAATACTGTATCACTACTTTTGGTTTCAATATTGCTTACATTTCTACTTTTTTTTTAAGCCTGAAAGACAGAGGAGCTTTAGGTTTTGAGCAATAGTGTGTACATGATGTATCCAAATGTCATATTATGATAAAAGTGTTTGTGAGGCACATGTTTGCTTTAGAGATGTGTTTCTGATATTTTGAATGTTGTGTGTCATTTTGCGGAAGATTTGAAAATGTGATTAAACTGTTGTAAAAAAAAACTGTAACACACATACCACAAACATTCCAGGGGAGTCTAAAGCTCTCTCGGGGGGCCCTGCACACCTGGATTCTCAGCCAGGTGGAGTGATTCTCTCCCCCTTCATCACAATAGAATTAAAGTCTGTCTTTAATCCCAGATAAGTGTTGTTTTGCACCATTTATCAAAGCCAGACAATTAGACGCCATCTCAAGCGTGGCACTCACATCTTAATATCCTAAGCTTATTTTGATGTCTTTCAGTGACTGGCATCTAGATGCAGTATGCTGAAAACTGAGGCTACAAGGCAACTACACAGTGGCTTTTCTCTCAAGTGGTGTGACTCTGCAGTTGGAGGTGTGAGGTGTAGGCTAGTTAACACGTGACTTCCTCTAAACTGCAGCCATGATCATAATGAATAGCATAATGAAGACCTACCTAATTTGACCTAAACAATATGTGCCCAATGTTGTGGGAAAAACTCAGGAGCTCTGGCGCCTGTCATGTTTATAACACAGGGTGTTTTCCCCCTGGTTTCTCTTCTGGCCTTGCATATAACAGACTTTCACATCTCCTGCTTTCACTCATCAGAGAAGGGAGTTTACTCAGATGTAAAGCTACAGCTTACCAAACGACACACTTTGTAACCATATAGGATGTATGAGAATGGGGGCCAAGTCACGACAAAGGCAGCAGCTGGGCAATTTATATCTTAAGTGTCGTGTCTTTGCACTTGAGATAGTTATTATGTGACTCTAAACCTCTAAACCACAGACTCTTTAATAATGATATAATCATAACGTCTGAAAGACTAAATATCACAAAAGGACTGAGAAAATACAAAAGGGCTTAGGGCGCTCAGGAATCTATAAATTAGTACCCAGGTGCTCTTCTGCTACGGGTGAGGTGAAAATCCAAAAGAAAAAAGGGTTAGCAGAGGCACTCCGAGATTTTTTTAAATAATAAAAAGCCTTTAATGGTTCATGGCAAGTAGTTTTAAAAGCACACGGGCCTACGCGTTGCGGCCATATTGGCCTTCATCAGGGCAATGATTTTTGCTTTTGGAGACTAAATATCACCTCAGAAACCATGTAGAGCCACAAACTCTGGCTTATTTACACCACGGGGTGATTTCCCCCTGCTCTTTCTCTTCTGACCCTCAGCAACAGGAAGAAAGCTACTTTCACATCTCCTGCTTTCGCTTATCAGCACATAGTCATTATCATGGTTTACTGCTTCACCAGTAATAGCTACACAGTCACCAACTGATAACGAACAGATTGAAGAAAAAGAAGAATGGATTTAGAGTGACAGTTCTTGCATGTGTGTGAGAGCGTGAGGTTGATGCTGAAAGCATGAGTGTCAAGCCAGGTGCGTAAGAGTTGTCAACTCTCTTGTATACAGATGCGCGAAAATTGTACTATACTTTGATCCACTTGGTGTGGATTCATTTTAGGAGCAAAATGCGAATGAAAGGGTTGAAATCAGTACTCGCACGTGTGCGCCCATATCATTTTTTCTACTCGCACTAATGTATTTTTAGTCGCATTTGCGACGACCTGCTCGCACTGTACAGCCCTGACATAGTGAACAAGGGGGTGTCATATGTCGCCCAGGGCACAGGATAGCCTTCCGCTGGCCCTGGTTTAAATCACATTGTTATGAGCATTAATTAGCCTATATGCTATTTTGCACGCTAAAATCCTGATTCATTGCAAGTAAATATAATAAAGAATGGGAACGTAAATTGAATTATTATATTCTTGGTTGTAATTTCCCTACATGTCCTACTGGTCACCTCAGTTAGAATGACCTGTTCAGTTGCTCTTAGCCACCGAGTAGGTCTACTCGGGGTCACTGTTTTTTGTGACGTTCCTCAACTATGGTTTCGGGAAACAGTCTGCAAGTCTTAAGACGCTCATAAGAGGAACTTTACGACTTACGTTGTACTTATAGGCTTGCAATGCTTTCAGGAAACCGGGGCCCAGAACCAGAAGAGATTTCTTTTTACTGATGAAAGTGAAACAGTGTGATAGAAGCTTCTCGGGAATACAGTTTCATATCCCACATTTAATTCCCCAGTTGCCCATTTGGCACTTTAAAAGTCATGCAAAACTTTCATGGCACTTCATTCTGATAATTGTAACTGGTATGGCACCCAGGGAGGTGTTATTGCAAGCTTTTCATATATTCATATAGATAGATACATTATGATAATTTGCACTAATTTTACTAGCCTATGGGCTTGGAGGGTTCACCTGCACCCCACCCCACCTCACACACTACTAGACTTCTAGTCACCACATTGAGAGCATCCTCACCATCTGTGTCACAGTATGTATGCCAACTGCTTGGCCTCCGACTAGAAAGCACTGTGGTGAAAACTGCCCAACACATTCCTCACTCCCTCACGCACTTGGCCTAGATGGCCTCCCCATTGAGTATAAGTATGTATCCTTTTTTGATCCCGTGAGGGAAATTCATTCTGCATTAAACCCAATTTAACCAAATTAGTGAACACACACAACACACAGTGAAGTGAATCACACACTAACCCCGAGCTAAGCCCTAACCAGTAGGCCACGGCTGCCCCTAGGCCATCCAGGCCAAGCGATACTTGCGTAAGGTGAGCAGCATCATCAAAGACTGTTCCCACACCAGCCACACACTGTTCACCCCTACTCCCCTCCGGAGATGTTGCAGGTCTCTCTACACCTGAAACAGCAGGTTCAGAGGAAGTTTCCTTCATGCCGCTTTCACCCTACTGAACTCTAGCTCTGCATCCCGATGATAACCAACCAACTAAGCCTCCAGCCTGTTGAGGTGTCCACGACTATGGCAACCTTTACGGTCAAACGGATTATTTTTGATGGCTCTCTTGACCAATTTTTTGGCAAATATTTGCTCTCTGGATTCAGGCACTTCTGTCCTCCGCTCTGCTTTAGAGTGACACTGAGGACACAGATAGATGTAAACATAGATAGATGTAAACATCAGATAAAAAGCAACTAAACATTCTCCAGGCTAGAAAATATTTCTTAATTTAGTGTTATCAAATAAAGAGGCATGCAATTAGGGGGTAGTGGTGTCAGCACTCGTTCAATGTATGTGCGCGTCTGCGTAAATAAAACTGAACCACTGGAGATGGCGTGTGTAGAAGCAGCAAACAATGTTATAACAACAAACAAAGCGGATCCTTGCTGTCCGTAATAACACGGGGTAGTGTTAACCAGTGAAGTGATAGCCTATTATTGCAGGCAGGAAATGTTCATGTCACGCGAGTCATATAGAAGATGGGCACTGCTTTCTCTGTTAGTATTTCTGTCCCTCCAAAAACTGTGTTTAACAGTCCAAATGTCAATATTTTTTATAAGAGAAAGCTCCAGACCCCTCTGACATAATTCCTACCCCTTCTCAGAAAATACCTCTCACATCCCTGTCAACAGGTGTTGGAAATGATGACTAATTTGCATTTTATTTATACATATTACCACGGATGCACATCACTAATTCGCATGATTTGGATGGAAACACAACTGATGCCATCCCACACAATCCAACATCCCACACAATCACACACACACACACACACACACACACACACACACACACACACCCACACACACACACACACACACACATGTAACCCTATGGAAATTTGGTTATAAGTTTTATTTTCATGTTTGTTTATTTACATGGAATGTGAATTCATAATGATCATAATGTAAATGTTCAAATGAATACTAATTCATAATGTTATTATTGTCAAGTTAAAAGGTTAAAAATGTGATAAATAAGAGAACAAGGTTACCTGTAAGAATAAATAAATAAGTTAGTTTAATTTACTTACCTTTTGATATGAATCCAATCAGCATCCGGGGTGAGAGGTCAGGTTGGAGTAGGAAGTGGGTGAGTGGAGGAGAAGATGAGGAGAGGAGAAGACATGAGTGTGAGAAGCTGCGCAGTTAAGCTGCGAGTAGGAAACATGAGTAAAGTACGACGTTTAAAGTGAAATTAGCATATGCAAGTAGACAAACAACCCGTGCGTCTTGTATGTGTATGTTAATGTGCTTTGACGTTATTATACCGGAGTTTGTGTCGTGTTTAATGTGGAAGGATTTGTGAATTCCAAACCGGCATTCACGCGAGTGGATAGAGAGCTAGTCAGCCCGAGTAGCTCCAATGACCAAGAAAGACTGCTAACGAGAGACCTGCTCGGCCCTCGTGTTTGTGGCTTTCGAGGACGCCCTCGCCTACCACATAAGCTACAGCCTCCGTCGGGAAAGACGACGCACCAGCTATATCACCAGCCCTACGCTGCGTGATGAAGGGGAGCGGACATCTTGCCCTGCGTGAGTTGTGTTTTTTTGTTGCGCCACGCGCGAAACAGCCATTTTGTTTGTTGGCTTCCACGAACCCAAGCACCGAAACAGGCCTGCACCGCGAACTTCCTAAAACTGGTTGGGTACCCATTCATATCTATTTAGTTAGATTTTGCCGGCTATAGGTTTTTTTGGGGTTATATTTGCATTGTAGCCTACTGTGTTTGTGCATTGTTTACCGCGCTACAAGCAAATGTCATTTGAGTGAACAGTACAATATTTGAATGTGTGCATGCTATTTCTGAAAAGTAAATAGTTAAATGTATTTTTGTTTGCCTTTTGAATATTTCATGATGGTAATGACTAGTATAACAGTTTAATGACTTTAAAAAGGGTTTATTGCATATCTTATTGAGAAGGTTAATACTTTAAGAGTTTGAGTACATTCACACTGGTTTGACTTGATTAGTCTTATTTGAATATAAGCCTACATTTAGATAATAGTACATGCTTAAGTAGTGTAATAAAGAGTAAAAGCTTTATTATTGGTTTATGACATTTAAAATAGTGTTAATTACCTATTTACAATACAGCATTGATTAAACCTTATTAAGAGATTGTAAGTACGAATTCGGGGAGCGCACTCCAATTAACAGCCAGACAGCTAGGGGGCGCTACACACACACACACACAAACACGCACGCACGCACGCACACACACACACACACGCACACAGACACACACACACACACACCCACACACACAAGAAAGAAATAAGACCAAAAAAAAAAAAAAAAAGGATGTGAAAGTTGAAGTATGATCCTGAAGGAGGAGACATATGTGATACAATGTTAAGGGGAAATCCCTGACTTGACAGAATAAATACAGGCACGCTTGCCACTGTTTGACAGATTCACCGCCTCACTCTGATACAACAGCTGAGAAAGCAGACAGACCATCACACATCTCAACAATGAAGTCAGCAGCTCTCCTGGCACTTCTGGCCATCCTGCTCTTCGTAGATGTGAGAGGTAAGGGCTCCAGTCATCTGCTCAACAAGGTGCTACAGCGGCCTTCACAATTATACATCAAATATTCCTTTTCTCAGAATATATTTGCTTTTCTTCAAGGTTAGATTGTTCCTCATTGTTGCCATTGTGATTTAGAAAAAAACAAATGTCAATATAACCATATGATTTGTGTAACCATTTACTGTAAATAGTGATCACTCTGTAACAGGAGAGAGTGCTAACATTTAGTGGTCATGTTTATCTCCAGGGCAACGGGATTCTGCTGGAAGATGCAAGTGCTTGGGTGCAGGGATAAATGCTATTCGCCCAAACCGCATCGAGAGGCTTGAGGTTCTTCCTGCTTCTGCCTCATGCCCCAATATGGAAATCATGTAAGCATGTCACAATGTCATGTGCTATAACGCTATATCGATGCTGTATGGAGTTAAGTGGTGGTCTGTATTCAATGTTTACATCTATCTGTGTCCTCAGTGTCACTCTGAAGGAGAACGGAGGACAGAAGTGCCTGAATCCAGAGAGCAAGTTTGCCAAAAATTTCGTCAAGAGAGCCATCAAAAAGAGGTAAAATACTTTTCTTCATTACAAGTTTGACTTGAAGAGTACAATCAACCAAATTCAAAAGAAATATGAATGGACATGACATTTAAAATGCATAATATTTCTTTTTTATCATAATATGTTTATAAGGAAAACTTATTTTTATGTCTTTCAGGAGTGCACTGTAAATTCCACTGGATAAGTCCACTGATCTCGCACTGATTCTAGAGGCAGCTAATATTGTAAATGTTTTGTGAAATGTTTTGTTTAAATTTGTTGAAATGCAATGTCTATGAAGATATTTATACTGAAAGTTGTGATAATGTATATACCATGCTGTGATTACTATTCTGTTGTTTAAAGAAGGAAATAAAATGTTACAAAAAATATTCATAATGTGTCTGTTATACTGACAGGGTTACCTCCTGGTATACTCAAGGCTTTAGCTTATCAGAAGTGACTTGGTTATTCAATATCTATACTAACTAAATGTTCAAATATCTGCGGAGATGATATTCAGAAAAACAAAAGATATACAACCTAAAACCAAGGAGAGACTGGCAGAGTGCACCATACAGAGTATAGAGAAAAGACAGACATTGAGAGAGAACAACTCCAACGTCTCAGGTAGTACTTGCTCAATCAGTCACTTGCTAAACTGCCTATAGATGATATCAAATCCTGGATGGCTAGCAATTTTCTCCAACTCTATGACAGTACAACTGAAATAATCTTATTTGGCTCCCCCACCATCGTCAACAGCTCGATCAGTGCACTAGGTCCCCTGTCTGCAAATCTTCACACGGTGGTTAAAAATCTTGGTGTCCCCGTCGACAGTTCACTGAATTTTAATAAACAAGTGAGCAGTGTGGTGAAGGGCAGCTTTTATCATTTAAGAACTATAGCTAAGCTTAAACCTTTTTTTATTTTTTATCTCACAATGATCTTGAACTGTTATCCATGCTTTTATCACATCCCGCCTCGACTACTGCAATTCCTTATACTGGTCAGACCCAGACGAACATTTCAAAACTTCAATTAGTCCAAAATGCTGCAGCCAGACGTTTAACAGGTGTTCTAGGGTGTCTGTTTTTATAGAAGAAGTACTTTTACGATCACAATTTTCCGTGCTTGAGGCCCTCTTGGTTTCTGGCATTCTGTCTTTTGTATGTCTTTTGTGTTGTCACATATTCCTATGAATTCTCTTGCAAATGAATGCAAATGTATAGATAATGTATCCATGGTACCTCCAAATATGCTTGTTAGGCTTACTCCTCTTCTCTCTTTCTCTCTCTCTCACTGTTGCTGTCACACACACAAAGTTATGCAGGTTACCAGGTAAATGGGACACATAATAGTGAATATTGTCTAATGATGTTTTGTATGTCTTTTATGTTTTGATTATACTGTGTTTTTGGGTGTCTTGAAAGGAGCTTAGAAATGGAATCATTATTGTGATGATTCTTCTTCCTCATCATCTTCTTTTTCTTCTTCTATTATCATCATATTATTAGTAGGCCTAGTGGTGGTAGCAGTAGGCCTAGTAATAGCAAAGGTATTAGGCTATTATATATATAAGACAAAGCATTTTATTTATTTTACATATGTAGGCTATATACTGTAGCATGCGATACAGTGATACAGATTTAAATGAGAAGGAAATTAAATGAAAGAAAATCTGTGGATCAATGCACATTTCCCTAGGCTACATTTTCCCACCATTACCCTTCAAAGTGACACTGCAGAAGCAAACACAAACACAGGTAATTTCTCATCAACCATGTGGCCACTGTGGCTGACCGATTACCTGATATTAGAACCGTTTCACTATTTACATGATCTCTAACATGAGTGGTCAGGTGTGTACTGTATATGGCCAACGTCTGGATCTTTTGTTGGGGAACATATCTCACTCCTTTACCCTGGCACCAACACCGGCCCTTAGACTCCCATTGACCTGAACGATGAATGATTGAGATAAATGATGGAATAGGCGCGTATATGCTTGAGAAGAGTATAAAAGTATAAAAGAGGAATATAATACTCATGAATATTTAGTAGATCTGTTATTGTATATCTTCAGCTTACTATTTATAGAAGCTTTAATTTGGTACATTCACCAAACTAAGCAGACTAAAAGAAACATATGCGAGAAAAACAAACACTGTGAGATTTATGGTGCCGACTATGCTCTTTTCAGCTCTGCTACGTCATTGTATGCGTTTTGGCCGAGAGCGAAGCATCTCAGTTTCACATCTCCAATTGAGAATGTTTCTGTGAGAAGCTACCCATGGGTGGAAACCAGGGCGCACAAGTGAAAAGGAATTTAGAGGACAAACAAACACAAATGACAGTCCCGGCGTCATGGGGGGAATCTGGGGGGCCGGGGCCGTCCTAGAAGTCATCTCTGGACGAGTTTTGCTGCATCAACAAACTCCACTTCCCCAATCATGGACTGATTTTGAACACTTATTATGACCGCCGCTAGCGTAGCTAGCGAAGCGGTCATATAGTTGTTGTCAAAGTTTTTTTTTTTTTTTTTTCTTTTTTCCCGTCATTTTTCGTCAACGATTCCCGGGACACCGTAACACCGGAGCGCATGAAACTTGGTGGGCATGTAGCCCCAGTAGAGTTCTATGGAAAAATTTCGTTTCGTCCCCGGGGGTCACTCCACCCCCGCGCTGCCCCCGCCCGAAGCCCAAAAATGACAGTTTTTCCTACATAACTACCTGAACCGTGGCACCGAGGATGACAAAATGTTTATGGTATGTTGTTCTCTAGAGCTTGCATCAACTTAGCTTATAACCAGTCATTTGTGATTTGCCCCCCCATCGTAAAAATTGAAAATGCAATGTAATATTGCTTTAATTGCCCATATCTTCAGATGAGATGTTATGAACTGCACCAAATTTCATGTGTATGATTAACCTGACACCCTCTGGGAGTAAGCCAAGTTTTGTGGAATTTCATCCATGGGGGGCTATAAAATAAATGGATTTATATGTACATTCAGGACTGTATACCCATCGGCCAGTAGATGGTGGTATTATCTGGAGTCTAAATCCCCCCCTGGGGATTTCAAAAACTGTTCCAAACATCTCAATCTCTGCTAGTTTTTGTCCTAGAAACATATAAGTGACACCATTAGAAACCTTTAATCAACTAGTTTCCAAATATGTTTTAAAAGAGAATGGTTGCTCTGGGTGCAACAAACATGCAGGAACACACACACACACACACACACACACACACACATAAATACACACACACACACACACACATACCTACACACACCTACACACCACTACATACACACATGTACATAAAACATTATACAAACACATGCACAAACACGCCCACACGCATGCACACATACACCCTTACACACACACACACACACACCTACACACACACACACACACATGCACACACACATCTTTGAGTACATTTTGTGAGACCACCGGAGCTGAGAAGTGAGTGTGTGTGTGATGTACTATAGTGTGTGGGTGCGTTTCTGTGTGCCCATCTGTGTGTTTGCATGTGTGTATATGTGTGTATGTGCATGTTCTGTGTGTGTTCTCTTTCTTTCTCTCTCTCTCTCTCTCTCTGTGTCTGTGTTATCTGTGTGTATTCTGTGTGTGTTCTCTCTTTCTCTCTCTCTCTCTCTGGGTGTGCCTGTGTGTGTGTGTTTGTGTGTGTGTGTGTGTGTGTGTGTGTGTGTGTGTGTGTGTGTGTGTGTGTGTGTGTGTGTGTGTGTGAGTGTGTGCCTGTGTATGTGTGTTTGTGTGTGTGTGTGTGTGTGTGTGTGCACACGCGTGCATGTGAGTGTGTGTGTGTGTGTGTGTTATCTGATATTGGAGTGACAGTGACGGCAGAGAACACAGTGAACATATACTCAGAGACACATTAAACACACACACAAGCAGACACACACTCACACTAGACAGAGAAGCACTCATACACAAAAGCAAGCGCACACATGCACACACTCATTTACATACATAAAAGTTGCAGTAGGGATGGAGTAGGCGATGGAAACACAAGCGTGATTGATATTTGCGGAGAGAATGTGCAGGACTGAGCGGCGGTCATATTGTGTATCGCTTTGCGGTACATCTAGTTTAATATACTGTAAGCCTATACCCTACTCTGCAATAACCCCAGTCATCCGATGAGAAATATAAGACTTATCATCACATGTAGGTTATGTCTCATATAGTTAATAGTAGTTTGGATTTGTTTGATAGCATTGACCTTTACTGTTTGTTCTTCTGACCCAGTCGGAGAACAGGGGAGCTTCATGTTACCGCTCCACACGTCTACTTTCTTCATACGCATCTCAGTTTTTAACTTCTCTCACTTTTTCTCTCCATTGCATACGAGGCTCCCTTGAAGGAGCCGCACTATTTTACAATAATAAGCTACTGATATTCAGTTGTTGTGAACCACCCAGTGTCTATAAATGGCCTATTTTAAACTTCCATGATCAATTTAAGTTTATGCAACAATGATCAAATTGACACATACAAGTTGAATCTAATCTAAATTTAGTCTAATCTAGTCAATTTGTGCCCCCCCTGGGAAAAAATGCAATGCTCGTCTGTGAATGGGTGTCTACCACCAGGTCTGCACAAAACGATCTTTCCCCACTGCCCGCCCCTCCCTCCCTCAGTGGGTAGGCTGAAGGAGTTTTTAGGATAACTTGTCAGTTGTTGCACAGCATATCACAAAATGTATGCCATGAATTGATTACGTGGAGCACATCATACTGTACTTGTGGTGTAGTGCCACCCACTGAATAGCATTGGTTTAAAACATCACAGCAGACAGGAGATAAGTGTTTCCAATGCATACAATTAGCAAAAACAAATAGCACACACAGTGGATGATTTAATTTACGCATGCACTACATTGTGCATTGTTGTATTCTGAAATGTCATGGGGTCGTGGACTGCGGGTGCTCAGCCCCGCCATTGCCGCTTGCAGCTATATCCTCTGCATAGTTTTTGGGTCTTCAATGGTTTACTGAAGATCATTATTAGCAGATATTTTTAGATCTAGTCAGTGTGGTGGTGATTAAATAACCAAGTCACCTAAAACTAAAACCTTGAGAATACCTGCAGGTAAGACTGCCACTATTTAACAGACACACCATGAATATTTCTTATTTTTTTTAAGTTTTATTTTCTTAATTTTTTCCAACATAATACAAATACAGATGTAAAAGTTCAGCATGGTATACATTATTTCACCTTTCAGTATAGATATCTTCAAAAAAAAACATTTAACAAATTGAAACAACATTTCACCAAACAGACACCAGACAGGAACAGACATCCCGAATTTAACAAGTAAATAAATATAAAAGTACTCTGAGATAACATCCATGTTATAAAAAGATTAGGCGTCTCTAAGGTGTACTCTTGTGTAGAGAAATAAAGTGCTTTTTTCATTATTAGCTGCTTCTAGAATCAGAGATCCAGTAGAATTTACTGTGTGCTCCTGTAAGAAATGCAAAAAAAGTTTTTTTTTATTATATTGATATCATATATGCATTTTCAATGTTCATTCATTTTTCTTTTAAATGTGCTTGATTGTACTCTTCAAGTTAAACTTGTTAAAAAGGGGAAAAGTATTTTTTTACCTCTTTTTGATAGCTCTCTTGACGAAATTTTTGGCAAACTTGCTCTCTGGATTCAGGCACTTTTGTCCACCATTCTCCTTGAGAGTGACACTGAAGACACAGATAGATACACATCAGATACAGACCACCACTTAACTCCAAAAGGCATATATATGATATGATATATAGGCTATGCTATAGATATAGCACATGACACATGACTGTGATGCTTACATGATTTCCATATTGGGACATGAGGCGGACGGGGGTAACACCTCAAGCCTCTCAATACTTTTTGGGCGGATAGCATTCACTCCTGCACCCAGGCACTTGCATCTTCCCACAGAATCCCGTTGCCCTGGAGATAAACATGACCATTAAATGTCACAGGATGTTCAGTTAAGACAGCTGTAGCATCACTCTCCTCTTACACAGTGATCACGATTATCGCAAATTATAGACCCATCCCCATATATTGGCACCCCTGGTAAAGTCTTTTGCTGATTCTAGTCTCACAATGAAAAAATGAAAATATGCATTTTTCATATATATTTGAAAAATGCAAATATATTCTGAGAAAAGGAATATTTGGTGCATAGTTGAGAAGGCCGCTGTAGCACCTTGTTGAGCAGATGACTGGAGCCCTTACCTCTCACGTCTACGAAGAGCAGGACGGCCAGAAGTGCGAGGAGAGCTGCTGACTTCATTGTTGAGATGGGTGATGGTCTGTCTGCTTTCTCAGCTGTTGTATTGCTGTTGTAGTGAGGCAGTGAATCTGTCAAACAGTGGCAAGCGTGCCTGTTTTTAATCTGTCCAACAGGGGTTTCCCCTTCACATTGCGTCACATGTCTCCTCCTTCAGGATGACAAACTTCAGCTTTCACATCCTTTTTTCTTGATCACTTCCACTCAGTTTGTTGTTATATGTGTGTTGTGTGCATGTGGGTTTTGAGAGTCTTCGCGTTTGCACATTTGCCATGAATGAAGAAGGTGGAAATGCAACAGGTTTTGTTTCAGAAATCAAATGAAGAGGGGTAATGAAATAAATGAGTGCATACAGTATCTGAGGGAAAATAAAACTTTACTCAATTCTTTTGAGATCATTTGACCATTTATGGTCAGTTTTGTTAATTTCAAAGAATCCTTTCAATTAGTAACAACAATATAGTAACATTCTTATTAATACAATGAATTAATGTTACACCAGCTTTTTTGTAATGCAGCCTACCTTAAAAAGCAAAGTATACATACGTATATATACAGTATACGGGATATATACGCACGGTGCATCATTGATTATCCCTTACATAATGCATGGTTAAGTGATTTGAGAGGTCAGATTATTTTAGAACTGGGATGGCATCATTCACTGTAGTTTGGAAAGATAAATCCACACTCAATTTGTACAGTAGGCTAGGCTAATCTTATCAGCATAGTAATCTGTAAACTTTGTTTTTTTCCCCTCTATCCTATGCATTATTTACAATAATCCAAAATGATGTAATATCATATGTGATTAAACAACTACATTATAATTTTTTTAAGCTAAGATTAATTACTGTAATTGGTTAATGAAATGATTGACCTGAAACATGAATGTGATTATATGAAACACAGAAGAGGAAAGCAAACCAACACTTTTTCACTATCCTAACACCTTATCCACAATGATCCACAACGATATAATATCATTGTGTTGTGTAAAAACAACTACATTAACCTAATTATCTGAAAGAATGATCAGTTTGTTTTGTTTGTTCATTAAATGAGCTGCAACATATGACTATATGGATAATCATTGCCGTTTCCAGGAAGCAGCTTACTGGACAGTCAGTGAAACTGAAACAGTATGAAGTACACTGCTCAGGAACTCAGGAACAGTTTCAGATCTACCATATAATTCCAGCATCATGGGAAGTGAAAGAGATTTGAACAGAGAGAGAAGTTGTGGTGTCAGATTGAATGGAATTGTGAAAAAGAAGATCTCTCCTTTTAACCAGGTCAAAATTTTCCTTTCACTAGAACTGTGTAATATTGCTCAATCACACACCAAAAGAACTGCACACTCATAAGCCGCACACATGCCCTGCCTCTATGAGGCCTGTGGGTTCTTATGTTAAGTCACTGAGGACATGACATGGTGTAAGTGCACAGTGGCATCTTTATCAACTCAGTCACCTCAGGGATTTTCAGATACCTTGGAGCATCTGGGGAATACTATGTTCACATTCAGGTGAAGTACTGCTACTTGGGCTGAGTGATTTGCAGACAACACCTGAAAAGCTCCAGTATAACTTCTTTGTATTTGTAAATTTGTATTCCGATTGTACCATTACTGCATTTGTAATCATTAAAAGTGTCCAGGTAATCGGGCTATTGTTTTGGGGAAAAAAAGTATATACTCTGAAGCCCTCTGGGTTTCTACTGGGACCAACCTGCTCAGCTGATATAATAGAGGACAGCAAAGAGACTCAACAGGCTAAATAACATCTAAAACTCTGCAGTGAGCATGTACAGCCATCAACCATACAAAGCTATGGGACCACATCACCCCCATCCTCCAGCTCCTGGTTCAATGCATATGAAATACAAAATGCTTCCAATACACTAATGCCTCCATTATTCGGCCGCTCTCTACCCCTTCTCCTGAGTCCACACACACCTTCTTGCTGTTTACACTTCCCAGATGCCCATCTATTATCCATTTTGACACTTTGTGTTAAAAAAACAACACTGTCCTCCTGGGAAACCCAAATAAAAAAGCCTTCTGTTCTGTTGCAAGGTGAACTCATTGACATGATGTTCTATGGTAATTGACTCGTTCCTCTTGCCCCTCCCCCTCGTTGCCCTGATTGTTAGGACCAGGACCGGCTGCTGGTGCTCTATAAGTGGGCAGCAGGCCTGTCCTGAGCACTGAGCCCTGAGCTGGCTGCCACCCCAGTTCCTTCCCCGAGTCTCAAGCCAGGTTGGCTATTTCTATTTGTTTGCCACTGCAACAAATTAGCAGAAGCAGTGGCCATGCTTTTGGATTCACTCGCCTGTGCACTGTAGATCCGTAAAGGACTGCTGGCCACAAACTGTTGTAGTTACCGCTGACTGGTTGTCAACATTATGTGAGATGGTAGGTCTCAGTTTTGCACAACCCAGTCATCTTTTGGTGATCTATTGGAGTTCATTGTATTTTTTGTTCTCCAGTTCTGCAGGCCAGACATACAAGGCTGTTCTGTTTCTGGGTTTTCATTTCACATTGTCTTGCGTTCCTGTGATGTCTGTCTGTTCTTCCTGTACTTGGGCAACGCTGGCTTGGTGGGTCTGTTGATGAGGCTGATGTCGATGAGAACCCCCCCCCTCCCCAAGTTCCCTGGAAACAAGCCTACTGCAAGTCCGGAGTAGACTTTTCTTATTCAATGAATTATATTACAGTTTTGTAAACCATGTCTCTGCTCATTCAGTCAAAAAACTTGTGTGACCCGTTAGTATGTGTGGGTGTCCCTGGGGCATCTTGCAATTCCTGGGGTGGCGTAGTCTAAGGCAAATCTCCCATAATGCCACATCTTTTTAGAGACCCATTTTTGTTTATATCCTCAGTCTGTGCTGTGCTTTCCTCTTTTTCTTCCGTCTTCTGTTACAGTACGTCACTGTATGTGTTCTGGCCGCGTGTGAAGCATCTCAGTTTCACATCTCCAATCAAAGACGTTTCTGAGAAAAGCTACTTGTGAGTGGAAACCAGTGAAAAGTCATTTAGAGGACTTACAAATGCAAATTTCTCTTTGTTATGGTGGGATCAGCATTTTTCAAATCTTGCATGACATTGGCTTTTCAGTTTACAAAATAAAGCAAAAAAATCATGCCACATGAATCTAAATTAGGTGCCATAGGAATAGTTTAGGAAAGATAAAACAAACATTTTGCTGAGAGAACATCTTTTGATTTAAATACTTGTGAGGTTTCCAGTTTCAAAGGACCCAAAGATGGCTCAGATCAATGACAAACTATCTCCTTTAATGAGGAAGACTCAGGCAATAAATCTTCAAACACAAAAGTCAGCCTTAAAAAAGGCAGGCAAAGGGAAAGGTCAATAAATGCACAGACTTTGGTTCGGCACATGCAGGGAACAAACTGCCACTAGCTCAGTCTGACAAGGTAAACAACGGCGCATGTTGCCAGGAAAACAAAAACAAAAACTTAGGCTGGAGCGGCATCACTAACAATACTGATTCATGGCAGGAATGTTGCTGACCCTTTCTATGAACACAGTATAAAGCATTCTAAAAAGGCCATAAAGTATTATAAAGCCTCATAATTATCGACATAGGCATACATAATTATGATTGCACTCATAATGATGATGATGATGATGTGTAAACCCTGTTTTGTAACGGTTTCAATAATAATCACATCTCATAGGTGGACCTTGGCAGAGAAGACTATTAAAATGAATTTCAGAACAAATTTAGAGAGAGATTAGCTTGGCTCCGCTCTCCTACTTACTTCCGCTCAATTTTCCTTTCCCTTCAGTACGTCGTCTGTGTCTGTGGTATAGTCGCAGGTTTTCTCAAGCCAAAATTGTGCAGGTCCAATCAGCGAACAGAGGGAGTAGCTGAGGTCGAGCATGACCAGAAGTTAGCGATTGGTTATGGCAGATCTCAGTGTCTCTGGCCAGATCCAATAATTTTAAACTTCAACAGAGTACCACATTCAAGCAAGTTCATGCTTGACAATGGAAAGTGGCCAGACTCTCTGTACATTATGAATGTATGAGAGTTTGGTATGACCAGGCTAGTGTTTACCAGGGAGCCACTGTGCACTTACACCATAGCATGTCCTCAGTGACGTATATAACATACAGTAAGAACCCACAAACCCTTCATCTGGCAGGGCATATGTGTGGCTTACAGTATGTCTGTGTGCACAGTTTTTGGTGTGTGCTTAGGCAATATCACACAGTTCTAGTGAAGGGAAAGTGTTGAAAGGGAAAAGTCTGGTTAAAAGAGAGATCTCCTTTACCACAATTCCATTCAGTTTGACACCACAACTTCTCACTGTGTTCACATCTCTTTCACTTCCCATTCAGTAGGAATTATTGTTAATCTGATCTGAAACTGCTCCTGAGTTCCTGAGCAGTGTCCTCCAAACAGTTTCAGTTTCACTGACTGTCCAGTAGGCTGCTTCCTGGAAACTGAAATGATTCTCCAGAGATGAACCAGTGGAATATGTTGCAGCTCACTATTTCATTTAAAAAATCCAACTAATTAGTCTTTGTTGAAGATAATAATAATGCAGTTGTTTTTTAATCACATATGACATATAATTTTGGATTACTGTAAATAATGCATGTGGATAGTGAAAAAGTTTTGCTCGGCTTCCCTCTTCCGTGTTTCATTTAAAAAAAACATTAAAATAACACAATGACCTCTCAAATCACTACCATGTTTTTGTAATGTTACCAACATTAACAGCCCTAAAGGCCATTGGTGCTGTGAGCCCCACCTGGTGGCCAGGTAACTTTAGCACAATCACGCGTCCTTCAAAGGATACCAATATTTATACAGAGGATGCAATCGACTCTCAAAAAAGGCTGGTGTAATATTAATTCATTGTTTTAATCTAATTGACAGGATTCTTTGAAATGAAGAAAACATTGATAGCCTTTTGTTGCGGTTGAACAAAAGCAAGAGTAGAGTAGAGTTATACTTTCCTCACACACTATTTCATTACCACTCTTTCATTTGATTTCTGAAACAATCTGTTGCACTTTCACCTTCTTCATTCATGGCAAACGTGTGAACTTGAAAACTGAGAAACCCACAAATACACAACACATAACAACAAACTGAGTGACAATCATCAAGAAATAAGACAGAAGAAAAATAAGGATGTGAAAGTTGAAGTCTGTCATGCTAAAGGAAGAGCCAGTTGACGCGATGAGAAGGGGAAACCCCTGATTTGACAGAATAAATACAGGCATGCTCGCCCCTGTTTGACAGATTCACCGCCTCACTCTGATACAACAGCTGAGAAAGCAGACAGACCATCACCCATCTCAACAATGAAGTCAGCAGCTCTCCTCGCACTTCTGGCCGTCCTGCTCTTCGTAGACGTGAGAGGTAAGGGCTCCAGTCATCTGCTCAACAAGGTGCTACTACAGCGGCCTCCACAATTCTGCATCAAATATTCCTTTTCTCAGAATATATTTGCTTTTCTTCATTGTTTTCATTGTGAGATTAGAATAGGTCAGCAAAAGATTTGTATACTTATTTTTAGTCCACTTCAGCAGGGTGCTAATATATGTGGAGGGCACTGTAATTTGTGATAAGAGTGATCACTATGTAACAGGGGAGAGTGATGCTACAAGCACCGGTTGTCTCAACTGAACATCCTGTGACATTTAGTGGTCATGTTTATTTCCAGGGCAACGGGATTCTGCGGGAAGATGCAAGTGCCTGGATGCAGGGGTCAATGCCATCCGCCCAAACCGCATTGAGAGGCTCGAGGTGCTTCCTGCCTCCGCCTCATGCCCCAACATGGAAATCATGTAAGCATGTCAGAGTGTCATGTGCTATAGCTATAGCATAGACCGTATATATATATATATACTGTATGGTTTTTGGAGTTAAATGGTGGTCTGTATCTGATGTGTACTTCTGTCTGTGTCTTCAGTGTCACTCTCAAGGAGAATGGTGGAGAAAAGTGCCTGAATCCAGAGAGCAAGCTTGCCATAAATTTTGTCAAGAGAGCTATCAAAAAGAGGTAAAATACTTTTCCCATTTACAAGTTTGACTTCACGAGTAATCAACCAATCATATCAATATAATGAAATCTTGTTTTTCATTTCTTACAGGAGTACACAGTAAATTCCATTGGATCTCTCTCTGATTCTAGAGGCAGCTATATGAAAACGCACTTTCTTTCTAAGAGCAAAACATGGAGACTCCTAATTGTTCTATAACATGGATATTATATCAGAGTACTTTTGTATTTATTTGCATGTTATGTTTGGGATATGTGTTCCTGTGTCTGTTTGAAAGGTTATTTACATTTGTTAATTGTTAATTGTGACGCTTTTGAAGATATCTATACTTAAAGCTGAAATAATTCATACCGTGCTAAACTGATATGTATTGATTATGTTGTATATAAAGAAGGAAATAAAATGTTACAATATTGTACAATGTACAATGTATACAATATTCCGAATGTGTCTGTTATACTGACAGGGTTACTTCCTGGTATACTCAAGGTTTTAACTTCTTGTTTTTTTTAATCCCCACACTAACTAAATGTTCAAATATCTGTTAATAATGATCTACAGTAAACCACTTAAGACCCAAAAACAAAGGAGAGATAAGCAGAGAGCATCATACAGAGTATAGAGAAAAGAGAGACAGTTAGAAAGAACAACACAAACGTTTCAGTATATCTGACATATATTTGTACAAACAAAACTTTATATTGGATTGGACTCTGTGCCGGCCAGTCAAGCTCTGTCATCCATGTTTTTATGTACAGTACCTTGCCATCCACTTCAAACTCTGTCATATGTCTTTGGGCCTTGCCATTCCCGAGCTGGTCTATAGGCCCCTTAGTTCCAATAAAAGGAACTCTGAGTGCTTCAGCATTAACCAAGAGATTTTGAACAATTCCATGCTCCAAACTTTATGGGAACAGTTTGGGGATGGCCCCTCCCTGTTTCAACATGACTGTGTACCAGCGTACAAAGCAAGGCCCAGATTAAAAGTGTCCATGTAAACAGGGCTGTTGTTTTTGCAAAAACAGTGTATAGCCTTCTTTGAATATCCTAATTTCCTTGAATTCTCTACTGGGAGCAACCTGCTACTCTGACGTAATGGACAGCAAAGAGATTCAACAGGCTAAATAATATTCAAAACTCTGCAATGAGCGAGCACAGCCATCAGCCAAAGCTGTGGGACGGGACCACATCACCCCCATCATCCTCTAGCTCCTGGTTCAATGCATATGCGATACAAAATGCTTCCACTAGTGCTGTACACTAATGCCTCCGGCATTATCCTCCATTATCCGGCTGCTCTCTACCCCTTCTCCTGAGTCCATACACACCTTCTCTTCTGTCTTCTGCTACATCACTGTATGTATTTTGACTGGAAAGCATCTCAGTTTCACGTCTCCAATTGAAGACGTTTATGAAAAAAGCCACCAATGAGTGGAAACCGGGAAAAAAAAAAAAAAAAGTCAAATGAAAAGTAATTTTTCGAGGACTTACAAACACAAACTACACTTGGAAGGTGTTATTAGAGTTTTTTTCTTTGGTGTGGTGTAGTCAGCATTTTACATCTTGCATGATACTGGCTTTTCACGTCACAAAATGTCACACAAAAATGAAGTGCCATAGGAATAGTTGTTGACTACTTGTATGAACACAGTATCCATAAAGAATGAACATGTTCATAAAGCCTCATAATTATTGACATAAGCTACATAATTATGATTGCACTCATAAAGCATTATGATGACTTTGTGTAAGCCCGTTCAGCTTAATATATCACAATGCATTATGAAGCTTATTTGGTTAAACCACTTGAAAGTATACATAAGAGTGACATGACATTTTTATGAATGTGTACATTATAAACAAGTCATGAATGTTTATTACATAATGCTTCTGTCATTGACACTCACTTTTTGTCACGACAAGTTAGAGTTAGAGTTAGAATTAGGGTTAGGTGTGGCAGTTGCATTTTCCAGGAAGCAGCCTACTGGACAGTCAGTGAAACTGCAGGACACTGCTCAGGAACTCAGGAGCAGTTTCAGATCAAATTACCAATAATTCCTGCTGAATGGGAAGTGAAAGATATGTGAACACAGTGAGAAGTTGTGGTGTCAGACTGAGTGGAATTGTGGTAAAGGAGATCTCTCCTTTTTACCAGGTCAACACTTTCTCTTCACTAGAACTGTGCAATATTGCCTATCACACACACCAAATAATTGTGCACACACATAAGCCGGACACATGCCCTGCCTTGAGGGGTTTGACATGTGTACTGTAAGTACACAGTGCCTCCCTGGTAAGCAGCATGGCTGCATCTTTATCAACTCAGTCACTTCAGGCATTTTAAGATACCTTGGATATACTGTAGCAAGCATATGTACATGGACAAAGTGAATTGCAGGCAGGAATAAGCTATAGCCCAATTAGGCCGCGAGCTAGATAGGCCTACCGTGCACCCCCCCCACCTCCCAACAAAACCATACTTTTTTGAAAGGTCTGGGTGTGTAGAATATGAATCTGAATGTTAACATTGAAAATTTTGGGATGCACTACCTGTTTTAGCCCTATGAATAGGGAAACCCTAAAAACCGATTATAAGCGATTCTAACACATCAAGATGGTCCTAGTCAATCAGAACAGCTTTTAAGTGACCTATTACACACTCAAACTTCACATATGAAGACTTAGGTCAAATGTCTACCATGCTGCTTATTGGTAGGTGTCTTAAATTAACATAGGTAAAGCCTTATATTGATATAATGAGCCTATTTCATGTATAGGCCACAAAGTAGATACGACTACCATACACCGCCTACCCCCTTTTCTAACAAAATCATGCTTTTGTGAAAGGTTTGGATGTGTAACATATGAATATGAATGTTAACATTGAACATTTTGGGTTGCACTACCTGTTTTAGCCCTATGAATAGGGAAACTCTAAAAAACGATTATAAGCGATTCTAACACATCAAGATGGTCCTAGTCAATCAGAACAGCTTTTAAGTGACCTATCACACACTCAAACTTCACATATGAAGACGTAGGTCAAATATCTACCATGCTGATTATTGGTAGGTGTCTTAAATTAACATAGGTAAAGCCTTATATTGATATAATGAGCCCATTTCATGTATAGGCCACAAAGTAGATACACCTACCATACACCCCCCAAACCCCCTTTCTAACAAAACCATGTTTTTTTTTTTTAAAGGTTTGGATGTGTAAAATATGAAACTGAATGTTAACATTGAACATTTTGGGTTGTACTACCTGTTTTAGCCCTGTGAATAGGGAAACCCTAAAAAACGATTTCAAGCGATTTTAACACAGAGATTATCCTAGTCAATCAGAACAGCTTTTAGATGACCTATTACACACTCAAACTTCACATAATGAAGACTTAAGTCAAATATCTACTATGCTGCATATTGGTAGGTGTCTAAAATTAACATAGCTAAGGCGTTATATTGATATAGAGAGCTAATTGTATAGGCCACAACCTAGATACACCTAACATATACCCCCAACCCCCTCTCCTAATAAAATCCTGCTTTTTAGAAAAGTTTCAGTCTGTGATGAATCTGAATGTTAACATTGAACACTTTGGGTTGCACTATTTGTTTTCGCCCTCTGAATAGGGGAAAAAAACTATTTTAAGCAATTTTAACAGAGGTTGTCCTAGTCAATCAGAACAGCTTTTAGATGATCCATTACACACTCAAATTTCACATACGATGACTTAGGTGAAAGAACACCCTATACTGCTTCTTGGTAAGTGACTACATTTAATATAGTTAAGGCCTTGGGCCCTATTTTCATGATGCAAAACCTGGCAGAAAGCGTGTAATAATAACAACGCAAAGCTTATTCCTATCGTAGAGTTTTTCGCCATGCGCTTCTCTTTTATTGAGCAATGTGCCAAGGGGTGTGGGAACTAATGACTTAAGAACGGGTCTGGCACATTATCTAAGAATCATTATCTTACATTAACTAAAACGCATTGCACTACCGACCAAGAGAAACCTTGTCAGAAATCAGTGGCGAGTGGTTATTATTTTAAGAGTGCATTATCAACAATGATACGGGCGCTGTTTGTTAAGTTGCGCTGCTTGCTCTTAAAGGGAATGACCGATGACACTCGCATTAGTTTAAAGGATGTTTTGCCCGAAACACACCCATTACTGATTAAGAAACATAGGAATGCCTTGTTGTGCCATTCGTTATCCATTTGATAACGAAAACACTCCCAATGTGGACAGGACAGCCTATTAAATTTAAATAAACTTTAAATAAGTGACCATGAAGTGTTGTAATACAGCCCCTTATGCTGATTTCATGAGCCCATTTCCTACCCAGAATGCACATACACACACAATGACTATACAAGAACTATCATATACAGCATGGAAAATAACTATACAGCATGCTCACACAAAAATGTGCAATACAGCATGCATACAGTCACACAATAACTAACTGAACAAAATTATAAACACACCACTTTCACAACATTTCTCTCAAATATTGTTCACAACTCTGTGTTAGTGAGCACTTCTTCTTTACCAATATAATCCATCCACCTCACAGGTGTGGCATATCAAGATGTTGATTGCCTAAGCCTGGCTACAATGAAAGGCCACTCTAAAATATGCAGTTTCACTGTATTGTCTTCACATACAGTGATTTTGCCTTTTGACACCGATGTTCTAGGCATGTCAATAATTCCTTCGCATAGAGTTGATCAGGTTGTTGATTGTGGCCTGTGGAATGTTGGTCCACTCCTCTTCAACTCCTCTTGCAAAGTTGCTGGATATTGGCAGGACCTGGAGCATTCTGTCGTATATGCCGACCCAGAGCATCCCAAACATGCTCAATGGGGGTGACATGATTGGTGAGTATACTGGCCATGCAAGAACTGGGATGTTTTCAGCTTCCAGGAATTGTGTACAGATCCTTGCAACATGGGGCTGTGCATCATCATTCATGCTGCAACATGAGGTGATGGTGGTGGATGAGATGCTATGGATCGATGGCATCAATAAAATGCACCTATGTTCGTTATCCATAACACACGTCTGCCCATCCCATAAAGCCATACATGCTGTCTGCCATCAGTCCTGTACAGTGAAAACCGGGATTCATCTGTGTAGAGAACACATCTCCAAAGTGCCAGACCCCTTCGAATGTGAGCATTTGCCCATTCCAGTCAGTTACGATGACAAACTGCAGTCAGGTTGAGACCCCAATAAGGACGACGAGCATGCAGATGAGCTTCCCTGACACGGCTTCTGATAATTTGTGCAGAACCGATTGTTGCAGCAGCTGTTCGGGTGGTGGGTCTCGGATGATCTTGGAGGTGAAGATGCTAGATGTAGAGGTCCTGGGCTGGTGTGGTTACACATGGTCTACTGTTGTTGTGAGGCTGGTTGGATACAGTACTACCAAATTCTCTGAAATGCCTTTGGAGACGGCTTATGGTAGAGAAATGAGCATTCCTGCAGTCAGAGGAAGCAGCCAACTGTAGGCTTCCTTGAAGCTTGCAACATCTGTGGCATTGTGCTGTGTTATGAATCTACACATTTTAGAGTGATCTTTTATTGTGAGCCTGCCAGCCTAAGGCACACCTGACATCTTAATAGGCCACACCTATGAGGTGGATGGATTATATTGGCAAAAAAGAAGTGCTCACTAGCACATATTTATGAACAATATTTGGGTGAAATAGGCCTTTTGTGTATAAAGTCTAAAGTCTTGAGTTCAGCTCATTATAAATGGGGGCAAAAAACAAAAGTGTTACTTTTATAAGTTTGTTCAGTGTAGTTACAGTGTCTGTGTACATGCTGTAGTTAATTTGTGTGTGTGTGGGGGTGTGTGTGTGAGAGAGAGAGAAATGAGAATGCTTTATAGTTCTCTTGTATTAAGTTATTGTGCATTTGTGCCTACCATACACCCCCAACCCCAAAGCAGAGGGATTGAGGGTGTATGGTAGGCGTATCTACAGTAGATTGTGGCCTATACATGAAATTAGCTCCCTATATTAATATAAGGCCTTAGCTATGTTAATTTTAGACACCTACCAATATGCAGCATGGTAGATATTTGACCTAAGTCTTCATATGTGAACTTTGAGTCTGTAACAGGTCATCTAAAAGCTGTTCTGATTGACTAGGACCATCTTGATATGTTAGAATCGCTTATAATCGTTTTTTAGGGTTTCCCTATTCATAGGGCTAAAACAGGTAGTGCAACCCAAAATGTGTAATGTTAACATTCATATTCATATTTTACACATCCAAACATTTCACAAAAGCATGATTTTGTTAGAAAAGGGGATAGGGGGTGTATGGTAGTCGTATATCTACTTTGTGGCCTATACATGAAATGGGCTCATTATATCAATATAAGGCTTTGCCTATGTTAATTTAAGACACCTACCAATAAGCTGCATGATAGATATTTGACCTAAGTCTTCATATGTGAAGTTTGAGTGTGTAATAGGTCATTTAAAAGCTGTTCTGATTGACTAGGACCATCTTGATGTGTTAGAATCGCTTATAATCGGTTTTTAGGGTTTCCCTATTCATAGGGCTAAAACAGGTAGTGCAACCCAAAATGTTCAATGTTAACATTCATATTCATATTGTACACATCCAAACCTTTCACAAAAGCATTATTTTGTTAGAAAACGGGATAGGGGGTATATGGTAGTCGTATCTACTTTGTGGCCTATACATGAAATGGGCTCATTATATCAATATATGGCTTTGCCGATGTTAATTTAAGACACCTACCAATAAGCAGCATGATAGATATTTGACCTAAGTCTTCATATGTGAAGTTTGAGTGTGTAATAGGTCACTTAAAAGCTGTTCTGATTGACTAGGACCATCTTGATGTGTTAGAATCGCTTATAATCGGTTTTTAGGGTTTCCCTATTCATAGGGCTAAAACAGGTAGTGCAACCCAAAATGTTCAATGTTAACATGCATATTCATATTGTACACATCCAAACCTTTCACAAAAGCATGATTTTGTTAGAAAAGGGGGTAGGCGGTGTATGGTAGTCGAATCTACTTTGTGGCCTATACATGAAATGGGCTCATTATATCAATATAAGGCTTTGCCTGTGTTCATTTAAGACACCTACCAAAAAGCAGCATGGTAGACATTTGACCTAAGTCTTCATATATGAAGTTTGAATGTGTAATAGGTCACTTAAAAGCTGTTCTGATTGATAGGACCATCTTGATGTGTTAGAATCGCTTATAATCGGTTTTTAGGGTTTCCCTATTCATAGGGCTAAAACAGGTAGTGCATCCCAAAATTTTCAATGTTAACATTCAGATTCATATTCTACACACCCAGACCTTTCAAAAAAGTATGGTTTTGTTGGGAGGTGGGGGGGGTGCACGGTAGGCCTATCTAGCTCGCAGCCTAAATAGTGTGTGCCTGTTCTTTTAAGGGCAGGCACACTTCAGGTGAGACTGAACAAGATGGTGGGAAAGAACCAGACACCCCTCATCCTCCAGCTCCTGGTTCAATGCAGACTGTATGAAATACAAAACGCTTCTACTAGTGGTGAACTAATGCTTCCATTATCCAGCCGCTCTCTAATTATTATCCATTGTGATAATGAATCCCCCCCAAAGTAGTAGTACTAGTAGTAGTAGTAGTAGTTGTTGTTGTTGTAGTAATAATAGTAGTATTATTCTATATATATATAAATATATATATTAAATGATGATGGAAACTTTAGTTTTTTAAAAAAAAACAAAGCAATCTTTATTTTACATATTTATACAGTATGATACGGTGCATTATATTGTGATGACATTCTCTGTGCATCTTCTTTTGCAATTACTGAATTATGTGATTTGTGGTAAAGATTTAAATTACAAGGAACCTGGACAGCAGATGAAATAATCAATGTCCTGAATTGACTTGTTTATACTGGTATTTACACCTTTGACGTGGGTTGAAACGCTCTCCTCTTTTTCTGGTTAGAAGAGTGTGTTGTTTGATGTAACGTTGACAAATGTTGATGTAACGTTGAGCAGTTGTGTGGTAGTCAACTCTGGAATGACAGTAGGATTCGCCTTTTTTGCTGTCCTGTGAAAAAACACATTTGATTAGCTGTTGATAATTCCAATGTATTTTATAAATAATGTATTAATTAATTATAATTATAATTATTAATCATTTATTTTGTTGATTTGTTTATTTATTTATCTATCAATTTACTTATGTTCATTGTAAAGTTAAAGATACATTTAAAACACTATTGCCTTACATTTTTGCCAGAGCTTTTTCCATGAACTTCTTGGCGATATCAGACTCTAGATCGATGCACTTTTTCCCACCATTGCCCTTCAGAGTGACACTGCAGAAGCAAACACATGACACAGGTCATTACTCGTCCTCAGTGTGGCCACTGTGGCTGACCAATCAACTGAAAACTTTTTCAGTACTTACATGATCTCTGTGTTTGAACATGAGTGGTCAGGTGTGTATATGACCAACGTCTGGATCTTTTGTTGGGGAACAAATCTCACTCCTTTACCCTGGCACCGACACCGGCCCTTAGACTCCCGTTGACCTGAAAGATGAGTGATGGAGAGAAATTATGGCAAAGGCGAATGCTTGAGAAAAGAATACAAGTATAAAATAAGAGTATACAATTCATGAATATTTAGATCTATTTTTGTAACTGCAGTTTAAATATTCTCATACACCCTTACAGGTACATTCACCAAACCAAGCAGACTAAAAGAAACCCATGTGCCTCACCTGTTACGCCAACACAGAGCAGACATGCGAGAAAAGCAAACGCTGTGAAATCTCTTCAGCTCTGCTACTGGTCCTGGTCCTGGTGGAGATGCTATCAGAGTGTGCACAAAAGACAATCACTCTACGCTATATTTATATCCTCAGACGCTGTGCTTTCTTCTTCTTTTTCTTACGTCTTCTGCTACGTCACTGTATGTGTTCTGGCCGCGTGTGAAGTACCTCAGTTTCACATCTCCAATCCAAGACGTTTCTGAGAAAAGCCACTCATGAGTGGAAACAAGGGCACACAAGTGAAAAGTCATTTAGAGGACTTACAAACGCAGGGTAAGGAGGGTATTCTTTATTAAAGGTTTCTCATTGATGTGTGATGTGGTCAGCATTCTGCTTTTCATGTCACAAAATATAACAAAAAAAATCAAAGGCAGGAATATAAATTAGGTGCCATGGGAATAGTTCAGGAAAAGCAAATATTGCTGAGAGAATAGACTTGGGATTGACATACTGATGCAAAGCAGGAATATTGCTGACACTCTCTATGAACACAGTGCCCATAAAGCATTATAAACACATTATAGTATAGTGTTATAGTAATCATATTTAACATAAAGCATTAGGATGAAGCCTTTGAAATATCACGATATCATGAAGCTTGAAATATCACAATTCACTATGAAGCTAATTTGGTTGCGTAACATAAGAGTGACATGCCACTGTCATGAACGTGTCATAGACATTATAAACAAGCCATAAATGTTAATGACAATGCTTCTTTCATTAAGTGTCATTTAGTTTTCGATATGACAAGTTAGGGTTAGGGTTAGGGATACAGTTAAGGTTAAGATTAGGGCTACTGTCAGGATTAGTGTTAGGGTTTAGGGTTAGAGGTTAGGGTTAGGGTTCATGTGTCATGACAATGTCATGGCACTCTTATAGAGGCCATCAAGTCAACGCTTCTTTTACAGTATTCACACAGCCTTATAAACACATTGGTATATGATTATATAGTATTGATAAAACCTCGTAATGTATGACATAAGTCTATATAACTATAGTTATGAGTACACTCAGAATGTGTTATGCTTATGCTGTTATAGCATAAGTCCAGAATCATAATTTTTTTATAATGTTTTATTTTTCACCTCTTGATAATAGCATTGACCATATAGACTTCCATACAAGCTGTAATTGATTCTTATGTATGGATGTGCATTGTCAATGCTATTGTCAAGAGGTGTAGAGATGGTAAACACATCTGTGCAATAATCAGGTTTTATATCACTAGCTTTTCATGTCACAACTATGAGGTGGACCTTGGCAAAGAAGACTAACATTAATACAGATTTTTTACAAATGTGGAGCAAAATTAGAGAGATAAGCCTTTTCTTTGCAGAAGAAAAGCTACATCTCTTAATTTAATTCAGAAAAAATGGTAGTGGAATTAAGTGTTGCCTTTATGTGTGATTAGACTGCACAATTACACAGGCATTACTGACGTGTGCCACGTGTTTGTTCATTGATTGTTACGGGATGGAATATCATTCAGATTAATCTCACAAAAGAATGGTCAATTAATCTTCCCGTGGTTGATATTTCTGAAATATGGGATGCTAAAAAGCCAGCTTTTGCTGTTTTCTCTATATAAAGATTCCAGCACGCGACAAGATTTTGAACAACTACAAAAGAAAAAGCATTCAGTGGTAATGACTTTATATCTCATTCTTATTACTACAAACACATATAGAAGTTCGATCACCCCACAGTCCAATATAGTCTTATTTGGACACATGATATGATATATATGATATGATATGTTTGTGTTGATCTTTCTCACTGTCTGTCTTTTCTCTATACTCTATGATGCATTCTGCTTGTCTCTCCTTGGTTTTTGAGTCTTATGGTTTTCTGAATTTCATTATAGCAGATATTTCCACATTAGTGGAGATTTAAAAGCCAAGTCACTTACAGCATGATAAGCTAAAGCCTTGAGTATACCACCCTGTCAGTATGACAGACACGTTATGAATATTTTTTGCAACATTTTATTTCCTTCTTCATATTCACAACATAATAGAAATCATGACATATCAGTATATCAGTATTTCAACTTTCAGTGTAGATATCTTTATAAACATCACATTTGAACAAATGTAAACAACATTTCACCAAACAGACACCAGATAGGAACAGGAACACACATCCCAAATATAACAAGCAAATACATATAAAAGTATGGCTGCTCTGAGAGAACACCCATGTTATGAAACAATTAGCTTATAGTTTCCATGTTAGGCTCTTAGAAAGAAAGTGCATTTTCAATATTAGCTGCCTCTAGAATCAGAGAGAGATCCAGTGGAATTTACTGTGCACTCCTGTAAGAAATGCAAAACAAATTTTAATTATATATTATATTATAAACAATACAACATCTTAAATGTCATTTTTCTTTTGAATTTGATTGATTGGAGTCATAAAGTCAAACTTGCAATGAAGAAAAGTATTTTACCTCTTTTTGATGGCTCTTTTGACAAAATTTCTGGCAAAAGCGCTCTCTGGATTCAGGCACTTTTGTCCTCCGTTCTCCTTCAGAGTGACACTGAGGACACAGATAGATGTAAACATCAGATACAGACCACCACTAAACTCCATACAGAATCGAGTTATAGCACATGACACTGTGACATGCTTACATGATTTCCATGTTGGGGCATGAGGCAGAAGCAGGAAGAACCTCAAGCCTCTCAATGCGGTTTGGACGGACGGCATTCACTCCTGCACCCAGGCACTTGCATCTTCCCGCAGAATCCCGTTGCCCTGGAGATAAACATGACCACTATGTTACAGGATGCTCAGTTGAGACAGCAATGCTGTATCATCATCACTATCCTCTGTTACACAATGATCACTATTATCACAAATTACATTTCCCTCCACATATTGACACCTCTGGTAAAGTTGACTGAAGACAATACAAATCTTTTGCTGACCTATTCTAATTTCACAATGAAAACAATGAAGAAAAAACAATATATTCTGAGAAAATATTTGATGTATAATTGTGAAGGCCGCTGTAGCACCTTGTTGAGCAGATGACTGGAGCCCTTACCTCTCACATCTACGAAGAGCAGGACGGCCAGAAGTGCGAGGAGAGCTGCTGACTTCATTGTTGAGATGGGTGATGGTCTGTCTGCTTTCTCAGCTGTTGTATCAGAGGGAGGCAGTGAATCTGTCAAACCGTGGCAAGCGTGCCTGTATTTATTCTGTCAAATCAGGGGTTTCCCCTTAACATTGTATCACATATGTCTCCTCCCTCAGGATGACAGACTTCAAATTTCACATCCTTATTTTTCTTCAGTCTTTTTTCTTGATGGTTGTCACTCAGTTTGTTGTGGTAGGCTATGTGTTGTGTATTTGTGGGTTTCTAAGTTTTCACGTTCACACGTTTTCCATGAATGAAGATGAAAGTGCAACAGATTGTTTCAGAAATCAAATGAAGAGTGGTAATGAAATAGAAATGTGTTAAAGTTACCTGACCACCAGGTGGGGCTCACAGCACCAACGGCCTTAAGGGCTGTTAATGTTTGAGAAACATGGTAGGGATTTAGAGAGTTCTTTTAGAAAGTGCTACAGGAAGGTATCATTCACTGTATTTTTGAAACAACAGAACTATTGCACATAGGTTGTTAGTATAGTAATCACTTGTAGTCCGTGATAATAAATCAAACACAGAAGAGGGAAGCAGACTAAAACCTTTTTCACTATCCCAATGCATTATTTACAATAATCCAAAATGATATAATGTCATATGTGATCAAAAACAACTGCATTATTATTATATTCAACAATGACTAATTAGTTTAATTATTTAAATGAAATGAGTGAGTTGCAACATACAGTACGACTGGTTCATTTCTGGAGAATCATTGCCATTTCCAGGAAGCAGCCTACTGGACGATCAGTGAAACTGAAACTGGAGGACACTGCTCGGGAACTCAGGAACAGTTTCAGATCCTACTAATAATTCCTGCTGAATGGGAAGTGAAAGATATGTGAACACAGAGAGAAGTTGTGGTGTTAGACTGAATTGATTTGTGAAAAAGGAGATCTCTCCTTTTAACCAGGTCAACACTTTTCCTTCAATAGAACTGTGCAATATTGCCTAATCACAAAAGCACCGTGCACAGACACACAGACACACACACACACACACACACACACACACACACACATACACACACACACACACACACACACACACATACACACACAGTTTACTTCTTTATTTGTATCAACAATCAAGAATAAATATCAGATAAGGATACAAATTTGACAGGTGCAATAATTGCTCAGGCAGATTCAGTCATGTGGTTCTGCTGACAACAACCAAGCTCAGTACAGCAGTGTTAAGGATATACACAACACCTCCTTCTCCAAATATGCCGACTTCCAATAATGGATTGAACAGAGACTTGTTTTGCTTTCACTTTTGTAAATCCCACCATCCTGAGTCCATTTCCACAACCATTATCCATGACCCACCCACCTCCACCTCCAACTCCACCTCCACCCACACACACCCACACGTCCACACGCACGCAGGCACTCACCACTCATCTGACGGCTCTCATTTGGTGGGTGTCATAAATGGCTTGAGTGTATGCAGTGCCAATGTTATACAAACAAAAAATGGCACATATATCGGCCACACAAGCTGCAACCAAATTTTGGACAGATGATCCTCACATACAGAATGACATGGTAAAATTTAGTCTACAAACACCTTTTTTGAAGAGGGTCACTTTCCAAATGTAGCTGAAATGGGGTGATTTCACATGGAATGACCCTATATACTATTAATTATATATTATATTATATATATTATCCCAATTTGCTGTGCTTGAATCGCTCTTGGTCTCTGGCATTGTGTCTTTTGTATACAATAGAAATTCTTCTGCTTGTACACCAATGCCTCCATTATACGGCCGCTCTCTACCCCTTCGCCTGAGTCCATAGGCTACACACCTTCTCGCTGTTACACTTCCCAGATGCCCATCTATTATCCATTTTGACAAATTATGCCAACAATCAGCACTATCTTCCTGTGAAGCCCAAATATGTGGGCGGGGGGAGTGGTTGAGCGCTGCTCTCCCATGTCCACATCCATGGCTCAAGTGCCCTTGATCAAGGCACCTAACCCCTCACTGCTCCAGGTGCGCGCTTCACCTCACTGTGTGTTCACTGTGTGCTGTGTGTGTTCACTAATTCACAGATTGGGATTAGACTGAATTTCCCTCCCAGGATCAAAAGAGTATATATATAAAGTATCTATCTATCTATCTATCTATCTATCTATCTATCTATCTATCTACAGTATCTATCTATCTATCTATCTATCTATCTATCTATCTATCTATCTATCACTATACTATACTATACTATACTATAAAAATCTGTTTAGAATCATTCTTCCCCTTGTTTAGGTGGGGCACTTTCTGATTTAGAGGAGCTGAAAAGCCCTGCAGAGGGTTGTCACACATCAGTCACACTCAGAGTCAAATTTACAGTCACACCAGGAATTATTAGCTAGCAAAATCACTAAAGATTGGTGATTCATATCACTCGTGCATCATTTTATCATGTTTTAGGTGCGTGCGTTGGTCTTTGATTTTTATTACACTGTGTCATTATTGTGATCTTCTTGTTATTCTTATTATTTTTTGTCTTATCAAAAAAAGTACCGTATAAACCCGAATATAAGACGACCCTGTATATAAGACAACCCCCCATTTTCCAGACTTTTTTTTTTGGGGGGGGGGGGGGGGGGGGGGGGGGGCATTTGAACACCATTCAATAAATATTTGGATCAATTTATCCATGAGTGGGCATTTTTTAGTCATTATTTTGGTGCTCGCCACCTCCGAACATTATATTCCATGACTCCACATTCTTTGGCAGCTTTCAGCACCATCAAGTTGATTCATAACACTAATAATAAGCCTATTGTATTAGCACCCTCTACTGTTTCCCCCGCTTTCTCCCTTTCTCCCGTGATTTTGTCTAGACTATATGGCGATAAGACGACCCCCCCGTTTTTCAGCCTATTTTTAGGACAAAACCTAGCCTTATATTCAGGTATATACAGTACGGTAATTGGCCAATAGTAGTAGTTCCGGCTAAAAAGTTTTATACAACAAATCCTCCATTCTCAATGTAATACATATAGCAAAACTCATAACTGACACGACACACACTCTGCCTTCAATCAAAAAAAATAAAAATTCATCTCATTTTCAAATGTTCAATGTACATATTAGATAATAAAGCTTTTTGAGTCCTTGAATCATAAATTATAATAGCAGTATTATTATTAAAAAAAAAGGACGAATGACAATGGAAACCCTTTTTTGAAAATAGAAAATGCAACAAAACATTTTGTTTATTTATTTCACATATTTACACAGTATGTGATACATGCTCTTTTGCAAGTACCAAATGATGTGACTTGTGATAAAGATTTAAATTGGAAGGAAATTGAATAACAGATGAAACAAATCCATGTCCTGAACTGACTAGTTTCTGCTGGTATTAACACCTTGAATATATGCATGAGATGAAATGCTGTCCTCTTTTTGTGGTTAGAAAAGTGTTTTCTTTGAAGTAACGTTGACTAACGCTGATGCAGTGTTGTTGGGCAGTTGTATGGTAGTCAACTCTGGAATGACAGTAGGATCTGCTTTTTTTGCTCTCCTGTGAAAAAGAGTAAACAACACATTTAAATTTCAATTCAAGCTATTTGTATAGCAGTGAAAACTTCTGATGTGTTTTTTAATTTCATTGATATATCTTGTTATGATTATTTTTTGTTTCACATTATTGACTAACATTTTTGCCAGAGCTTTTTCCATGAACTTCTTGGCGATATCAGACTCTGGATCGATGCACTTTTTCCCACCATTGCCCTTCAGAGTGACACTGCAGAAGCAAACACAGACACAGGTCAGTAATCATCCTCACTATGACCAATATGTCTGACAGATCAACTGATATCAGAAAATGTTCAGTCCTTACATGATCTCTATGTATGCACATGACTGGTCAGGTGTGTACATGGTCAACGTCTGGATCTTTTGTTGGGGAACATATCTCACTCCTTTACCCTGGCACCGACACCGGCCCTTAGACTCCCGTTGACCTGAAAGATGAGTGATTGAGAGATTATGGCAAAGTATTACTAATTATAGCAAAGGCTTATGCCACTTGAGAAGAGTATACAAGTGTAAAGGAAGAGTCTATAACTCATGAATATTTAGCAGATGTGTTATTGTAACAGCAGTTTAACGTTCTCTTAGAAACCTTACAGGTACATTCACCAAACCAAGCAGACTAAAAGAAACCCATGTGCCTCACCTGTTACGCCTACACAGAGCAGACATGCGAGAAAAGCAAACGCTGTGAAATTCATGGTGCCGACTAGATGTTCTCTTCAGCTCTGCTACTGGTCCTGGTCCTGATGGAGATGCTATCAGAATGCACACAAAAGACAATCACTCCACGCTATTTATATCCTCAGACGCTGTGCTTTCTTCTTCTTTTTCTTACGTCTTCTGCTACGTGTGTGAAGCACCTCAGTTTCACATCTCGAATCGAGGACATTTCTGTGAAAAGCTATCTGTGAGTGTAAACCGGGGCACACCAGTGAAGAGTAATTTAGAGTACACAAACACAAACAATGCACACTTGAGGCATTCTGATATACTTTGTAATAACTATACAATTAAGCATTTATTAAGCAAATGTAAACTATTACCAATGCTTTGTCTTTCATTTGTAAAGCATTACAAAAGTAGATTTATAATTACTTTAAAATGTAATCTACACCGATGCAGTCCCTCACTAAAACTTTCCTGGGGCAGATCATTAGTGCCTCTATAGAGGCAATGCAAAGACACACACCGGTAACCAGTTGTTGCTCCAACTTAAATCTGACCCATGGCAGATATAATGTACTATGTCTGATAATGTCTGGAGTAAGGGTTTATTTTCTGATCTATCTATCTGACTGTCTATCAATTTATCTGTCTTGCCATCTATATGTTGCATTATTCTCAATTCATTCCAGCCTCAGAATCTATCCGTTTACAGGAACTGGTGGGATTTTAGATCACTGGCCGTGTTTCTTATCAGAGGGCAGATGTGAAAATAAAAACGGAATAAGAAACTCCCTTCTACCAAGATTCAAATCCTGACCACATCCTTGAGAATCTGGTCATATGAATCGTGAAAACAAATACACTGACTAACTTATAAGCAACAGTGTTTACTTTTGAGGTGTTTCACAAAACCTTGCTCAGGCTTCTGACAAATCCAATGCTGTATTGTCAGAGACTATTTCAATATCTGTTGTTATACACATTTATTTGATAAGGTGGATGCCTGTTAACAGTATGGAGTAACTTTTTAACCAGCTCTTTGTATTGGACTACATTGCATAGGACTCTGCATTGGATTGTACAGCACTCATGCAGCTGACCCTCACTGCAGTCATTTTGGGCTTCTGGTGCCATCTACTCCTTTCAAACAAATCCCTTATTTATTTAAAAAAAAAAAGAAAAAGCATTGGAAAAGATTGGCTTTGTGGAACGACAGTGCTGTTCTTGTGTGAGCAACCCACACAATTATGTGATGTTTCAACTCAGAGTTTGACTTTTTTTTTTTTTTTCAAATTTACAAGGGAGGAGTAGGTGGATGGGGGGTTTACCCTGACCCTGTCCTCATTACAACGTGACACACAATACTGGAGTGGAGCTGAACGCCATTTGGAGGACCAACAATCAATGACAGGCCCTTCACAGAAACTTGTATTGTCATAAACAGCCTAAATTTGCAAGGGCGGCTAAGGTGGGTGGGGGGGACATTCGGAGGACCAACAGTCAATGACAGGCCCGTCACAGAAACCTATGTTGTCATAAACAGCCTACAATCCATCCCAAAAATGGCAGAATTCAAAACTCACCCTCTTTGTCCTGTTCTCTCCTACAGCTCCAAGGCTTCTCTGACATGTTTGTCACAGTTCAAGCCAAACCAAAGACTAGAAGAAAGCATAACATATTAATGAATTCAAGTAGAAATTGACCTTGAATTTCAGGACCTATTCATCTCCTTTGAGAATACAGAATAAAAATGTCACTGGTAGTCATTCTTCATCAATGTGAATCAGCAACCACTCTGCCCCTGTCCCACATGTTCTCACATTCACCTATATTCATTAAATATACGTTTACATTTCAACAGATTCCATGTTGTGCAGATTGACATGTCCATCAGAGTTTTATGTGCTCCTTGGGTAGCCTACTGCATCCTGACCTGTTGACGTCTTGATCTATCAGTTGACCCAAAGGTGCACAAGAGAACAGGAGTGTTCTTCAAAGCACAGTAAGAAAAAAACAGCACCTTGAGTTTCCAGATATACAGAGAAAAAAAAATAGAGCAAAAAAAAAACAGTTTAGTTTCAGTTTAGTTTCAAATAAAGAATAAACTCTGATTGGACATAACTGAAATTATTTTGTCTCAAGAATGTTAGCATACTTACAACAGCCATAGGGGATTTGCTCATAACACACACATCTGTATAATAATTCCCAATTATGATGGTGGTTATGGTAGTGGTTGACCGCTGCCAGTGAGGTTGTGCTCTGTTTCTGGTCTGTAGTGTACGGTGTTTCCCTCTTCTTTAATCCTGCATTTTTCAGTTTGATTAGTTACTTCCACTTTTGTCGCCTTTCGCCTTTCTGGGAAATGCGATCGCTGGGAGGAAACGGCTGCAGGTCATTGTACAGTATTATTAGCAGTAGAGAGGCACCATAAATAAAATCCCACAAAATGGTGTTTGTTTGTTCTTACAGTAAATGTTGCATGTTGGTATGTCATCATAGTGGTGACATGATATTTTAGTACTTAAGGCAACTTGTTTAGGAAATGGATTCATCAACAGGTTTGTAGTGTACCCATAGGAAAATTCATTCGGCAGACCCTTATCCTAATCTAGTCTGGCCTTGTGGGAGCCTATTCAGAGTGCACATAGAACACAAAGCACTTTTAGCTCTTTCTAGGGAAAACTTTATAGGAGTGTTTTGCATTACATCAAAGGTGCCATGGCCTTGGGTCCTTGGCCATTTACCTTGGCCAGAGTCTCACCTTGTTTTGTAGTATCCAGAGTCAACTGGCGGCTCTTTCCACTGATTGCCCCCCAAACTTCTAGACAGAGACCAATTTCTATGTATGATGGTGGTTATGGTAGTGGTTGACCCCTGGTGAGGTTGTGCTCTGTTTCGGTGTTTCCCTCTTCTTTAATCCTGCATTTTTCAGCTTGACGAGTTACTTTCACTTTTGGAGCCGTTCGCCTTTCTGGGAAATGTGATCGCTGGGAGGAAACGGCTGCAGGTCATTATAGTATTAGTAGTAGAGTTTTATGCATGATTCAAATAAATTGTGAACAATACAGTAAGTTGTGTAGTGGGACAGAGAAGCACCATAAATAAAATCCCACAAAACGGTATTTGTTTGTTCTTATTTTGATGGTTGCTATTTGTAACCTTGGTGGTGCACACATACCATCCAACCTTTGATCATGTAAAATATTGTCTTATTCAAATCAACTTCATCTATGACATGATATTTTAGTACTTGAAGCAACTTGTTTAGGAAATGGATTCATCAACATGTTTGTAGTGTACCCATAGGAAAATACACTGATTCATTCGGCAAACCCTTTTATTCTAGCCTGCATGGCTTTGCAGGAGCCTGCCTATTCAGAGTGCAGACACAACACATGACGTTCCAGGGGAAAGTGAAGTGGCTCTAAAGGGACTGCCACAACACGTGATCACACTTTACACTTCCTCAAGTATGTGTCCTTTTAACTGTCCTTCATTGCAGCTGAGATTTTAGGAACCAAAACAGATTTTGTTTGTATACCTCTTTTTTTTTCCAAGGTGAATATTCCAAGGCATCATATGACTCAAAGATGAAATAGTGTGCAACTAGAAGCAGGTTAGTGTGCCATAAAAGACACATTTGCATTTCAACTAACAAACCTGGTCAACAAACCTGAAAGTGTGGTTTTCCTGTGTAACTACAGGGTGTGTGTGTGTGTGTGTGTGTGTGTGTGTGTGTGTGTGTGTGTGTGTGTGTGTGTGTGTGTGTGTGTGTGTGTGTGTGTGTGTGTGTGTGTGTGTGTTTGTGTGTGTGTGTGTGTGTGTGTGTGTGTGTGTGTGTGTGTGTGTGTGTGTGTGAGTGTGTGTAGGTTGTCACGCCTTTACAGAGTGACTCAACAAAAGACATGTGCTTGTTCCCAAGAGAATATGGATGCTTGCCAAGCAAATCCATAGACATGAAAGAAGTGCTAAAGAAAAGGGGTTAACTGTTTGAAATGAGACAGAGCAGATGACAAGGACAGGATACAGTGAACGCAATATAAAATTGCATAGCAATGCAAATCATTAGAAGATCATAAATAGTAGGATTTATCTTATGTCTTATCTTATGTGAGACAACTCCCTCTTTCACTTATTTTGCTTTCAGATCCACAAGAAACTGACCAACTTTACTCTATCTTTCCAGTCATATATAGGGGCTGACATCTTTAGAAAAGGCCAAGTTATTTAATCAGTCTGGATTTAACAGGATCCATGTAATGAATAAAACAAATAAAAGTATTTTTTAACGCCAAAACCTCATCTTCATCAGAGCTACCTGTTGTCTTATGTGTTACTGTTTCTGTAATTATATTCAGTGCTTTGATGCCTTAAAGGCGACACAGCAGTGATTTATTATGGCAGGTGACCGGCAAAATTGAATAAAATCTATTAAAGTGAATGGGGCAACACACATTGCAAATGGAACAACGGCGCGACCGTCGTCTTCGCATCGCCCCCCTTTCTATTTTTCTGGGGGATTTTGATACACTGTGTATCATCCTCCTTCTCTGCCAACATTCCGTATGATTTGTATGTGCACATTCTTCTGTGCCCAGTACAGTTACTTCAGGTACTGTTCTCAGTTACTGATAAGATAATGTAACGTGGAAAAGATAGATGTAAGATAACGAAAACACATTCAAAGCTTCTTTATTTTAGAAAGACAAAACAAGACTAAAAATGGCATACACCATGTAGAAGGTGCAAAAGAACATATTTACATATTTACAATTTATATATTCAGTCTGTACATAGTTCAGTATTTACATAGTTACATTTAAAATAAAATAAAATAAAAAAACATCCTGCTGGTCAGTGTATAAACTGAAACAGAATATCAGAGAAGTCAGCAGCTCATCCTCATTTAGTGGACATGCCTGCAACAGAATCAAACACACACCACTTCTGTCAGCAGAATGCAACAACACAGAATTCACTCTGATCTACAGCATTTGACTCTTTTTCTGTGGGGCTACAAAAAGGTAAAGTCCCAGGCTAGAAGCTTACCTCTTCTTTATTGTCCTCTGGATGATTTTTGAAGCGTACTCTGCTTCTGGATTTAGACATTTCTTCCCTCTGTTAGCCTTCAGAGTAACACTAAGCGAGGAGACAAAATGGACATGAATAGTTAGTTGTGAGCACTCATCAAATAAACAAGAAAGTCGCTTATTTATGCTTTTTGTGATGCTTACACAATCTCCAAGTTTGTACACGAGGAACTAGCTGGGAGTATTTCTAATTTAGCAATGTTGTGTCGAGGAATGTAATCCACCAGTCCATTTAGACACTGGCACCTTCCTCGTGGCTCGCGAAACGCTGTAAAAAAAAAGAAAAGAACAATGTCAAGAATGTACTAATTTTCTGACATTTCAAAATATTGTGCTCTTGTGGACTTTGAATAATAAGTAAAAACTCAAGTCTGATCTGAAATTACATGCTCAGAAATTACATGCTCAGTAAGTAGGACAAATACCTTACCTTTCACATTTGCCAAGAGTAGAAATGTCACAATGACAAGAGCCACAGACTTCATGGTGACTGTGTTCAGTGTGAATGAGCTGAGTTGAGTTGAGTGAATGAATGGTGAAAGGCTCAAGTATTTGTACTGTCATATGGGGCTTTCCCTTTTTTGACTCTTGCCTCATCAGTCCCTCTCTCTCTCTCTCTCTAATACACACACACACACACACACACACACACACACACACACACACACACACGTGTGCAACTGCCACATCAACCACTAAATCACACTCTGGGCTGTGAGCCAACACTTCAGCACACATCCCTCTAGGGCAGGTTCCCATTTCTTGGAAACAGACTGACTATGAGAAATGGAGGGCAGACAGCTTTCCCATAGCTTTCACTGTCTGTGTGGCCACCAAAGGTTAAGTGTCCATTGCCAAATATCACCCACGGATACATTTGATGACAATAAATCACATTTGAGAACATTTTGGGGGGGGATCATGAACAAAACCTCAAATTGTGTGTGTGATGCTGAGTTGAAAGTCAGAGAGCATGGCATGACATTAGACTGTGCCAGATCAACAGTAACAACAAGTGACTGATATCAAAACTAGATGTACTGCAGAGCGGTACAAAATAGGACCGCCGCACACTCCAGCACATTCTGTCCACAAAAATAAATCACGCTTCTTCATCTATACTCCGTCTCCTACTTTTGCGTATGCAAATGAGTGTGTGCAGACAGAGTGTGTGTTAAATTGTGTATATATGTATGCCTCTGTGTGTGTTTATTTGTGTGTGTGTATGTGTGCCTGCCCGTCTGTCTGTTTTTTATGTGTGTGTGTGTGCGTTTGTGGGTGCGCGAGGGCGTGTGTGTGTTGTCTGTCTGTGCACGTGCACATGTGCGTACCTGAGTGTGTGCGTGCCCGTGTGTGTGCATGCATGTGAGTGTGTGTGCCTGTGTGTGTGTGTGTGTGTGTGTGTGTGTGTGTGCATGCGCGCGTGTGTCTGCTGTATATGTGTGCGTCCATGTGTGTGTGTGTGTATGTTTCTGCATGATTGTGTGTAGCTGATATGGCCAAAGCTTCGCTTTAACCCTCTCTGATATGGCCCCCCAGGAATGGAATTCCATTAGGCATGCATTCAGAGGGTGTCATAATGATGCTACACTCCAAATTTTGTGCAGGTTTGACCATGTCAGCCAGAGATACCTGCGATTACAACACCTCACTTTTGCTTTTTCATTTTTTTTCAACTAGGTGGCGCCATCAAATGAGTGGTTATGGGATGGTTTGTTATGGCCCCTTGAGACCAACATACATAAAATGTGGTCCTCCTAGGCCCTGCGGTTGTCGAGATATTCACAGAAAACTGTGTCCGCCATACCCTCCTTTCAGAGAGTCCAGTCTGGTGGTGGGGCCTGTGAAATATTGTATCCTGTATTATGTTGCATAATAGTGTGTTGTGTGTGTGTGTGTGTGTGTGTGTGTGTGTGTTTGTTCTGATAACCCCCAGGTAACTGTGTGATACTGTTACAGTGATAGAAAAAGAACAAAGACATTAAGTTCAATATTAAATATTTTTTATTTATATATACATACAAAACCTATACTCACAGATTAAAAAAGAGGTAGTAGAACTTCATTACAGACATCTATGAACATTGTGAAAACAAATCATGACCGAACAGTAACCACAAAATGCCATAAGCAATCACAGTGTTACCACTACAGGTTGGCAAAGCCACATATTCAGGTGAGGGTGCAGTTAGAGCAGCTATACTGGACCTGTGCCAGTACATACAGACAACGCCTATGTTCAGAGCCTCACTACTGACAGGTTGGACAAAGACCTCTCTTTTGTGCATATTTACAGGAGTGCACCCTTGTAGCACGATGTCAACACACAGCAGCCACAGTTTCAGGCCTGCCTCGTCCATGTAGGCCTATCAGCTTGGCTCCTGCCGGTTTCGTCTGTTTTTAGGTTTGCGGTTTTGTCTTTTGCCTTGATTCATATCACTGAGGAGAGAAAAAAAACAAAGGCGATTAAATACAGTAAGCAGTTATTTCAGGGACATTTTAAAAATGTAGTCTGGGTATACTTGCACCGTAAAATTCATTATTAGATTAGAGTGCTTGGACAGTGTCAGTACTGTGCTCTTAGTACCATCATATTGCTGAAAATGTAAAGATACATTTCTAAAATGCATCAGGGGAAGATAATGAGAAAAAGACTGCCAAAATAAGACCTCTGAATAGATCGGTTAAGCTTCACCCATACAGTATATCTCATGTCATATTTCCCTTATTACACTACTTACCTCCCCCACCTCTACCATCATTTCCACTACCCACCCACCACACCCACAGGCCCATACACACACACACACACACACACACACACACACACACATGTATGCAGATACACACACACACACGCACACACACACACACACACATATCCACGCACACGCACACACACACACACACACACACACACACACACACACACACACACACACACACACACGCACGCATAAACACCCCCTCCACCCCACCCCACATACACCAAAGCATGTGTCTGTAACTACTAACCTTTGAAGTTTGATGATACGTTTTCCCTGTTTTCCTTTTGGGTCCACACAGGCCTTCTTATTGTTTTTCAAAGTAACCCTAACACATATAAAAACCTGTGATTAACTGTGCGCTCAAACACAACATACAGAACAACAAGACAGAGAGGCTCAAACCAGTATCATACTTACAAAATTTCAAACTTTGAACAGGACACACTTGGTGGCAGAAGTTGGACTTTTGCGATCAGTTGTCGCTTGACTCTTTGCCTCTGTCCATGGCATGTACATCTCTCTAGACTTCCTCCAATGTGCCCTGAAACCAAACACTCATTTACTACAGTAACAAACAAATGCAAGGAAGGTAACGCAGACTACTGTAACTGTCATTTAATATGAACTTCAAATCATAATTTTGTTTTAAACTGACTCCTATATTCAACATACAAAACAGCGGTAGAACTAGCATACTATCATGCAGCTGATTTGATACAGTAATGCACATTTACTTACCTTTGCTCGATGTAACACTAACTGCAAAAAGTATACAACAAACTAATGTTACAGTTAGGATTTTCATCTTGGAGCTGAGGAATGCAATTCTTTATCCTCTAAACCGCCTGGAGTCAAATGAGCTCAGACCTTTTGCACGTGAAGCTTTATACTCTGCTTGGGAGCAGTTCAGTTTCACTTTCGAAAAGATTAGGAGGTCGGGCTGTGCACGTCAGAGGAGTGGCATTGCTTTTTGGAATTTTCCAGACAGTGTGAATGACATGTTGACCCAAGAGATCGACCCAACAGAGATGCAGCTCACCCCTATTTGCACAAAGTTGAACTTTCATTTGGCTGTGAATGTCAGTGTTACGGACCGAACCTCAGCCCACAACAGGTCGCAACAGTAGGTCCCTACCAAATAACAACACATAGCACTGCTCCAGTTCTTATCTAAACGTTATGTCATGAAGCAAACTAACAAACTGCACTAAAAGCAAGATAGTCAAAACAATAGGCAAGATGGCCAACACAATGATATCTTAAAATAGCTTCTCTCATCCGGTAAACACATATCCCTCTGAAGGGCCATTTCCCATTTCTCAGAAACAGACTGACTACAAGAAAACGAGGGCAGATACTTACTTCCACATGGCTTTCACTGTCTGTGTGCCCATTGCCAAATATCACCCATAATTTGATCTGTATTAGCCTACTGTTGCAATAACTCGCAGTTGAGAACATATTTTGGGGCAAAATAAAACCTGAAATTGTATGTGTGATGCTGATCTATGAGATTTAGTTGAACGTCAGAGTGCATGGCATGATATTAGATTTTGCCAGTTCAACAGTGATAACATAGGACACCGGAAATGATCAAACTCACATGCTTCATTTACCATGTCAGTAGCCCATATGAGTCCAACCACAGGGTCCCTCTAACAGACCCAACTCACAGCACGAGGCATATCACACCCTGCTCCATCTCATTATCTCCGTAATGTCAAACAAACAAACGGCACTAAAAGCAAGATATAGTCAGGTGGCCAATACAATATCACTCTACAAAAGAGCTGCTCTCTTCTGGCAAGAGCCCTCAATGGGATCAGACCAGCAAAACAATATCCAAATGCCCGAAAATGAAAAGGCCCGAAAATGAAAAGCCTATCGGATTGAGGACAAGCACGGCCCTCGACAGCCAGTGTCAGCAGAAGAAAGCCCTGTCTGAACTGACTACTGACACCATTCCAAGTCAGGCCATCACAAAACAGTCACCACATCTAGTGAATTCCTCTCAATCAGTGCACATTTAAGAAGATATAAGCGTTTCACAGCGAAGGCCAATCGTGACATGCCAGTTAGAGTCATGAATCCACTTGGGGATCACTTCCACCGTTTAGCTCAGGATGTGACTTTGTTGGTTGACAGTATTCTGTCATGATAAAAACTGGGGAGATGATATGGGAAACTATTAGTTAAACATTTATCTAACAAAGTCAAAAAAGAAAGGTTGAAAAACACTGTAACTGCTGTAGTCCAAATAGTTTTCAAGCAAAGCATCTATTTGCCTGTTTTTGCCTGAAGTGCAAAGGTCTGTACATCCATTCAGGCATGCATGCAGGAATGAATGCTATGCACACCCATCCTTTACCCCTTTCGTTGTTTACAAAAACATTTAATTTCCATGATGGCCTTGAAGTCTTGAGTTAGTGAATTAGCTTGGCATTGTGTCTGATAACCAGCAACCAGATAGTAAAAAGAAGCAATAAGTCTAGCCCACAACTTCTGTAATTGCTGAGTGCGTGCACTGTTATTCTCTCTCCTGCTCAAACAAAAGGTGTGTGTGCCTATGTGTAAATAGATTTCATTCATTAAAATTTGATAACGTGATTATCTCACTTTACATATTTGTAAATAGCCTAATGTCATGCAGTTAATGGGATACAGTGCAGAGTTGGAAAGTTATGGTGTGCCAACTTGAATACACACAGGAGAAATTCTCTCTCGTTGTTGAGTTGCCTGATATGCACTGTGCGTACGGATGTACAGTACCTGCTGCGTCCATTAACAAACATCCACATTCCTGGAAGATACACTTTTAAAAGTGTGATCAAAGCCTCGCTTTTGAATGGTGGCAGGATTCAGAGTATCTTGAATTATTTCTCCCTTAACAGTGATTTACAGTATGTGTGACATGGGATGAGATGGCATGCCTTGTGATTGCAGGTCTTTGTTTTTCCATCTGATTACTGGTAATTCCACATGTTCTGAATTCCACTCTTCTCTCTCCTGACAAACTTGAACTTCAGTCCTGTTGTGCCATCTAGTGCATGCTTTAACACACTACAAAATAATAGTGATTGCTGCCCTCGCTCCGTTCATTCTAACGTGTAGATAAAAATGGTCAGTCAGATCATTTAGACTCAGCTTTATTATTATAGTTACTGCAGTGTACATACTGTTCTGTTCTTCTTGTAATATATTCTGTTAATACACGGCATATATCTACATTTTTATTATAATGTTACTACTACCACATTGCACATCTGTATGCTGTGTGATGTTACATAATCATATTTATTCTGCTCTCATAAGGTAACTGCTAATGCGCTGCACATATTTATATCTAATTTAAATGACTGTAAACCACCTTTTGTAAACCAAAAACCTACTAACTACACTGTATTATATTTCTGTCATGTCTACCACTTTGCACTTTCTGCTTTTTTGCACTTCTGGTTAGATGCAAACTGCATTTTCATTGGTTTTGTAGGCCTACTTGTATTCTGCACAATGACAATAAAGTTGAAATTAATCAAATCTAATAAAGGCTCACATATCTGTAAGTCACCTATAGCAGCAACATCCTTACAATGACTTTGTTTGCTTTGCTTAAGATCTTCTTTCTTTAGCTTCTTAGTGCTAGAGATTGAATTGCTAACTGAAAAAGTGAGGCTGTAATTGTAATTCAAATATAATTTCAATACATTTGTTATTTTTTCTGTTTTGATACTTTTGATTAGACAGGGTATACCCATGCTGCCTGCTTTGCGCAATTTCATTCACACTGCTAAGGTAGTCTGGAAACCATGGCCCTAATAGATCTCTGAAGTTCATCTACAAACTACCATCTTTGCCAATGGAAGTACCAGTGTGTACCTAAAACGGTACAAATGCTTGTCGCTGGGGCAGTACCCTTTTGAAGTAGGCTACAATAATGTACCCCTAATGCAGGTACCGTTTGGTACCCTAGCCATTTGTACCCATCAAGGTACACTTGTGTACCTGCAATGACCGAAATGTACCTGTGTATATCATTACAGCATACAGTAGCAGCCTTAAAAGGTACTAATCTGTACTTTAAGGGTACAACCCCAGTGAAAATTTAAGGTGGTATAATTGAAATGTATTCACACAACCAATAAGTAAATTAAAATGTTTATTCTGAGAGAAAAATCACTTTGTGATATTACACACAATACTCCACATGAATACAGGTACATAAAAGTTAACACATTCATATCAAAACATCAAAGTATCTTACATTAATCAATATGCATATTAACGTAAAACATGTTGTAACTCTTTATGTAAGTGTAAATATAAAACAGTTTGATCTCCAATATTTTGCTTCCACATTGTGTTTATATGCAAAGGGAAAAAAATGATTAACTTGCACCATAGGGGATCAACATTAATAACCTTGATCTATATTATACCAATATTTGAGTTAACCACTTCACACAAAAAAACCTTGCATGCTTTTAAGTTCATGTTAATACTAACATATGAGATGAAAATGTAGTATCTGCTTACCGTCACCATTACAAATGCATTAAAATGTTACAAGAGAAAAGCTCCCAGCACTATCGCATCTTGTGCTTGTCACTTAAGGTTTTTACAAAACTAACATTGTCCTTGCAGTAACTTTGCAGTTGCTATAATCTTAGAATTCTCATGTTTGGATTCACAGTGCATACACTAATTGAGTAAAAGATACGCGTCTTGAAGTGTGATACAACGAGTCACAATGACATCATTGAGTAGTATCTCAGAAAACAATGTGAAAGCCTAAGCAAATATTAGCAAGCCTATAAACATATACAATATAAACACACTCCAATCCTTCCATTTGGGTAGAATGAGGCGTGCCATTAAAAAGCCAAGAGTCTCAACAGGCACTAAAGTTCAATATCAAAAACTGGCAGAAATCCAACAAATTCTTCAGAAGGACTTCGACTGGAACCTTACTTGATCTACAGGACGTTGACATATTTTCAAGCAGTGGTATCACCAATGACAGCAGGGGTTGTACGTCTGTTGGAAGCAAAATGTAAACACAAACCTCAGAATTAGATATTTTCTAATCACACAAATAAATAGCCTCAGACAGATTGTGTAAAATACACATGTATGCAACTACAGTATGTCAATCCACTCACCTGGCATAGATCATTGCTAAGTCATTGCAAGTTCCGTGGACTGTCTGACTCTCCCAAAACTTTTCCATACATCCTTTTCACCTTATATTCATAAAGCTGCCCGCTCCGCTATGCGTTTGAGAGAGAAATGGCATATGCAATACATTAATATAAATTAAAAAAAAAATGACACAATGAAACAGCACAAGATGACCCTAAGCAATAATTTCTCCTGGACAAACTAAACAATCTAAAAAGTGTCTGTATTATTTTCATTTCTATGTGTATTTAACATCAATAAGAAAAATACTATCAATACACTAAGAAAAACGACCAAGTTGTGTTACTTACGTAGCCATTCCTTCAGTAAAAGCAGAGCCATAGTTTTCTCTATCACTCTGAGTAGAGGTACTTCCACACGCCAACAATCTGCCTTGGTGGTTATCTGTGTGAGAGGGATTAACGTTAGCAGCTAGCAGAACGTTTCATAAGGTTGGTTCATAAGGTTAGGTTACTAGCGAGTGCTAATGTTAGCCTTTAAGCCAATTTGACTCAACAGTATTCACTAACTTCACATTAAAATGGGAAACAGTGATAAAACACACACAAAATACCTTTCCTTAACATCTATCATGATAGTCATGCATTACCGAAGGCGTTTGAACACCGTTGAAAAATATTCATAGCTAACATAGGCTACGTTGCTAGCGAATGCTAATGTCAGCCTATTATGCCAACAATTTGACTCAGTTAACAGTATTCAATATTTACAAACCCGAATTTCGATAAATTGCAACTATACCTTACCTCATGCATTACTGAAGGCGTTTGAACACCGTTTCAAAATATCTGAATATAGCTAACATGACATGGGCTACGTAGCTAGCGAATGCTAATATGTTAGCCTTTAAGCGAACAATTTGATTCCGTTAACAGTGTTCAACATTTACAAACTGAATTTCGATAAATTGCAACTACATCTTACCTCTGAATAGCGTTGCCTCCTGTTCCATAAAGATTATGCCAGCACCACAGCACGTTTCCCCACACCAAGCTCCTCTGCTGAAAACTGCTCCTCCATTACTTTGAGTGAGACGAAAAAATAACGGTTGCTCCCGAATCTCCTCCCCTATCAACTTCTGAGTGACAGTCCATGGGCTTTTTGTACCCATAGGTCATAGGTACAATATGGTCCCTTGGTGAAAAGGTACATTATTTATGTACCCGAAATGGTACCTATTAGTACCAATACAAGGTACAGGGTCAAAATTGTACTTGAAAGAACGAAAATGTACCCCAACAGTACCCCTATTTTTGAGAGTGTACGGAGATCCGTTATCTTGAGTTTTTTCCTGTGGGAATTGGGGATTTGGAATTATCACACCTGAATTCTCACAGGGACGACAAAATCAGAAATATAGACGTTTTCCTGAACACACTTTTGTCCTTTGTCTTCGAGTGGATCTTGTGGTATGTGAGGGCGGCACACTTTGATTTTTGCTTCCCCAGAGCTAACTTGCGATGCAACTTGCCATTAAGTTAGTTAGCAAGTTAGCTCTGGGGAAGCAAAAATCAAAGTGTTCCGCCTTACTGGAGATCACAGTATCCAGCAGAGGACAAAAGTCTGTTCAGGAAAACAACTTTTTTGTAGGCAAACTTCAGAGGTCTATTTTCGCCTCAACTATAGGGGACCAATCCCAGAACAGAGAGAGCAAACTAACATTTAGTTCCCAGCTATGGTTTCCAGACCACTTCTCATTGAGGTGTGGTGGCGTTAGCCAGGCTAACTTTTGATACAAATCTAATGCGTTTTGTTGGTTTGGATTAAAGTAAAATGTTGACTCATGAGAGATTGTTATGTGTGGAAGATCATCTTGCAACAGAACAATAGTCTGCTAAGGTGTGGGCAAAAGGAGAACAGTCTTATAGTAAAAATAGTAAGACATGGCATTATTGCAATCCATTACCGAGAAGGAGGATAGGATGGAGGAAGTGTTTCCAATATTTGCATGATGATCACCGATCAAGTGGTCGATCTGTCAAAACCAGAAAGAAAACCGAACAATTTATAATGTTAACAAGTAGGCCTAAACACCATACTTTATGGAGCCAGTTGTCTTGTGCCTGTAGACATCATGGGCCTAAGCTTATCCAGTGTTTCTTACTCAGCAGGAAATGGACAAGTATCACAGTGATGTTGATATTCCTGCGGCAGCATTATACTGTAGATGCCACAAACCACAAAACAGGCCTAGGCTAAATTTCAAATGTCAAACGCTGAGGGGAGTCCAGGCAATTAATGCACAATAAGGGCAAACATTAGGCCTAATGAATTTGCCTATACACATGCATTAGGCCTAGGTGGACTCGGGTAATGTGGGACACTTTTTGCAATTTTGACTTTGTTATATTTTTGTGAATTTATTTAAAACATGATATCAACAAATCATACCTCAGAATAATCCTTAAGATGTGTTCTAATGAAATCAAGAGAACAATTTTTAATACCATGTACAGAATTTACATACACGTACTGTATTAGTGGTCATTGCACCAAAACCCAAAATAACGTCAGAATTTGACAATCTGGGACAGTTTGTTTGATAATCTGGGACAATCACTGTGTGTGTGTGTGTGTGTGTGTGTGTGTGTGTGTGTGTGTGTGTGTGTGTGTGTGTGTGCGTGTGTGCGTGTGTGTGTGTGTGTGTGTGTGTGTGTGTGCGTGTGTGTGTGTTTGTGTGCACCATAGTGTGTGTGGGGTGTGTGTGTGTGTGTATGTGTGTGTACATGTAGGTCTGATAGAGCTGCAAAGGGCCTTGTAAACTTTTAAATGGGTACTGTAGTTTAAAGTAGGGAAAATGTAGCCTAACTGGTGAAATGATGGCCTATTAACTCGATCGCTAAATTTAGCTAAATTCAGCTAAACTGGACATAACTACACAATTTGTTAGAAAACAGTGAAAATATAGTGATAGTCAGACTAGCCGAACTGTGGTCGACATCAACAACCTTTAATATGAAAATGTCAACTTAATTCATGGATATTTTCCTCATTTATAGTAGTGTCCCAGTCCAAGATTATCAAATCATGCTGTCCCACATTATCAGACATTTGATAAAGTGGGACAGCAGAGTAATATCAAATAAAAAAAATGAACTAAAACAGAAAAAATGAACTAAAACAGATTTCACGCATTATATTGCTACTATACCAGGTCCCAAACATAAAGTAATAACAATGAGGAACTTTGTTTCATTTTTGCCAAAATAAAACCTTAACATTAATTAGGCTATGCCAAATTTCTATGTCACTGACCATGCTGAGCAGTTACATTGGGGAGCATCTGAAAGACATTGGCCACGACTCTTTTCTTGACATCATGCTATACTAAAAGTTTTGATGACTGTATTTACTTTAAGCACAAAATAAACCACCCAAACCTTAAGTGACCCACATTACCAAGTGTCCCACATTATCCGAATAATAATACTATAATTACCCTACTTCAATAACAAAAGGCTTTTTTTTTTCACAAATAGTATTTGAATGGTGAGTTATTTTTAGACTCGTTGGATAAACAGGACCACAATATTCATGGGTTTCATCAGGTCCCTTTCCACAGGTGTAGGCCTATACAGTCAAGCACCATGCAGTCTGCATTGATAATCAAGGTGCTTGATTGTATACACCTGTGGAAAGGGACCTGATGAAACCCATGAATAGGCCTTCTTTAGGGCACACGGCGACGCTAAAAGCTTTGGGCAGGAATGCATCCAAAGAATATGATAATAAAGTTGCTCATTATGCTCATTATGCATTATGCTGTCAGTGCCGGTTCTTTGCAGCTAATTTTTATTTGACGATGTAAACTCAGAGACCTAGGCCTAAGTAAAATGTTAGGTCCAGAGAAGTTAAATCAGATGCCTAAATTCAGACGAAGATGACTAAGTAAGCTAAATAACAAGAGTAACCATTGATTAATGAGTGACATGCATTGCTTACCGTGCAGAAATGAATTGGCAGCTATCTGTCAGAAAAATATTCGGTACTGCGCCTTTAACTGTAGTGGTAAAGGTAAACACTCGTTTGCGCACGTCACGCCCTATCACGGACCGCAGTTTGGAAGCAGGTTTTTTGTGAGAGAATGGATAGATTGCTTCTACCTCTGGTCAGTAGGAGTGAAGAGAAACGCGTTTTCTGAAACATGTAGAGATCTGCATTTTTTGACAGTTTGATTTATGAGGGAGAATGCCCGTGATTTTGTTGTTGACGTGCTTTTGAGACGCAAAAGTCACATGAATTTGAATTGAAGATGGCGGACCATGACACTGAACCGTCGGGGAATGATTCAGAAGTTTCCCAAACTTTGGGGGATTTAGGAAGTGGACATTCAGAGGAAAATAACGGACATTGTGCCAGTAGTCCTGAAGAATCATTCTCGCCCACATCGGTGATATATTTTAAAGAGGCGTTAAGCGCTGCCAACATTCAGTTCAAGAAAGGGTCGCCTAATCCTAACGTTACACCAGTGCAATATGAATTTCACATCGAACGAACCAAGAAGACCAAAAGTAAGTGTGGTAGCCCTGTCTGCATGCTAGTGTCTACGTTGTTCTTAGGTTAGCTAAGGTTTGCTGCTTTGCGAGAGAGGCCAAGATGTTGTTTACACTGCATAACCTCGGTACGAGTCCTCTCAATGACAACAACTTCCACTCATCCTGTAAATGATCATAACAGCATGACGGAGTAGAGCTTTCACTGATAGTGGTTTTATTACAATTCTCCGAGGGCTGGGGAATTGCTGGCAATGCTACAGATGTTCAACAGCTTTTGGACGTCACCTCGGATGAAGTACTTCGCTACATGTTGTTTAATACGCATTGAAGATAATATGATTCATGATAACGAAAAAGAAAATTCGATGGCTCTTTATCTTTAGTCTGATGCTTTAGCCCTGATGGGATTAGTCAGCAGGCTAGGAACGCAGGATAAGTAGGGCACGCTCACACAACAATAATCAAGACAGTTCGCTATTTATACACATCTAGGACAGTCTGTGTGTACTCGTAGTGCTGTAGACCCACCGTCGACCCTGCGTTGCTGTATCATCAGCTGTTTTCGACTGATGAAATTATTGAGTCGAGTTTTCGTCATTGGATGATGGTGGGTCACTAAGGCATATAGTGGTGTCAGGGACGCTGTGAGGGACTTGTAGTGCACATTCGTCCTGCTCTTGGCTCTGCTTGCAGTTATGTAATATGTGTTTGCTGCTTGGGTGCATGATTACACTCATCTTGGTCAAGGGATCATGTTTTATCAGTGCATTGATGATTAGCCTAGCTTGAGAAGGAGCAGTAGTGCATAGAGAGAAACATGACACAAGCCTGTAGAATATAGATGAAGAGTGTGGGTTCGGAAGAAAAAGGTGCAGTCATCACTTAGAATGTGTATTTGGCCTCAGGTGCTATGGACAGTGGCCTTAGCATACCGATAGCCCAGAGTATTTAAGATATTTCTTTGTTCATAGGACATGAATAAGTTGATTCTAAGGCTGTATGTTTATGGGTCTTTGGACAATCTCTGCCATATATGGTAGAGGGGTGCTGGAAATGAAAGGTGAATAATGGTTGGAAAAAAAGAGAAGTGCTATAAGCGCAGGCAGATTACTATGCTTAGGGTCATGACCTTTGACATGTGTCTGTGTCTGCATGTATGGTGCAAAACAGGCTCACATATACATGTGTTTATGTGCAACTGTGCAATAGGCTCTCCATGCACTGCATATGTTTATTAGATATCGGCATTAAAATGGTCAAAATGGTCAACGACCACATCATCTAGTCACTTGAGCAAAACTGCAATTTCTCCTTCTTTTGAACATTTTGCTATGCTTTTGCCCAGTCATCTGCAGTTTAGTATTACACAAGCAGATATGAAGATTGCTTAAACTCGTAATAAGTTTCATAATTTTCATCAGTATTGGTGGTAATGGTATGGCATGTTTGTTTGATAGTGGAATGGTATGTTTGCTGAATAACTTGTCATTCAAACCTTGCTTGAACATGCAGCTAAGTAAGGCAATCAGACAATGGGTTCAGTCATGTTTTCACCTTTTGACTTTGCAGAACACACTTAACTTTTACCTTTCCTACGTAAAGTCATACATAAGGATCTCATTCATTCATGGGCATGGGAGGGGGTTTGTAGGAAGCAGCATTCTAGAGTCAGCAGAAATACTGTGTGTTTATTTGGGTCAATGTAAACTTGGGGGGGGGGGGGGGGGGGGGGGGGGACTTTAGGGAATGGTTTGGTGCACTAAACGATTGTTGATTTCTACTTTGTACGCTATCTCTATGTGGAAAAGTCATTTTCTGAGCAAAGTGAAATGTCTATGTTCATCTGCTTGTTTGTCTTATGAGATGTACAAACATAATTTCTCAATTCATGAATCAGATAACAAAGAGAACAAACTTGGGCATATGCCTAGCCGATAGGCCTAGTGTCATTTTATAAAACATGACTAGGCCAAGTACTTTGTTAGTCTCAGTTACTAACCATATCAGACTTTCATTTCGGTGGTAAGGACATATTCTTCGACACAGTTATTGATTGAGGCAACAAATTAGTGGTTTGAGACAGTTACAAGCTTTTTCTGATTGTCGTTTTTGTGGTGCTGTTTGAACAAATGTGTCGAGAAATGCACTTATTGTATTCAAAGTGTTGGTTGTGATTTGTGATTAGCTGATAGCTACACTAAGAGTACTTTACACAGATTTCAGCGCCCCTCTCAGGAAGTATCCCCTTTTCAGTTTTGAGTTTCTATGTCGATTCTTCCCTCTCATAGTGTTACTGTAGTATTTGAAAGGAAGCAGTGTGAGTTTGAGACAGCTAGGCTAGTGCTAATGACAAAATAGGTAGCCCAATGACAAAATATCAACCCTGTGTTGCTCATATCGCCCACATTTTTTATTTTCAATCTTACAGTAAAATAGTAGCTTAATTTCATCATCATTCTAGCTACAGTATGCTTTTAAACGGCGAGGCCAGCTGGACTGAAGACTGCAGTCTCTCCCCTCCAGAGAGGACCTGAATCGGCCATTGATTAGCTCTCCTGGATGCGCAGGCAGTTCTGCCGAAGCCCGATGCGGAGGGATAGAGCCTGGTCTGCGCATCTTGGGGGCCTTTTAACTCCCTCCCCTCTACAGCCCACCCCCCCCCCCCCCCCCCCCCCCCCCCCCCCCTCCCCCCTTACCATCGTTTCGTTGCGCTTGCACCATCTGCTCACGTGACCCTCTCTCTGCTCTACCATCCTGCTCATTAAAGCAGCCATCTTGGTCAACACCCACCCTGCGCGCATCGCTAGCCAATCCAATTAACCGTAGCAGAGGGAGCCATACGTGTGTGTGCGCGTATTCTCTCTCTCTCTCTCTCTGTCTCTCTCTCTCTGTGTGTGTCAGTGTACTGAGCAGAGACAGGGCTGTGTGATTCCAGCAGCGCCGCTGAGGAGCACAGCGAACAGCGCCCAAATCCCTGTTGGCCTATTCTGTGCTGAGACACGAGAGAGAGAGGGAGAGAGAGAGAGAGCTAGAGAGAGGGGCAGGGCAAGCCCTTTATTTCACACGCGGGGGTTTCTACTTGCTCATTCACCAGAGGAGAGCAGCCACAGCAGCAGCACCATCACCAGTGAGAGCACCAGTAGGAGCAGTCGTGGAAGACAAGGAGAAGAGGGGGGAGGTGCAGACAGCACAAGCCCCAGCCGAAGAAGAATAGCATCCCTATCTGAGTCCTGCTGTTTGCCTGTTTTTTTCTCTCCTCTTCCTCCTCCTCCTCCTCCTCCATCCATTCCTGTGTTGCTCTTTGTTTTCCTCTCTCGTGTTTTTTTCCCCTCCTCTCTGCTGATTCACTGGTGCTGTTGGAGACGACAGGCAGAGCTTAAAGAATTCTCCTCTCCTTCCTCCTTCCCCCCTCCTCCTCCTCCTTCTCCTCCTGCTCCTGTTCCTGCTCCTACTCTTTCTGTATTTCCTTCTATTCTCTCTGGATTTTTTTGCCTGGCTCGGTTTGGGTGAGCGAGCAAAAGCGAGCGAGGAAGGGACCACTTTTCCTGGAATCCGTGGCGGCGTTGTGGCGTTGTTGTTGTTATAGTAGCATCAGCTGAGTCATCATCATGTCCGACCTGACGCCTCAGAGCGACGCCCCAACCCCCACCACCGACAAGATCACGCAGGCCGCCCGCGAGACCATTTACCTCTGCAACTTCCGCGTGTCGGTGGACGGAGAATGGCTGTGCCTGCGCGAGCTCAACGACATCTCCCTCACGCCCGACCCCGAACCGGCCCATGAAGGTATGTCCGGGCAGGGCCAGGCCCTGGTGGAGGGGGGGGGAGTGGTGCGCGCTCCAGCCTCCTCCGGCGTCGGTGGGGAGAGGGTTAGCCGTAGCATTAGGCACCAGACGCAAGGCCCTCGCTGAGGTTGGGCGGTGCTCTTGTGGCAGCCTCGGTACGAGCTCTCTGCGCATGCATTTTGCATTCAGACACACACACACACACACACACACACACACTCACTCACTCACACACTCGTTTGTGTCTGGAAGACTGGGAGATTTACTTCTTTATTCCCTCATAGTATTTCCAGTAGCTGTGCATCTATTGCCATGCCGACCATCCTCCATCCCTTAGGGTGTTGCCTGTGAAAGGCAGGAAGACGATTTGTGTAGAGGGACACATTTTTTAAAAGCAAGCCAGTGAGGTGTGTCAACAATGGAGCTGTTAGACCTGTGTGTTAATTTCTCTTTTGCAAAGGCAAATGCATGGAAACAATGTATCTGTATTTAGTTCATGCATGTGCCTTATTTATCATTTAGCAAGGCTATGAAGTTAAACTGTCACCTTCCCTATATGCTATCTAGTAATTAGCCGATAGCTTTCCCCTAGAAGATATTTTGTCACCACTCCAAGCAAACACACGTATCTGCTGGGTTTTTGTTTAACATGTTGTAGTGGTTCAGGGCTTAGCTGGTCTACAGTAATGACAGCAGGACAGATTAAGGCCTTTGCTTGTTTGTTGCGCTGGTCCCCTTCGTTTTGAAATGTGATTAGGTCTAAATTAGAGAATTTTTCACCAAGATTAGATTTCAGGATCCTCTGGTCCCCTGGTCCGGTGCGTAGTCAAATAGCTCTTAGTCTTTCCGGATGAGAAATACTGAGAATCTTATCCTGACTTCTGAGAACCCTCCTTTGCTCTGCAATTGGCAAATTTTGCAGATGTCTTTCATGCCATTCTGATCATCCTGTATATTACATGTTTAGGCCACTAATTTAACTAACTAACATCTTGTCATGTGTTAATTATGGTTCTCTCCATGTGAAATTGATCTTGCTTAATAGAATTCCACTGAATTCTGTATCCCGATCAAAATGTTTCTCATCTATAACCGTAATGGTGATTTAACTAGTTATTTTCTTTTCATAAATTATTAATCAGACTCGAGCTGTACGTTTCAGACCCTCCCCCAACCTCCATCAACCCACAAACCAACCCTGCTCTCTCAGGACACCAACAGCTGTCCATGAGTGATCATGGTCATCACTTCTGCACTATATATGTTGAGGGTGAGGGGTTAATGTAGTCTTTACAATCGGAATAGCACACACCTACCTTGGCTGAGCCCATCCCAAATAGCACCTGACACTGGCACGGCTGCGGGCCAGATCTGGCACAGATGTGGCCGTCCCCTAACAAAGACAGCCGCATGACCCTCCAGGGAGCCCGTGGCGGTGATTGACTGCTGAAGGGTCAGCTGGAGGTGGCCAATCAGAAGGGGAGATGGAGATGTGACCACTTATCCAGAGGGCACTGTTGCACTGAGGCCTCTCGTCCTTCAGCTTGCCAATGGGAGGGAAGAGAGTTGCGCATAGATCCAGTGTCCATCTGAGGTCAGAACCCATCAGCACAGCACTGCAGGCAGAAGCTAGATAGGATTGAATATGATGTAGCATCACTGCATTTTACTTCCAGAGCATATCATTCATATGGATGTAGTGTAGAGGGCATCATGACATATAAATACTTTTGGGTAGTGTCTGGGATCCATCCAGGACTGAGTTGTATATCTTTTGGACATAAGAAAAAGAAAAAACAAACACACCCTACCTACATGTCAACGGCTGTGTTGGTTGATGTAACAAATTCATAAAATAATCACCTTCATAATGAGTTTAGGTACATTAACTGTGTTTGGATATATGCTGTTGCGTCGGTGTTTGAATGAATGCCTGTCCTGTTGGTGCTGGTCAGTGCCACCGTGTCCAGAGTGAATGCATGACTCAGCCGTTTGAGGTGAGTCCACCTCTCAGCCAGAGCCGTGCTGATGAGGCTCTTTGGTCTCTTCCCTGGTAGACGGGTGAAGTGCTAGACAGGCCAGCATGGGACTGGAGTGTCAGCAGTTGTCTGTGTGATTTTATTTGTAGGGAAGGGCATGGGGGGTTGCTATAGACTTCACTTGACTCCAGTATGTCTCGTATGGCTAGATGTGACTTTGTCAGGGGGATATGTCTGGGGAAAAACGGGTTTTGAATCAGTGCTAGCAAGGTAGCTTTTTTCCCTAGAATGCGCTGCATTCCCAACACTTTGCAACATTAAGTATGCCTATATTGGGAGTATAGATTAAAGTCCTTGCTAAACCTAGCAGAATCTGAACACTAAATTCAATTGAAGAAACTTAAATTGCATTTAGGCTGTATAGCAATATACAGCGTGATAGCATTTTTGTTCCTAGAACTGGTCATTGATCATCAAGACAGACCACAGGCCAATTTCCTGTGAAAACTGAGTTTGACTAACCTGACCGTTTACAGACCCTTGCCTTAACTGTTTGTAAATGATGGTATTGATCTTCTGAGGTCCTGATCTTTCTGCTCACGATAAGCCCTGCACAGGAAAGAGGAGCTGTCATTATCCCGCTCTGCTTTGTGGTTTAATCCTCAGAGATGGGTGCTATCATTAGGGTTTGCTCACTGGTTTGCTTTCATGCGAGGTTCCTCAGCCACTATCACCCCCCCCCCCCTCCCTGATCACTCAGCATCTCCCCTGACTCATCAAAGCACCTTTCTATTACAGTGGGAAGCTTTGATGAGGGATTAAAAGGGCAAACCGTTGCACGATGACTTGATTAACAGAAATGGCCCACAGGATGTGCACTGATGTTTGGGCGAGATCTGCTGGCATTTGAAGATTGGGGAGAAAAGTGTAAAGTGTGTAAAACTGAAGGTCTCTGTGGAACAAATGCTGAATCATGGGAGGATCTGAAGATAGGTGTCTCTTGAGTGCTCGATCCCTCACGCAGCGTGTAGGCCATGTGACACACAAAGTAAAAGTTAGACTCTGGTTTACTGAGCCTCCAGGAAGTAGATCTAAGTGGTTCTTGACTTTCCTCCACAGTATCTTGTGGTGTTTTGGGCATTTAAGGAAGTGGTTGACTACCTTGCACATTGGTTACTTATCAGTAATCCTGTGACGACTGCAGTGACAACAGCTATTTGATTCTGACCACACACATTTTTACCAAGCCTTATATCAGGCTTCTTAGTTCCTTTTGCATGCCTTTGTCAGTCCCAGTCAATGTCAAATTGCCATCTGAGACTTTTACAGTAAATTGATTTTGTTGCAATTAAATATGCCAGGTTTAGACAGGAAATAGCCTTGCCTTCTACACAGTTCAGGATGCTGTAAACAAGTATTTTTTTGTGAACTGCTTTCACAGGAATCAACCCCTTTCATTTAGTGGGCAGCAAACACATAAAAAAAAAAATGAAAGATTGGGCCATTCATCTCTTTGGCAGTATCCAGGTTACTTTATGGTGGTTTATGGTGTTTTATAGAGACCGCTCTTGGCTAGAGTCTGAACTCTGCAATTCAGTCTTGTTGACCGTGTAAAATGAGAACGATCCACCCCACCCCGTCCTTGTCCACCACTGGTTAAGGTTTGGGGTGGTGTACAATGACACATGTATTTTTATCCTTGTGCACCTGAGATGTGTTTTTCCCCCCATTCAGTGTTTGGTCAGAGAAAGAGAGTGAGAGACAGTCTAGATACATCTTTCCTTAACGTCCCACTGAGGAAGTGAGCTAAGATGGGCACTGCTGCACTGACACACAGGACTGAGTGTCTGGAGTGCCACTACCTATCCTTTGTTCTCAGGGACTGGAGCAATTGGCAGGGAAGAACAGCACTACTAAAATGGAGGATTGGCCTCATGAACGAGAACCCATTTAGAATTCTCAAGTGGACAATCTCAAAAGGCAAAAAAAAGCCATCTAATGTAATCGACTATAAAAAGACATCGCTGTGTGAGCATTGCCATTCAGATGTTAAGAACATTTCATCAGGGCTTTGCTTCAAGGCCTGCCTAACCAAGTTGTACTGTTTATAGTTGCATGAGATTATGAGACGTTGGTCTTGCACTAAATTAAATGCCATTGGATTGCATCTTTCTTTTCTTATCGAGGTTTGTTTTTGATTTTCACTCATAATATGCATGACACGTTCTTGTTTTGTCCTGTCTTCCCTTTTCCTTTTTCTTTTCTCTCATTGCCCGTTGCAAAGACTCTTGGGAGGATTTCACAGATTTGGTGGAACAAATGCGCTTGCTTGATGAGTTTAAAGGTGCGTATGGCCAGCATTCGCCCCGCCCAGCCCCGCCCTGTTCCGGCCCCCGACAAGCTCCGCCCCATTTCAACCCACCTGCTGATGGAGGACTCGGATCGTGTCCCTGCATGGCCGTGCTACACACACACACACACACACACACACACAGAGAGACACACACACACACACACACACACACACACACACAGACACTCTAACATGCACAGACTCCCATGCACACTCCCTCCAGGCGACCTTGCTGCCGTCACAGCCTCCATGTATCACATTCTGAGTCTCATTTTGCCCTCTCCATTCTCACCTTCCTCTTTTTGTAATCATTTTCATTCGTTTTTTTTCTTTTCCCCTGTTCATCTGCCATTCTGTCCTTTTGGCTGCGGTGGCTGGGAGTGGCATGTGGTTGTGTCTTGGCACTGCGGTCACCCTCCATGCTCATGTCCGATCTGCCCACGCCCTGCCTCCTCTGTGGCATGCGACTCTCTTCAGGGGACAAATTATGCGTTAGTGTTAGCCAGATAGACCGATAGATAGATAAATAGATAGACACATACATGTTCCATGGCGTTTTTTTTATCTGCACATCTAAGAATGGGTTCACCATTGTGGATTATACGGACTTGGCCATTAACACTACAATTTGTAGCCTATGTATTGATGTGTAGACATAAACTGTTAGCAGTTACAGGACCATGTATTCTGCCATGTTGCTTCCTCGAAAACCCTCGGAAATTGCACCGCTGTCGCCTTTGTCTCCGCGCCTTGGCCTTCCCCTTCTCCAAACCAGCTCCTATCCTCTCCCTGGTGATCACACACGCGCTGATCCTCTCTCTCACACCTCGGCCTCTGCTAGAGGAGGAGCGGAGCGGAGTGTTGTGATGGGATGGGAGCAGCATCCCTGCTGTTCTGCCACCTCCTCGCTTCCAGGGGAAGTAATGAGGGCGCTTTATGCAGCGTGTAAACACACAGTGGAGGATTCACTAGAGATGCAGACAGGCTTGGGTTGTACTCCCCTGGTGCTTTTACATAAATCCACAGAATTACACTTTTGTGAAAGTTGTGGCGGAGGTTGGTTTCATATTTATTTGAAAAAAAACACCTTCATATAAAGCAACTAGCAGTACAGGTGAAATATAGGTTACCTTATGGGATTGGTATGACCCAATGTCCTTCAGTCGGATTTGATCCAACATAGCATCTTGCATTTTTGATCTCTGGGAATATACCAACAGTGTTGTCTCTCCTTCATCACTCCTCACATTGGCTACACCGTTTTCTGCAAGACCCAGTCTTCACTCGTCTCGACGGAAATCATCCCTCATCCATCAGTCATTGTGATCATTTACTAGCCTATGTAGTAGTCAGCAGTGCCTTGCCGTTAGGTTTGAGTGCAGTATGAATGGGCGTCTTGTGCAGCTAGCTGCTAAAACAACACCGAGGGAATGTGTAATTGTGTTCATTTTGAGGATCTATTCTCTTTGTACTTTTATCTAGAATGCTTAGTAGGTTTAATTTAACAGTAAAATGATTGGTTAGATTATCTGCCAACACCAGATACTTGCAGAGCTGATTTTGTTAGCCTTCTTTATTTGTCAAGGGTTTAGAATTTTATGCAGACATTTCTTTTTAAAACTGAAATATCTCTGAAGGATAGCAGCTTGCTTTTAATAAGTCTTTGTAAAGCCTGTTGAGACATCCCACCATATAGATGAAGCCTGTCGGTAATACATCCCGCCACATTTGTAGTAGAGCTTTCATATCATTTTAATGAGCTGCAATGCTCTCATGCTATTTTGGCTCCGCTTTCTAGGCTGGAGTAGTGCTGTGCGAATGAATCACCATGCTAGCCTTGTCCCCTTGCAGTTGTCATGAGTTTCGTTCTGCTGCGGGCTCTCCAAATATGCCTGCTTGATTAAATCTGCATGTGTGCGTTGTGCCCCCCTTCCCAGAGTAACCATCAAGATGGTTAAACAACTCCGTTTCCATGGGGACGAATGCATTGTTGTTGAACTGTCTCGCCTGTGGTCCACAGATCCCAAGGACCCCATCGCCATCGAGAGGCTTAACCTGATGAACATGGCTAAGCTGAGCATCAAGGGCCTGATTGAGTCGGCGCTAAACCTGGGTCGGACGTTGGACTCCGACTACGCCCCGCTCCAGCAGTTCTTTGTGGTGATGGAGCACTGTCTCAAACATGGACTTAAAAGTAAGTGGAACAGTTTTGTTTGGTTTTATTGATTTGTGCATGTCGTCTGTAAAGCGCCAAGAGACATGTGTAATGTTTTTGCGCTCTATAAGTGAAATTAAATTGAAATTGAAATTGTATTATGTCTTCCTTGATTTCGGTTGTCATTGAAGTACCAGTATCTTGGCTATGGTGACTTTGGTCAAAATGATTTTCAAAAAAATCTTAAAATGCCAAAAGCCCAACTATAGATTGGGGCTAAGAGAATATATGTGTGTGTGTGTGTGTGTGTGTGTGTGTTTATGTTTACCTATGCTTTTATCCAAAGCAACATCCATGTCAAGTACACAAGTAAGTAATTTATTAGATAGTGAGACAAGTTCCCTCCTGTCCTCCCTTAGGTAAGAAGACCTTCCTGGGACAGAACAAGTCATTTTGGGGTCCGCTGGAGCTGGTGGAGAAGCTGACACCTGAAGCTGGAGAAATCACAGCCAGCGTGAAAGACCTGCCTGGACTCAAGTAAGCCACACGGTCACATCTCCGCTCTGCTGCGGTGCACAATGAGTCCTAGTGCGGGGGCGCGCACACCGCCCCCCCTCTCTCCTGTCTAACTGCTGCTTAGTGTGGGGAACTGAGGTGTCTGTGCCTGTGCCTGTCTGCAGGACCCCGCTGGGCAGAGGGCGCGCTTGGCTAAGACTGGCCCTCATGCAGAAGAAGCTGTCTGACTACATGAAGACCATCATCAACAGGAAGGACCTGCTGAGGTGAGACGCCATGGCACTGGAACAGTTTTCTTTTCTTTTTTTCTTTCTTTCTTTCTTTCTTACTTTCTTTCTTTCTTTCTTTCACAAGGTGAGGTGTGTCCCATTGAAAGTCTGTTTACCTTTGGACTTGGACTAACTGGTTTAGGAGTTAATTACAGAAAATGTTAGCAATATCAAAAAGTTGCGTGCTATATTTAACTCTCTCTGGGTTGTGAAGCGGGAAAGTCTCTGTAATGAGTGACAGACTGTGTAACCAGCCGGACTTTGACTTCTCCCCACTCCAGTGAGTTCTACGAGGCCAACGCTCTGATGATGGAGGAGGAGGGTGCGGTGATCGCTGGGCTGCTGGTGGGCTTGAATGTGATCGACGCCAACCTCTGCATGAAGGGAGAAGATCTGGACTCCCAGGTAATGGATATGACCAAAGGTCACCAGAGGTCACATGTGAAATGGGAATAATCCAAAATGGCAGAGCTTGTTGAGTGGCTTTCACTTTTATTTCTGAATAAAAGATTGCTGAACCATCTATCAGATCTTTTCAAATAAAAAACAGATTAAGTTATCTATTATTACACTATTCACAAAAAGTTAGGGATATCTGGCTTTCGAATGAAATGTTTGGAAAACATAAAAAGGTCAAGCTACAGTGGTATTATATCATGATGTATGGCATTTAAGTAGAAGCATGCAATGGTGATGTCCTCATCTGAAACAATTTATTGAAACAAAGGCACACAAATTTCACAAAAGCCGAATATCGCGGACTTTCTGTGAGTAGTGTGTTAGGTAGCAGTTTTTGGGGAGAACATGCGTCAAGCTGTTGTTTTTGCAAAGCTAATGACTTCATATAGAAATGGGTGAAGATTGTAGCTTGCTGACTACGAACAAAATCTGTGTACTCTCTCAAGAATATAGTAGAAATGCACTTTTTTAAGTGTCCTTGGTGGCATAGGCATTAGCTAGAAATCCTTGAGGCAGATATAGATTCATGTGTCAATGGTTGGTTTTATAGATCCATCCATCTCATTGTCTTGCTTACTCCTTAGGTGGGAGTTATAGATTTCTCAATGTATCTGAAGGATGGCGGCCACAGCAGCAAGAGCACAGAGGGGTGAGTGTGTCTCGGACTCCGGAAACTTCTAATCTGTAATTAAACAGCCACCTAGGGTGCCAAATACTGTGAGTGATTTCACATTTGAGTCTGAGTTCCTGTTTCTGTTTGTGTTTTGTGACCGTCACAGTGATGGACAAATAACGGCCATTCTAGACCAGAAGAATTATGTGGAGGAGCTGAACAGACATCTAAGGTAGGTTATCAGTTCTCCTGTGAAACTAACTCTGGTTATTCTCACATCAGTTTTGTGTGTCTGTGTGTGTGTGTCTGTGTGTGTGTGTGTGTCTGTGTGTGTGTGTCTGTGTGAGTGTGTCTGTGTCTCTCTGTGTGTCTGTATGTGTACGTGCGGGCGATGATTAAGCATTTATCAGTTGAGTAACTTGTCTCCTCTTGATATGCAGTGCGTCAGTCAACAACCTCCAGGCCAAAGTAGACGCCTTGGAGAAGTCAAACTCCAAGCTCACAGAAGAGGTTTGTCAATTTTTCAGCATCCCAAAGGGCATTTTCAGGCCTGTAGCTGTTCTGCACAGGGAATGTGCAACTGACTCTCTTACATTACTTGTGGTATTTGTTATGAAATTGGTTGGTTGTGACATTTTTGTTGGTTGTCTTTATGCAAAATATTTAGCTGGCAGTAGCAAATAATCGTGTGATCACCTTACAAGAGGATGTGGAGCAGATCAAGATCGAGGGCTTCTATCCTGCAGACAAGGTTCTCAAGAAGTCTCATACACCACTACCATTGCACCATAAAAATTACTCCACTAACAACATGCTAAGCTAACTCAGATAGCATATCATGCCTTGAATTGCAAAGTCTAGAAACGCTGAAGGCTGTTTATCCAAAGGATAAACAGCTTTTTTTTCAGTTTTCCTTGCAAAATAGAAACTGCCTTGTGGACTTTAATAACCAGTTCTGCTGGTTAATGTGTTGATAGGGCGTGTGGTCATGATCATGTTGTGTTCCCAGGCGCCCAGAGCGGATGGCAGTGCAGAGGGCCAGGTGCTGGGGGAAGCTCGCAAGCAGCTCAAGGAGGAAACCCAGCTACGACTGGTAATATATGATCTTTTTTCGAACGTAGCTGGCACGTTGGTTTTCTTCATTTTGCTTCGGGCGTGTGATTGCTATCGATTCTCGTCTTGGCTCAGTGTCTGAATGACTGGAACAAGTTCCTCATTCCTAAACTGGTGTGAGGTCATATTCTTAGAGAGGCCACCTCCCCTCCAACAAACAAACAAACACAAACAAAACAAACAAATGAACAAAAACAAAACAGTACCAGTAGTGTAGTATAACTGGGGATGGGCTGTGTTTGCCTTGTTCACCTGTTCAGGACGTGGAGCGGGAGCTGGAGGTGCAGATCGGCATGAAGCAGGAGATGGAGCTGTCCATGAAGATGCTGGAGAAGGACATCTGCGAGAAGCACGACGCCCTGGTGGAGCTGCGCCAGCAGCTGGACGACCTGCGGACGCTCAACCACGAGCTGCAGCACAAGTCACAGGTGGGGGCACCTGACACCAGCCACAGACCAAGCTGAAACCATGATCAAGTTCACTGTTTGTGGCAGATTGTTTCATAGGATATGGCCTCAGTCACAAGACCCTATGATTAATGTGAACAAGTAATCAAATATTATCATCATTGGAAAACACAAATCAAATTGATTTGAAATTCAGGTCTGATTTACCACCAATGAGGGACATTAAACATCAATGAGGGACATCAAACATCAAAACATTTTACACATTATTCTCTGCAAAAAAAGTAAATTAATTAAAAACAAATGTACCACACAAATCACAGCTGCAAGCAGATCAACTCCTGTACTGCCAGCTTGCATGGAGCCGGGAACTCTTGTCCCAACTCTGCAGAGGAGCCGTAAAGGGCATGGCTTGAATGGGAGCTCCCACTGCTCCATGCTAATTAGCAGACTGCTGCTCTGTGCCCGCAGACTGCAGACTCCAGCTCCAAACAGAAGACCGAGATCATCAGTCGTCTGGAGGAGAAGACCAACCAGATGGCCGGCACCATCAAACAGCTGGAGTCCAGGTAGGAGCCCCACCTCTACACTGACCCAGCCCTGCTCCCCAAAACATGCTAGCTAGCTAGCTAGCTCACACTTTATTCATTGCTTTGGTGTGAGAGAGGGGTCTGATAGCCTTGGGGATGTGCTGTTTAAATCCCAGCACTCCTCATTAAGAGTACACGATCTGATCAGATATCAACGCTTGTGCTTTCAATCATGGCCATTAGAGTCGGTCAGCTGACTCAGACTCACTCATACTTGAGTGATAACGCATCACTGTATGCAGTCTGCGTGTATTGACTGAGAAAACATTTATTTTTTCGCATTTTGCTTGCAATACAAAAACAAGAATAACTTGATAGTGTTGTTACAGTGTGATTACACTGTAAAATCTCATTGGAATACCCATGAATAACATTTACAGACCCATGAATGCATTCAGTAGGAATGTCCGTACAAAGGAAAAGCGTATTCCCCAGGACATTAGGAGGGGAGGTCTCCATGGGGTATTAGCTCCACCGGGCCCCATACATATCCCCTGTACCACGGCTGTCATGCTTTTTTCATGTGACTACATGGACTCAGCGCAGAAATCTGATTGACATTTTTTTTCTCTATCCTCGTGTTTCAAATCTCCCTAAGCTTCCTTATCCCCTCTTCAAAACAGGGGTCTGAGTTACTTGCAATAACGGTCTCTTCTTCTCTCTGTCTTTGATTATTTTATCCTTTCTTTCTCTTCATTTCCATTTCTGTCATCACTTGTTTTCTGCCTTTTTTCCCCCTCCCTCCCGCTCATTTGTTTTTGTGACCAGTGAGAAAGACATGGCGAAGCAGGCCAGAAGTCTTAGCACCAACGTGGGGAAACTGCTCCAAAAGCCCCAATAGGCCTGCTCCGAGTTTCATAACGAAACAAGATCTGACCTTCCGTTTCGATATTTTCATTTCCAGTCTTGCACAATATACCGTAGAACCAACTAGGTAGTTTTTTTTCCCTTTCCTTTTCAAGATATAACAAAAGAACAAAACAATCTGTCGCGGTTCCTTTTTCTTTTTTACAAATGGACTCCAGTGTACATGCTCCTCCGCGGACTAGTCTGTCCAGCTGCATCTGCTTTGGTTATTGTAATCCGAACGGGCCCCTGTGTAGTCTCTGTGCTGTTGTTTCTCTGAGATTGAGCGCAGCACCTACAGTACAGTAGCGTAGCAGTGACGGCGCTTCATCCGTGGAACAGCATGGCCGCAGACCCAGGCGTATAGGCCCAGTTTCTGTTGATCTGGGGGGCGAGGTTACAGCGAACAGTTGGAGGTTCTTGTGTTTGAAATAATGGCAATGAATACCAAATGTGTAATCCCCTGTTCTCTCTCTCTCCCCATTCATATGAAGCGGCCGCTAACAAAAGGTGTTGTGAGAAAAGCTTTTTTTCCTCTTTTTTTCTTTTTTTTTAGAAATATATCCTGTTCATCATCGGGCTTGTTTTTGTTTTAACTAATCCTGTTTCTGCTGGCGAATGAACGATTTTGGATTGGCTCTGCAGAGATTCAACCGTAATCGGTTAATCGGTGTCGTTGCAATTTCAGATCATATTTCTCCAAAGGCTCCAATGCACAGTTTTTGCTGTTGCTGGACATAATGTTAGCGCTTGCCTTTTTGATTTCAGACTACAGTACCCATCATTCCAAGTGAAGTGGACCTGAAGAAGGTGCTATTGAGCCGCTAGTCGGAGCATTGCTGTGTTTGGTTTAGGTTTGGAGTGCGGCAGACCTAGCGTGTCCCAGAGCTAAGCGTGTTACTTGATTGACGATAACGAAATTACATACTCAGGAGGAAATTGAGCTTGCGGCGACCTATTTTGGTTGAGAATCATGTGCCTGAAATCACCTCATCTGTACATGAAGCGTTAAGACCTGCAGACAGATGTTGATGGAAAGAGAGAGAGACCGAGAGAAAGAGAGGTGGGAGTTGAGAGAGAGACAGGTGAACGAGAGTCAGAGAGAAAGAAAGAGTGAGATGGGAAGAATGGAAGAGAGGGGAAGGAGAGAAGAGAGGGAAGCAGAAACCGAGGATGACTCACAAGCCACAGAGCTGCAGGACGTGTCCAGAACTGTCCAAATAAAAAAAAAGAAAAGAAAAGGCTTTATGGTTTCTATGAAAGTCAAAGAGTTTGGATGGAGTTGCTTGCAACATATAGGAACCATTAAACTTTTATGTGGACTAAACATAGATGTAAAACTGTAGTTTCAAAAAAACAAAAGAATAGCATAATAAAAACAAATAAGATCAAAACACCCTGGCGTACTTGTCTTATTCCCAAAGGCTGTCAATTTCTTCCTCGTCTTTCAAGCTGTCTCTTGCCATGACTTTCTCATCATGCATTCATTCAGTTCTGTTGTGTAGTATTCTCCCTACCATGCATTTTTCTTTTGTTTTTGTTTTGTTTCTTTGTTTTGTTTTTGTTTCACTTTTTACTTTACCACCCGTTCATCTGGCTCAACCCCAGATCCAAGCAGGCCGAGCGGCAGAGGGACCTGGCGGAGGAGGCCAACCGCCTCTTCAAGCAGGAGTTCGGGGACAAGATCGAAAGCTTGCAGGAGGAGCTAGAACAGCTGAGGAAGCAGAAGTACGTTTCCTGTCTCTGTTTTACACACACACACACACACACACACACACACACACACACACACACACACACACAAGAAACCGCACAGTCGGTGTTTTCCCAGAAGGAAGGTCCAGAGCTTGATTTGGCAGATCTGTTGCTGTCAGGCAGTCACATGTTTGAATGAGTCGTCACTAATAGCATAAATAGTAATGACTTATGTATGCCTGTACACGACACCACCTGGCACAGACATGATCTGTCATGGGTTCGTGTTGTCACATGTCCACTAGAGGGAGGTCTCCGTTAGGGGATTATTTCCTGCTCTACGGCGCCCTCTGGTGTATTAGCTGGTTCGTTTCAAAAAAGAATGTTTCTCTGGGAAGTGGGAAGAGTTGAAGACTCAACCCACTCATCTCTGCCTCAAAATGACATATGAAACATCATTTGAAAAAAACTGTAAGACCTCTCTTGAAGGGTAGGGTGGGCAGACTGGGTTAGGGGAGGGTGTGGGCTTGGGGTAATGCGATCTGTCTGTTGTATTTCATTTCTCATTTTTATTTAGACTCTTGGACGCTATTATACTCTTAATTTCAATATATATATATATATTTAAAAAAAAAAAAAAAAAACACTGAAAGGTGTCTTTAACACAAGGTGTGTAACCAAAATTCACTCACTGCATCTAAAATATTGGCATGGAAATTACACACATGGACATAGAATAGAATAGACTATAACTTTATGGTGGTATTGGTGGTAGACATGACTGTGAAGATAAATATGAAATATGTGCTAGGCATTCACTGCCAAGACTTGCTGTTTTGCAGTATATATACTCAGTGTATGCGTGCTCTTTAGATCCAGCCTGGAGGGAGAGCTGAAGAGGCAGAGGGAGCCTCGCGGAGGCCAGCACCATGACTCTGGCTCAGGGGACAAGAGGAGCTCAGTGGCCTCGAACAAAGACAGCAGACAGCAGGTGGAGGACATCAGGAAGGTAAAGATCCACTCCGGAGGACTCTTTACCTTTCAAGTCCATGTCAAACCCCTCCCTCTTCTTCTTTCTGTTTCCTTTCTTCTAGCAATCAGAAGTTCTATTTGATGTCTTGAACTTGAACCTATTGCCCCCTTCTGTACTATTACTCTTTGCTTTTATTTGTGTTAAGCACATTGAATTACCCCTGTGTAGGAAATGTGCTGTATAACTAAAGTGGGCCTTGGCCTTCAGTCCCCTTACAGTTTGTCTCCACCTGGTGTCCATCCTGCACTATTTACCATGCAAATGCCTTGTCCTCCACAGGAGCTGGAGTCGGTCAGAAAAGAGAATGACACTCTGCGCACTGTGCTAGAGGAGAAATCAAGTCTCAGTTCCAGCTTGTATGTATGAAGTGCAGTTTAGCATTTCTTTTCCCAGTCCCCCTTTATTTGTTGGCTTCTTTGATTTGAATTTGTTGAGGAAATCCTCACGCTTTCCTGACATCTAAAGCTGGGTGTGTCCTTTCTTGTGTTTTGAGGTCCCTATCACAAAATGAGGAAGAGGATGTGCAGGTAGTTCATATTTATACTAATATTTCCAGCTATTTGCACTCCACTAACAGTGTCAATCATTACTAATGCACTGCTCAAATAATCACATCCATTTCAGTCACTGTTTCTGCTATGTGTAGGATCCTCTCTCAGTCTTCCTCCTTTGTCTCTGTTCTAGGAACAGTCCTTGTTCGAGGACATTGAGCCCTTCGTCTGCACTATGTGTGAAAAAGAAGACTCCTTGACCAGGACCAAGGTATAGAAGTGACCCGGCCCGCCGAGGTGAAATAGTTCCCTGCCTAGTTCCAATCTTTTCACTGACGTTAATGTTAATGTATCTACAAATTGTTAATGCTTGTTGGTTTAATCCTTCATTTTCAAAGACATTTACAGTCAGATGGGCTTGAAGCTGCTGAGGGCAACAGTTGTAAAATATGTGATCTAAATAAGTGTGCGCTAAATAAATGCTGCAAACAAGATCCAATAATCCAAACAAACACTGAAGTGCTGCTTTAGGTTAGGTAATCCCAAGCTACTTCCACAAACTCTAACACTGTTTGACAACATGAGAGGGATATAAAAAAAGCTACTAAACTGTATTGTAAGGGTCAGACCAAGTGATTAAGATGTGGGGCTGCTCGATTATGGTAAAAATCATTATCACGATTATTTTGTTCAACATTGAGATCGCAATTATTAAATGTGATTTACGCCGTTATTTTGGAATTATCATCCATATATCTTGATTATGTTATGTTTAGAATTGTTGGAAACCATAATCACGATTAATCGATTAACTTGATTAATTGCACAGCCCTATTAGGATGTTTTTTTTTTTTTTACCTACGCTAACCAACTCTAAACTCACATGTGACGCTGAAGTGTATTTGGTCACTGCTGACCCAATGCCTCTCTTGGGTCTCCCTTTGCAGAAGCAGTGCAAGAACTGCAGAGGGCTCTTCTGCGAGAGCTGCCTGGCCAACGAGTTACCCCTGCCCTCCTCCATCAACCCCGAGCAGGTCTGCGACTCCTGCTACTCCCAGTTGCTGCAACAGTATGCATCGAGCCCACCCTGAGGCATTCACACACACACACACACACACACAAAGTGCATATCACAGATTTCATCAGTCTGAATATCAGAGCGATGGACTTTTGACTCTTCAAATGGGACTTTTTGAAATGAGGCATTTGTTTTTCTTATCAATCTTTAAACCAAAAAATATATATAAGTTATCATTACTTTGGTCTAATGTGTAATGTTTTACAGTCACATTTGCTTCTTGAAAGGGATGCTTAGGGATACTTTTGTTGTTTTTAAGTGCTCTCTGTGTGTGAGAAGCCTTTTGGGAAGTAGTACTCCGCAGCACACGTTCACATCTGCATTGCATCTTAATCGTATCATGTCGCAAGTGATGAGTGATGTTGTCCACCAAGTGGATTTATACAGTTCTTGTATAACTTGAATTGTGTATGAAACAGTTTCTTTGAATTCCCTTATCCTTTATCTGCTATTGTATGTTCTTAATAGTTTGGCAGTATAATTTCATGCTTGACTAACAGAATGGCGATTATTGTAACTAGAATGATGGCTGAATTGATTTAGAAATCATTTTACTTTTTTTTCTGGAAAGATGAGCACTGTTGTAAACTGTGATGGCCTAAGCCTGTAACAGAATCACTACATCTCAAAATGTGCAGGGCTGCTTTGATTATGGAATGCTGACATCCTGGAGGAATACTGTTTCTTTCACCTTCAAAACGGACAGACTTTGTTGATCTGAAGCTGATTGACAAGTTGCATTTTACTTGATGTTTTAATAAAATTTTAAAATCTTCAGTTGTCTTGGGTGTCATTGTACTCATACGCAAGGAGATTGATCAATGTAAATTATTTACAGTTAGGAACAAAATTATTCATACCCCTAGCAAATAACTGATATATTGTTGATTTTCTCTTGACTAATGTTTGTTCTGATTGAAAATGGCACTGCCACATGCCAAAAGGTTGCAAGACGATGTGAGAGAAACACATTAAATCAAAAAAGAAGTGTTTCCATCTTTTACATTGTTTTTATGGAAGATGGCATGTCCAAAATGTTTCATACCCTTTTTAAATAATCAATGGAAACCTCTTAATCTACATTCACAGCTTCCAAATGGTTTTTTTTATATACTGTATATATAATACCTACCAAGCCTCTCCATGTCTGTCACAATGATTCTAGACTGCATCTTTTTTAGCAGCAATTTGAGTTCTGAGAAAGGAATGATCCTTTGCCATCACTCTGGCCTTGTGCTCACTTTGACTGACTGGGAAATTTTTTTTTGTCTGGTCTTTGACTACTCTAAAATGTGGATATTGTTCTCTGTTAAGCGGCGTTCACACCAAGAATAATAATGATAACGAGGAATAACGATAAAGAAAGCGATAAGAGAAGTCTCTCTTTATGTTAGTGAATGTCTAAAATGTGATGGCATTTGATTGGTGGTTAGATTTGTATCGCTCTCAAAATGCAATCAAATTGAAGTTGGATGAATTTATACATTTTGCAATCATTCTTTAATGGACAACTAATCAAATTGCAATTATTGGTGTTCATTCATACAACAAACATGAATCACTTGGGCAATGCTTAATCACTCTGCGGGTCTAAGCCAAGGAAACGGTGAAACTAAGTATCTAACCCTGTGTATATGTTCAGTCACTGTGAGCACAGTATTGTGCCTAATCTTCCAGCAAGTAGCTTCAGCAATCATTTATTGTGAACACATGATGCTTATACATTCCAAAACACCAAATGTAACACATAGAAAGGATGTGGTTTATTGTATTACACTAGTCATGTTAAGCACATAGTCCAATAAATATTGCAGCTGGGTTGTAGGAGATGGTGACTTCTACCTATGGAAAGCAAAACATATGTGTATAAGTTCAAAACAAATCCATAAAGCACTGATCATAAATTGTTCAATTGAAAAAAAAAACCATAATTGATATCTATTGCTGTGTTCCAAAAATGCACATACCTTATGACTGTTCACTATTTGAGTGCAGAAATAACTCAATATATCGGTTACCTGTGCAGAAAGAAAACAAGGTTCATGTTCTGCTTTGTAACACAAAGCATGAAAATCCACAAATGGTGATGATGTAACTAAATGTACTGCATAGCATGACTGCTGCTCAGCCCTGCATGCTGTATGTGTAACACAAAAAAATAACGTTTCATTTTTCTCCTGCAACTCCCTGTTACTATTCCTCATCAGGTCTAGTAGGGCTACATGCCCATTAAACTCTGGGAATTGTTGACTACAAATTACTGAAAAACTCCCCCCCAACTCTGACAAAACCTATATGGTCATAACGACTTACCAATATACTCCTTGTCTTTGGACATGGCGTCCACTGCATCCTCATGGTTTCTGAAGTGCACCTCTGCCTCACCACTTGCCCGGCCGTCTGAGCGATAGTCCATCATGATCCTAGCGACCCTCATTGGAGCAAAGAACTACGAGACACACAACACAGCAATTCACAAAGACTGTCTTGAACCTAACCACTGCACATGAATGCCGTGTTGGTAAAGAAATGCTACTGCTCTTAGTGCTCTATGCAGAGTTGGGCTGTCAGTTAAAGCTAGTGTTATTCAGGTTTTGGTATCTACATCCAAGGAGTAGTTAGGTTACTCATATGCACAATATCTACATATATGGAATGACTAGATTTGCTGTCAAATCCTTCCCACTAATGCATGTAAAACATTCCAACGTACTGTAAAATAGTCATATTTAGTGAATCTAAAAAAGAAACAAGTACTTTTACTTTGAGCATGTAATTCCTTCACTGTACAACAAGTAGTTTAGAATAGGAGTGTTTGCTTGAGGTCAATGCTATGAGATGCTGAAAACATTTACTTTGACAATGTCCTCAGCCGTAGCTCCAAATGGTAGCCCTCTCATGTGCACATAGTGAATGGGAACAGCAGAGACTGGAGCAGATCTTCCTGTTGAAAAGAAAAACATTTGTACACGAGAGCATCACTTTATTAGTCTGGCTATCACCATGCTAAGCTCAGCCTTTTAAGATTGAACATATATGTATGGGGAGTCTGCGCTTTATTTCTACTGCACAAGAGGCATGATCAATGGGCAAGGTTCAAATGACTCTGTACGCTTGGATAGTCCTTTAACCAATCAGCCCAACGATCCGGTGCATCTTTTGAATAAGCTAGTTTGTGATTGGAGAGAGATGTGCAGGTTTTCAGCCTGAGCTGCTGCTGGGCGAAATCCAAATTGCCAGCAGGTCAGACTTCATACTATCACTTTATAGCATGCTATGATGATTACCGCTACAAATCTCCATTATGCTGATCGCCAAATGTGATGTCAAGGTCAATAATAATAAAAAAAAATAAAAAAAATAAAAAAAAATACAAAGAAAAAGTAAAATACATTAGGCAGGTAACGTGTGCCACATAATCAACACACCTTCTCTGAGCCGATGTATTCCAGCGGTCTCTGAGGCTGCAGGGGTGTGCGTGCCTCTGTTTGGATAGGGGGTTCTGTTCTTTGGAAAATCAGCTGGCTCCTGGGTTTTCTGGCGAATCTCCTTTTTACTGCTGGGGAATATCTCAATATACCTAAACACAAGGCGAGAGAACAAGTTTGCCTATGATGACACACAAGTGACCTCAACTTTAAGGATGCCTCCTATAAGTAAGTAAAAGCAGAGAGAGTTTGAAAAAAATATGATTTGTTGTTTATTTAACAACATTTAAAAATGGCTCAGACAGCTTTATTGGTACGATGATAAATCATTTGGTTAAGGTGTAGTTTCAAACTAACTCTTTCACCTCGTTGCTATCACATAAATAGTCAAACTACTGGCACTACTACTGCTTGTTGTCTATGAGGATTATTTTCAGATGCTGCGTACGATATCTCTGCGCCCATGGTACGTTTGCAAGTTGCCTTGATTATTACGCCAGATGAGAGTGAAACGCCAGGTTTCATTTTTAGTTGATCTTATTGCACTTTCTAACTTGGGAGGAGACACGTTTTAAATGGGAAAATTACCAGAAATCTTAGTCACTTTTAAACATGAAGCTAGCAGGCGAGAAGCTAATGGTCTAATCCGATTCAATGATCTATGTTAGGCTGAAGCTAAAAGTTGTATCGCCAGACTCACAGAATGGCTGGATGAACGGGAACAAGGTAAATATCGATTGTTTTGCTCGGGGGGAGGTGGAAAATTAGCGTATTTCCAAAAATGGCGGAATATCCCTTTAAAGAAAGGTAGACATTGAAAGGATGATTTCAGTTATTTTGGTTTTGTCGGTCCTCTGAAGTCCTTTTAGACCTCCAGACCTTTTAGTCTGACCTGATAACAGCTTATCTCTTACCATGACCCCTCTCTTTCTTTTATTTCATGTAATCCATCAAGAATATCTGTTTTTAGTCATATAAATAATGGTAAGACTTTGTTTACACCAAACTTGTAGCTCTCATGCTCGCCCCGGAGACATGTGTGTTTGTAACCTGTCTCCGGTATGGTGAATAAAGTTTTGTACTCTGCCGTACAGTCGGCTTACCTGTGCATTACTTTTTGCCTCTTTGTGGATTAACACTTCATTTTTACCTCAATTGCCTCTAGGTTGTGTGGTACCATCATTTTTGTCCAAGCCATGTTAATTTATTTGATTACTCAAAATATCCGGTTGAATGACTACTACTACTACTACTACTACTACTACTACTACTACTACTAATAATAATAATAATAATAATAATAATGATAATAATAACAAAGTCTGATGTTAATTAGAAATTGAATAATCACTGATGAATACTGTCCGCTTCAACTTATTTCAGAGTAAAATTGAGGATTTTTCTTTTTTGTGGAAGAGTACCAACATACCTGGTGCAACTGTATTGTGACCCTGCCGGTAAAGCAGTAAGTGCACATCACTACCGGTATTATTCACCAATGACGTCAACAAATCATAGTACTTTGTCATAGTGGGACTATTTTTTAACGGGATAAAAAATGAATACAAAATGACCCACCTGCGTCCCATCACTTCCCTGTCTCTTTCCAGCGCCTTCACAGCCATCTCCTGGGAGGCAAACTGAACGTATGCATCCCCTTTGCACCGCCCTTTTCGATCAAGTAGCAGAGTCACCCCATTCTCCACAATGTCCAATCCTGAGGACAAGACAAAATGATAGTTGATGGTTACAATTAAGTGAGGCACATATAATGTACAAAATTACAGTTTGTAACAGTAAAGTATGATGATTCAAGTGAAGTACAAGATGAAGTTTAGCGGACCTGAAAAGAACTGGATGATGTCCTTCTCTGTACAGCTGAAAGACATGCCTCTGAGCCTGACCACTCCTTCATTCACTGGAGGACTGATTCCCTGCAGAATGCTCTGCATGACTCCCTGCTCGTCTTCTTCTGCCACCTCAAACACTGCACAACACACAGAGGGTGCTCAGAATACCAGTTACCATGTTAAATCATGTTACCATATTTGTTTGTAAAGAGTAAACGCACACCTTGTGAGGTGCTCACGGCGGTAAATGAAAGGTTACGTTTAAACAAAAGTGTCGTGGCACACTAGGAACTTCAAAATAATATTTTTTTATTGACCAACGTTTCGGCTTACGCCTTCATCAGGGTCATTTTACCATGTTACCAACCACATTTAGCAAGTTAGATGTAATGACACCACAATATTCCTCAAGACGGTTGTCCATTTTCAGTGAGCAGTGAGAACAATTGTAATGGGGAGAGAGAGAGAGAGAGAGAGATTGAGTGTGTGTGTGTGAGAGAGAGAGAGAGAGAGAACTTGATCAATGAGGATTTTCCATCCTGCATTGGCACAGTCAGTAATAATGACAGATACAGACCCTCAATATAGCGACTTCCTAGGTACTGCTTGTGTCTCTCCAGAGCCTTGCTGACATCCTCCTCAGTCTCCATTTCCAAGACGGCTTGTCCATTCGGCCTCCCATCTTTGTGATGCATAAAATGAACTCCTTTTGCCCCTTGACGAATCCTGCAATCTGTTGCAAGACAAGACAAGACAAGACAAGACAACAAACACACCCGTTTGTTAATAAGGTATGGTTGACCTGGGACATTATCAGCTTAACTAGATACCGGGTGAGCTTCACCTACCAGAGAAAAACTCCAATATATCCTCTGTCTTGCAAGACCGGACCAAGCCCTTGATATGGACTACGTAAACATCCTTTGTCTCAGGATTTGAGTTTTCCGTATACTCTGGTAGAGGTGGGTACTCATTCTCCTTGAATGGAGCACCTGCCTAAATAGTATCAGACCGTTCAACAGGACAATTAAGTTAGCTGCCAAAATAAGCAGAACGTGTTACTGAGACAGTCAGACACTTCAATGGGCAGAACAATCTACAAACACGCCACACACACTGGAGGACTGAAGTCGATGATGAATGCAGCAGATATTACTTCAACTGCGCGCTGCCTAAGACATGATTAGAGGGGATGCATCCCCTCTATTGAAATCCGGTCGCTTCTTATTATTACAGTGCATGGAAATGCACTGTATTGTTATTCCTAGGCTTTTTCTTTTTATTATTTTTATTTTTATTATTATTCTTCCAGGCCCTAATTTGACTCTAACCGCTTATCGTAGGAACTTGGTTCAAACTTTGTCACGTAGCTCTTGCATCAAAGTTTTGGCCTATTGCTTTTCATTTTTCTACGACTTTTACTTTTTGAAATATTAAATAAAAACTAAACTTAATTTTGCCATAGACTTAACATTGGCTTTGTGACATCATAATTAGCTTTTAAAGAAATAGTTCATGGAATCAACTTTGCCAGTGTTCTCTCACTGACTTCAGCAACTTCAATGGAACTTCTTCTCTGTGTGTCTCTCTATTGAACTGGATAGCTCACTTGTCATCCCCACTTTCTTTCACTTCTTTTTCTTCACTTCCTCTCACTTTCTCTATCACTCTCTCTATTCCTCACAATTTTGATAACTTTTCAAAACTATATTTAAAATAACAGTTTTATAGCAAAGCAACCACTGTAATTACTTAGTAACAACCTAGCAACCACTTCCATAATGACACCCTGGCAACCACCCTAGCAACCAATGTGATTTCCCTAGCAACCAACCTAGTCACCACTTTTTATAGAATAGTAACCACTTTAATTAACCTAGCAACATCTTAGTAATCACTTTAAGTAGCCTACCCTAGCATAATCCTTACAATGACTTTCCATGCACTGGTATTTCCTTCAGGAAATGCTTTTCTAGTTATTACAGTGCATGAAAATGCACTGTACTGTTCTTCCTAGACTTCTTATTATTATTATATTTATTATTATTCCGCTTACCACTTTTTCTGCCCGCAATTCCTCTTCAACCGTTTAACTTAGAAACTTCATTCAAACTCTGTAACGTAGGTCTTCTAATGGATCGGGTTGCTATAATTTTTCAACTTTGTAACTTTTATACTTTTTAAACTATAAATTAAAAACTATTAAAAATTACCCCATAGACTTAACATTGGCCTCTATGACATCACAATCGGGTCGTTGAGCAATTAGAATCTTATGCCAGGTGGCCAGCCCCACCTGCAGCAGCCCTCTCTCTCTCAGGCTATTAAGCATACAATCTCTCTGTGAAGACTACATATCCTGTTAACTGTTTCCTCTGTCCACAACTGTTTCAAAATAAAAGTCCTCGCTGCAATAATACACTATTAAATCATTTAACCATTGAAACTACTCATCTATTGAACTGTTCAACGATTCCAACTGTCAGTTATCATCAACTATGCTTCCATTCAACTACATGAAACCTTCATGTACCTAGCAACCAACATAGCAACCATTAAAATTAAGCGTTTTTGACAGTTTCCATAGCAACCAACATGATTATACTACCGTAACTTCTTTATTCCTGATAGTGGGCACCATGGATACCCTAGCAACTACTGTTTCAAAATAAAAGTCCTCACTAGCAAGTTAGCATTGTTAGCATGGTTAGCATTGTTAGCATAGTTAGCATTTTTTAGCATAACTGCTAAAAATGATTAGCTAAGTTAGCTAATCAACCTGGTTAGCATTGTTAGCATAGTTAACATTGTTAGCATAGTTAGCATGTTTAGCACAACTGCTAAAATGATTAGTTAAGTTAGCTAATCAACCTGGTTAGCATTGTTAACATAGTTAGCAATGTTAGCATAGTTAGCATTTTTAGCATTACTGCTAGAAATCATCAGCTAAGTTAACTTATCAACCTGGTTAGCATTGTTAGCATTGTTAACATTTTAGAATACCTGTTAGAAATTATTAGTTAAGTTAGAACAGGAATGTTTAAGCTTTAAAATGTCTACCTTAACACTATCAACTCTCTTTAAACTATGCAACCACCATGTTTACCCTAGCTACACCTTAGCAGCCATATCTACATTTTTTTGCATTTTCATGCACTGGTAATTCCTTGGAATTGCATTTCTAGTTATTATTATTCTTTTTACCTTTTTGTGCGCGCTATTCAGCCCGAACCGCTTAACGTACAAACTTGGTTGAAACACCGTTCAGTAGATCTTCCAAATATCTACTAGACAATCTATTTGACATTTTTGAGAAGTTTATACTTTTTGAGATATTTGTAATTAAAAGTGTATTTTCCCCCCATAGACTTTAATGGAGAATGTGATGTCATAATGAGCCAGAACTCTCAGTTCCCAGTCTAGTTAGAACACTGCCCTGTGAATCCAACTGTCACTTTTAATCAAAGATTCTAGAACAGAGTTCCACTTTAGAATGTTTGCCATACAATCTGCATACAAAGCATACAATCTGGCTCTCCCTGAACTACACATCCTATTGAAGTGTTTCCTGTGTGTCAAAATAAAAGTCTACCCAACAGATTGCATCCCCTCGTGTAATTCCTCGGGAATTGCATTTCTAGTTTACATTTGGTTTCTAAGACAGGTAATGTTAGCTAGCAGCTACGTGAACTCTATCGATTCAATACCTCGGGCGACTGGATACTCCGACATGACGTCCACGTTGACTTGACGTTCAGAAGAAAGGTATGTGATTGACTGGTAGACCAGTGATGATACCGTGGCCGATCATGTCGGTTACATGAAAGCCACATGACTTGGGTTGGAGAAGGTTTGTTTAGATGAAATATCTTGGTGCATGGTTGCCGAATTTCACCGAACGAACGACGCAGAGTTGATATCAACGCAGTCCTACAGTATCCAGCCATGACAGACAGCTTTAAAGTAAATGTCCCTGTAGTCCTTCCTTGCAGTTATTTCATATCGTCAGCTACCGAATATAGCCGACTTTAAACTCTTGGAGTCTAGTGAACCTCGTGCTACTGATTATTTATCCTTGCGTTGACCTGACTCTTCCGTTCAAGCAATTCAAGCAAAGTCTTTTTAAAGCGATCTGGTTCAAGCATAGACAGTAAAAGAAGATGGGTTCAGGTTCAAGCAGGGAATGTCTAATAATCCGTAGACGGGCTGGTTCAAGGCAGCATGTTTCCTGGTTGTGATTGAATAACCTCTATGTGAAGAAGAAGAACGAGGGAAAGGTCAAAACGATGTTTGCAACGGTTTGTCACATGTCGCCATCTAGTGCTTTGGCAGACGGACATTTGAAGAAGAGTGCTCTGCCTCTGCTTCAAGTGGTCCTCTCAACTTTTACCATAAACATGGCTTTTGACAAGCTAGAATATATTTGTGTGTTTACTCTAAAAATAGATGATAGAAATATGAAACGGATAGTTAAGTGAATATTGCCTATACTAATTGCGCACTGCAAGTAGACGATTTACCGTAAAAGTAGCCTTATTATCAAATATGTGCTGAGGACTAACAGTGTACTGTGTGTACTACATTAACATAATGGTAAAATGTATCGGGAATCACACAACATTTTTTTCATGCAGCTGTACTTAGTCTCGCGACAATTGCAGCATATCGAGACTTTGGATGGGGAAGGAGAAGTTTGCCTACACAGCGACGCGAAGGGACTAGAGGAGAGGAGTACAATCACAGACCTGCTCTGAGGACTAACATTTGACGGGGAAACCCCTGTTCTGGCTGGTCTAGTCTTGGAGAGAACTGACAGGCGTCTGGTACTGAGGACGAGCTACAGTATCAAGGAAAAATGAGTTTTTTATTGTAAGTAAATATTCTGTCTTTCTAATGCCCATGCTGAAACACAGTCTTTGTGTCTGATCCAGTTAGCTTAGCAGCTGGTGTAAGGTTAGCCCCTAGTTGCCAAGTAAAGCAGTAAGCTAACGTTAACCTAGCCAGGAATTGGAGCAGCTGCTTAGCCTTGTGTTGATCCTCGGACGAACTGTGTTTTTCATCTGTTTGGGGAGTGATTTTGATAGGACTGTCCACTGTTTTCGCCTAACGAGTGCTGTAATTCCATAGAGTTGAAATGGTCACATTCGAATGATCGGTCATTTAGGTTAGACATCTTAAGGAAACTGGAAGAGTTCGTCATCCTCTTATCTGTCAACACACTGGACCTTTGGTTCAGTGAGTTTTTCATGACATAGAAAAAGTGTCCAACAAACTGTTTTACCATACAGCATTGTGACTGGCGTATAATTATCATGCCGTTATTTCGTCGTTATCGATTATTCTTTGCCTTCATTCAAAGGCAGCTTTGGAAAAACGTCGGGGACTTGGCTAGCGAGGTTACTCGCTCCGTAGCCTAACGTTACTTGAGCTCTAAATACTCTTATCTGATCTACTGTAGATTACAGTATTGGGCCATTTATAACATAATGCTGTTGTTTCATACACATATTAATATTACACGCATTCAGGGGGACATTTGTATTAAAATCCTTAGGATCATCATGGTCACCCTTAAGATATGACTTATCAAGTAGATGATGACGTTAAGCTCCTTTCTGTTCTTATCACTAAACTCGGCACACACCCGAATTTTGTCAACATAGGCTACATCTCATGTCGTTGAAGATCCGACCCATTTCTGCTTGCATCAGGTCGTTCTTGCTTCTAATATTAAGGAGAGACCAAACGTTCTCTTTTCTTTCTAATAACAATCCTTATAACTTTGTGTTACCCACCTCACTTATTATAGTCACATTTGCTCTGGAAAATACTGATAAACACAGCAGTCTCTGTTCACAACAAACAATTGCTGACAACAATTAGATTACTTATTTACTGAAGTAGGGGAAGTTGCCTTGAAATTTAGCAAAGACACTGGGACAACTTGTGCAGAGGAAAGAGAATATGAGAAGTACCAGTGTGCAAATTGCACTCATCACTTGTTGAGTGATTATCAGGGCTAGCAGGTAATGGCATGTCTCTGCATAGTGTTCATTCCTTCTCGCTTCTTCATTTCAGTGAAAAGGGAAGCATGTGCAGACCAAGTCCCTGATTCAACGCCCTCAGACCAGCTCTTCTTAGTACAGTACATTGGTTGCCTGTAATCATGTCCATAAGTACTCCCTCAGGTCACAGTCTTTTTGTTCCAGTAGAGGAGTCATCATTTGCTGTTGGATTAAATCACCAAGCTGTGAACACCTTTGCACAGATAGAGCTTGCAGTGTTCGTTGGTAATGAAGTTACATTAATCTTTCCATTTCCCTGAATGAAGGTCGTTCAGTTGATTCTGTTATGGAAACACCGGGGGACTTTTTCCCCCCAGCAACTCGTGACTTTCTTTTTTTATAGGTTTGCTGTTTGGGTGTGTGTTTATGTGTGTGTAACATATCTCTTTTTTTCCATGTACTGAACATGCTTTTGTTTGGCATGAATCGGGTCTTGTACATTGTGAAGGAGGCTAGTTTTAGATTCACCTGGCATGCACCTCACAGTGAAGGGCCTCCTAAGAAAAGCATGACCATTGGCAGTATGGTGGTCATATGACAGGACAATGAGTTCTTGCGCCACCACCATCACACTCAGATGCACTACGGGCAGAAATGCATCACTTCAGCCTGTGGAGAAGTGTCTACAGTTGGATCTCGTTAAACCTCTGAAGCGCATCCTAAATTATTCCTGCATCATCTTCTACGTCCTCCTAACTCCTTAGCCTATTACTCTGTTGTGCACAGCGCACCGAGATCAAATCAGTGTTCGAGCTGCTGAACAACCTTTGATAAACATACCACGACACATAACCATGAGCCAGACTTCACCTCACCTAACCTCACAGGACTCTGCGGTCTCATGTCCCATATACCGCTTGAATCTTGAGCAGTTGGGTCGTCTGGATGTGGTCACTCTGTCAAAGGCATGTTGAAATATTTGCTGAAGATTATGATGGTAGCTGGAGGAGAGGTCAAGCAGAGCTGAGGGTCAAAAAATAAAGCTGGTTCCCTGGATGTCTGGACCCAGTGGTGGAGGGAGCAACCAATACAGGCTAGTGTCCTTTGAGAATATGACCATGAAGGGGGTAAAATATACATTTGATTAATAAATAATGTTAATATAGCATATAATTGAAATATAATGGATTAATGATATAATATATGATAATAACATAAATTTTTCATTGGGGTTGTTAGGGCCTCTTCGCCCCTTTATGTCATGGGAAGTGGGAACAAGTTATTGCTTCATAGACGTGTGACCTTTATGCCGACAGATGTATCTCACTTTCTTCCTTCTTTTGGTTTCTTCTGCTTTTAGGGCCTCTCTTGGCCTTTGTTGTGAATTGTCCACGTCTGCCTTTTTGGTTCCAGTGGTTGCTTGAGGTTGATTGGTCAGCACTATGGTTTTGGATTAGCTTCAGTTCTTGTCACAAGATATCGGCTATATGTAGTTCACAGATACGTATTACTGAGATTGTTTTGCTCCCTGCGCAGCAGTATCCTGTGTTCGCCTGCTTTTTGTCGTCAGACAAGTGGTTTTATTGACTAGCCCCGAGCACCGTCAACTGTAATCGTACATCTTATTTATTTTTACTGCTGGTGCTACCATTCAGCTACAGCTTTGGTCCTAGTGGTCAAATGCATGGAACATAATCCGGAGGCACAAATAGGATGCCTCCCAATTTACCCTCCTGCATTGCTCATGATCAGTGCTGAAAAGCCAAAGAGCGTTGACCTACTGTCACAGCATGGCATGGCCTCAGTAGTAGCATGACTCTGGTTCTGATGGTGGCAGGTGTGTGTGTGTGTGTGTGAGAGAGAGAGAGAGAGAGAGAGAGAGAGAGAGATTATTGTTATTATTATTATTATTGTTATTATTATTTGAATGTGTACAGTTATATCACATGTGTAAGCTTTGGCAACACAATGTTTCTTTGTCATGCCAATAAAGCTAATTTGAATTGAATTAAATTGAATTGAGAGAGAGAGAGAGAGAGAAAGAGAGAGAGTGAGAGACAGAAAATGTGTGTGGTGGTGGGTGCATCCTCCCATGTCGCCCACCTCACGCCTGATTGCATATTTGTGCCATGCGTACACTGCTGTGTTGTTTGTTGGGCCCCTTTGGTGGGCTGACAGACCCAGCTTGTGTCCGGTGCCCCGTGGCTTTGCGTGCACGCATCACACACACACACACACACACACAAAGAGTTGCGCAAAAAGGAGTCACGATATGTCACAAGCTAGGCCTACACATTTCCTCTTTGACCACATAGGCCTGCATGCTGCCCCATGCACAGCATCATGTCTACCACGCTCTCCCCTTTATGAACAGGCAACTTCAACTTCAGAAGCTCAGCTCAAGCACCAGTCTCTCAGTGCTGCTCGAGCACACCTCCATTTAGGTCTTAACCTTCCACAGATGAATAACGATGAAGGTTGTCAGGAAACACGTAAGCCCCGCAGTTCATCCGGTCCAATCCCGTTCTCAAACGAAGGACTTGGAAATGTGAATCTCCGGACTTGTTAGGACCGGTCGATGCCGAGTTGATTAAACACGGCTGCAGGGTGCGTCTTTACTCTGTACTCAAATCGGTCATCTTTGATCTACAATACCTTCATACCTTCTGCGGCATCGTTCTTTAAGAACGTTGGCTGTCATTAAGTCATTAAGTGTCTGAATCACGTTACCAACACCCACTGATCTATGAAGAATAATTAGTTACTCTTTACAGATCAGTGCCAACAGCAGGCTGAAAAAGGTGCAGCGCAGCCCACTCCCCTGTGATGTCACGGTTCATTCAGTGAGAATGTCTTTTGCAGTCGTTCCATTTGGCAGATGTCTCTGTCAGGCAGTCGCGATAAGCATGATGCCAAGGAGACACTGTGCGATTTTGACAGGATAGTAAGCCCCGAAGCCCGTCGGCTTGCACAGACTTTTTTGACTTGGGGCAAATTCCTGTCCAGTTTGTCAACAGACTCACAACACGCGATTAGAAGACATGACAATCAACGTTCCAAAGCTCCAGTCCGATCCGACTGGGTTTCAGCCACATCAGAAATTGTAATTATGTCTTGCCTTGTGTGAGCTGTCGAACGTGCTGTTTGAGCACAGCAGTCAAGATCGATTGAAACAGGTTAGTGTGACTTACCATGTCGTAAGCGACTTAAAACAAAAAATGACATTCAGTGTCTGCCCAGCTTAAGTCACATGTCATCAGGCACAGTCATGCTCTTGGACATGAAGGAGCACGGTTCTGGTGATGTTTACGTCTATGTTCAGCGAGGTACAGGAGCATCAGGCTTTTCGGGTTTCAGGCCACATGGATTGCCTCCATTCCCAGGTATGCCTAGTTCAGGTTCAGTCGTAGAATAGTTGTGTCTTTGTTGGACACCTGACTATGTTTGACCAGCAGCTGATTGTGCTTTTATCAGCCCGCTGTGGCTGGCTAGGCAGATACAGTAGAGTTGTCTGTGTGTTCTCCTCGACAAGGCATGTCAGTGTGTGTGTGTGTATGTATGTATGTGTGTGTGTGTGTGTGTGTGTGTGTGTGCGCACGCATGCGCTTGCACGTGTGCACACGTGTGCAAAGTTCGGTTTGTTGTGTTGGTACAGAAAACCCTAAGGCGTGTGTGTGTGAGGCGGCCAAGAGAAATTAAAGTCTAGGTTAGGTTACGCCCAAGCTGCGTACGAACAGCAGTCAAGTCAAGTCAGTTTCTCACAGGCCCATTCACACTGTGGTCTTCCTGTGGTAAAGCCAAATCAGAGTCACGCCAGCATGTAATCGAGTTAGCCGCCCCTCCAGTGACATTTGATTGCATTACTCCTCATGTGGCTGTGTGTGACTGTCTATTGTCTCCCAGACAGGACATTAGCCTAGCCTCTGTGTTTGAATGCTACCTTTGAGGGATAACTCTCTCTTTTCAGACTTGTGTCTTCCAATGAAAAGTGTCTGTGTCTCTCTCTCTCTCTCTCTCTCTCTCTCTCTCTTTCTCCCCCACTCTCCTTTGACATGTCTTTCTGTATGCCTTTAGCCCTTGATTTGTGCCTATATGACATTGTATTCACTCATGTAGCCCGTGGCGCCGGCCTATATAGCCTGGTGTCCTACTTCCACTCTGCCGTGCAGCGCCTCACATCCCCGTCTCTGTCTGTCCTTGCCTCCCGCAGCGGAAGCCGGTCGTCAAAGACCTTCAAGCCGAAGAAGAACATTCCGGAGGGCTCGCACCAGTACGAGCTGCTGAAGCACGCCGAGGCCACGCTGGGCAGCGGGAACCTGCGCATGGCGGTCATGCTGCCCGACGGAGAGGACCTCAACGAGTGGGTGGCGGTCAACAGTAAGTAGCCCAAGGCTTAGGTCTTAGCCGCTTCGCACTTGAGCGCCTCTTACATTTTTCATTAAAGAGGTTCTCTCTCTGACGGACAGTTGTCTGTCGCCGAGTCTTTTTTTTTATGCCTTTGTCTTAGGGGTGTAAAAAATAACCGATACATATCGATATTCGTTTTTAACCTGTAAAAGACGACTACATCGATGCATCAAGCCTCGTTTCGAATTTTTCATGACATGAATCGGTTATTGTTTCGATTTAAAAGACTCAAATCGGTTCACATTCGCAAACGTTTCTGACTTGACCGTCTCTTATGAAATACTCGATTTCCTGGCCTGGTGCGTGGCTGTGTGCATCCCAATTTTGATTTGAGAACAATGACAGCCTCTCATTGGTCAAAGATGGCATAGCCTATCACGTTCTTCTATCCATTCCAACGAAACGTGCCCTGGACGTGCCTGAAGGAATGAGATGCTAGTCTTCCTCAGAAAAGATTTCTGACAACTCCGAACCTATATTCAACGCGCCGGCGAAACTTAAATCCAAAGTTTGGAAGTCGTTTGGCTTTTTCAAAAGAGAAGGTCTCTTTATATGGCTCTGGTTCTATCTCTCCCGTTGTCAAACGGGCATATCCCAGGATTCTGATTAACTTTAACTTTGAAAGATCGCTACTTTTATAGCCTACATGGCATCCAACTAGCTACAATCCACCTCCGTCATATGCTACAATGTTACTATGGTTCTGCACGTCTGTATTTCAGCTTGGATGCAACAAGATAGTTCATTTAAACTTCGCAACGAGTTTGGCGAATTAATATTCAAGTGTGATACGGGAACTACTTCAAAGGCAGCAGGTTATACGAAGTTAATGGCCACCCCATCAGCCAATCAGAGAAGAGAATTCCATTGTTGAGGGAGATAAGCAGAGAATCATTTATTCTTTTACATGAGAAAAGGCCAAGGGCAAAGCACTACTTTATTTTCTTTTGTAACGACACCTCTTTGGTCTTTAATTTTTTTATGCAACATATACAGAGATATGTGTTTCTTCTGTTTATTTCTTTATGGTGTCCTCAGTGTGTGTCATTACTAAAATATTATATGAAAAACCTCACCTTTTCACAATAAAATGTTTTGTCATGTTCATACATCAAGTTGTTTGTCCTATTGATAACCATTAACTTGATCATGTAAAATGTGCACAATTGTAAAGTGAATGTGCACAATGAAAAATAACTTTCAGAATGCTTTCGATTATTGAACCGCATCGAATTGCATCGAATCGCATCGAATTGAATCGTACCGAATCGTTTGCTATTAACATGTATCTTTTTTTGAATCGTATCGTGACAATGTATCTAGATGCGAATCGTATCGTCTTTCACATGAGAGATTCACACCCCTACTTTGTCTCCGTCTCTCCACGTCATATGGTCTCTGACCTCTCAGGCTATCTGTCACTCAATTTCTTTCTCTCTTTTTTTTTCTTCTTCTTTCATGCTCCCTCTCTCTCACTGTGAGTATATGAAGACTCATGATGCGTGTGTCTCATCTGGTCAGTGGATGACTTCAGTTGCATCCTCTCAGCCACTGTGGAAGCATGGATCTGTATTTTCTTTCACGGTTCATCAATGAACCAGTCTAGACCCCTCTGACTGCTATATTCCAGACATAAGGGGAGGGGGATATCTAGTAATAGATCAACACTGAGCACCCGGACTGCTCTGTCTCCAACCCCCCCCCCCCGCCCCCCCCCCCCCCCCCCCAAAAAAAAGAAAAATTATTCAATATCCGGTCCTCATTAGTTCCACACTCCCCTTTGCTCCAATGTATGGAAGGACATGCTGCGTTTTGACAAGCATTCAGGCTGCAGCCACAAACCTTTTGTGTGTCTCCACTTTCCTCCAGGCATCAGTATGGCCACTCTGCTATTTATACAGTAGAGGAGATATGGCTCTGTGTTTGTGAGAGCACGTGTGTGCGCCTGCGTGCTTGTGAGATATGGCTGTGTGTGTGTAAATGAGATATGTGTGTGTGTGTCTGTGTGTGCACTGCATTCTCCACAGGCCAAGACAAGTGGCCCAGCCCCTGCTGCAGACATGCTTGAGCAGGCAGCAGCCAGCCGCCATGGTGGTGGTGCTGGTGCTGGTGGTGCCTTTGCTGAGGTGTTGAGTTGCATCTAATCACTCTGGGTCATTAAAGAAGAAACATGCCATGCTGCTTCAGCTCTGAGGCTAAGAAACAAAGAGCCAGGAGTGCTGATGAAGCAGTGTGGGTTGACCGGGGATTTAGCTTGATACAGTAGATGTTCATTACTACAGAAACACAAGTTGTTGTAATAGTCGTAGTAGCAGCCGTAGGATCAGTAACAAGATTAGAGTTAGCATTAGTAGTAAGAGTAGTAGGAGACTAGCATGGCATCTTGTGCGTGCGTGCGTGCGCGCACATATGTGTGTCAATGACCCTCTTTAGAACTGCACTACTGTAACAAGATGCCACTGCTTATTTGTTTATTTAGCCACTCGGCAGTTTAGCACTTACCGTGGGCTTCTGTTGCGTAAACGGCAACACAAACACAAAGTATCCATGTAAACACTCTTCCTGCCCCGTTTTGTCTTTTTCTATGTGCTACTTGTTAACCCCATCCTTCATCTGTCTGCTGTGTAGGACTTGGCTCTCCATTGCACTCCTCAGTGTGTGGTGCACTCACTGCTGACGGCCGCGCTTTCTCCCGCTCGCTTTATTTACTCGAGCTCAGTCAGGCCTGAACACACATCACCTCCAGCAGTGTTGGTCTATATGCTATATGCTGAATGCTGAAGCACCCAGGTCTTAATTTTTCACTGCAAATGGCCCTGGTAGAAAATGTGCTGTGCCTGCAGTGCGTGTTCGCCAAGACTAGACGAACGAACACACACACACACACACACACACACACACACACACAGCTATATTACACACATAAAATACAGACACGCACACAAACACAAAGCTATATTACACACATAAAATACACACACACACATACACACACACACACACGATAAACAAAGAAAATGTAAATAGCCTATGCAAATACATTATAACAAATGCTAATGGGTGCATTAGATCATTTTTAGAGAGGTTATTATTGCATCCAGTGAGAAAATTATTTTATTGAAATGGTGGCACATTTTTGAGTCTCCAAACCTCTCCATGGTTGTACAAGCGGCACGTGTGTTTCGGCAAACATTCAGACGAGCATCAACATATCGTGACATTCCAGAGGAAATGCTTCTCCTGCTGAGCTCCCGAGGGGATGAGGAGATACATGTATCTCTGTCCATTACAAATGACCAGCAGACTGAGCCGTGGGCCTCTCTAGCACTAGCCTGTTCCCGTTGTCCAGCGCTATTTAGCCCCTCAGGTCTGTTACTGGCATGTGTAACGGATGGAGGAGGTATTCCAGGTATGAAGCACAAGGTCAGGTGCAGTGTAGTAAGTCAAACGGTGAGACGTACTGTAAGCTAGGTAGTCAGGTCAGGTGTGGTGTCTTGAATTTCCCCTTGGGGATCAATAAAGTATCTATCTATCTATCTATCTGGTGATATTAATATTTCTAATTTTAGACTGCTCATTGAAGAGCCTTGGTTTTGTTATGTGTTTCTGTTATAATCTATAGACCAGCTAGATTAGGAGATTCAATGTCCAGGAGATTATCTCATTCTCCCTTTCTCTCTCTCTTTCTCTCTCTCTCTCTCTCTCTCTCTCTCTCTCTCTCTCTCTCTCTCTGTTTTCCCATTGCTGTTTAGCTGTGGACTTCTTCAATCAGATCAACATGCTGTATGGAACCATAACAGACTTTTGCACTGAGGACAGCTGCCCTCTCATGTCTGCAGGCCCCAAGTAAGTCTTACACTGGACCCCCAATGTCTTCATTCCCCACCTCAACCTCTGCTGTCTGTCTCACTACTCGTCGCACTAATAGTCTCTGCCAGACGTGGACATCAAAGTAGAAATGCAGCCAGAGGCAGCTCTTGGAGTAAACTCAGACACGGACATGTCTCCGCCATCAATAGACCCTTTCAACTGCATGAGCAAACATGTGCGTTCCTAAGCCATTTCTGGTGGCACAGGAACAACATTGAGCTAATGGTAACAGGGTGACAAACAAACATAAAATTGAGCGTTACGCTGAGGTACAACACAGTATCTGCGTTGGTTTTGAACGTTTCAACCGGAAACCTAGAAACAGATTGTAAGGGTCTAATACACATCTTTAAGATTCTTCTTCTCCCATCGACCATCAGGTATGAGTACCACTGGGCCGATGGAACCAACATCAAGAAGCCTATCAAGTGTTCCGCACCCAAGTACATCGACTACCTGATGACCTGGGTTCAGGACCAGCTCGACGATGAGACTCTGTTCCCTTCTAAGATAGGTATGCATATCTTCTTATGTTACATAATATGCCTGGTGTCATTAAGGGGTGTGTAGATATGCTTTCTTGCTTCCATTTACTGTGTTAAGGTCTTGGCTCCTAGGAAAACAGTGATCATACACTGCCTCTTTGAGGTTTTTTTTTCTTTTTTCTTTTTTTCTTTTGTGCTTGTTTTCGTTCTATCTATGGACTATGACTAATTCAAGCTATATTAAAACTGTCTGTCTCCGTGTATTGTAATAAAGGCGTTTATTACTTTTCCACATGTTGCAGTCATGTCTGCTGTAATCCTGATATGGAGTGTACAGTGGAAATCTGACATACATCACTTTACTGTTACAAGTACTGTAGTCTAGTCTAATTTAGTGTAATATAGGAGAGGCTTCACACTCTCTCTATGTGTACAGCCCTTTGTGCATGGAAAATGTGCTATGTAAATAAATATTTAGAGTCCAATGTTTTGCATGCGGAATTTCGCACAAAAGTTTGTTTTTCATCGCAATGAACTTCGTCCTTGGTGTGTACAGACTAATTACAATACATGTGTTTAATAGCCTGTGTAATTTAGTGAATATTTTGTCCGAAAAATCGGACTGTTTTACTTACTTACTTCTTTATGTAGCTAGTACATAGCTAGTACCACCCTGCCGCCCCAGTGCTCTAATCTCTGTGTATGTCGTCCCATCTGTGCGCTGCCCCGTGCCCTCTGCAGGAGTGCCCTTCCCCAAGAACTTCATGTCGGTGGCCAAGACCATCCTGAAGCGCCTGTTCCGGGTCTACGCCCACATCTACCACCAGCACTTTGACTCGGTCATCCAGCTGCAGGAGGAGGCCCACCTCAACACTTCGTTCAAGCACTTTATATTCTTCGTCCAGGTGAGGCCGCGCCGCCACGTGATGTCTACTGATGGCACACGCACCTTTAACATTTAAAGGCACAGTCAGCGATTGTGCAGGAAGTTATGCTGATTATGTTTATGTGTATATTTAGAATGATTAGCAAACGAATTTGTCCAAAACAACGTGCATTACATCTTAACTAAAGACTAAATGAAACACAACATGGAGGTAGCTCACGCCTCCCTTCAGTATTCCTGGAGAAACTCCACACAGAGTTTCGTTTTCGTTTGGGGGACAGGCTGCTCCCACTTTCTCCCAGTTTTCGGAGCCTGGGCTGCCTTCAAAGAACTTTTTTTTTTCTTCTACACTATATTCACAGGATGGGCAGCTTGTGAGGAGATGATTGCTGAATGTGACAAAAAATGTTATGGGTTAGAACTGTACAGTCACTGACTGCAACATTAACAGAGTTTTGCATAACCCTGTTACGTTTTAGAAACACTCATGTTGGGTCATTCCACCAGTGTGAAATGTGCATGTGTCCTTGGTTTTCCCTAATGCTATGAGGGCAGAGTGGGAGAAAGTCAACTATGTATGCCTTGCACAGACTTGGATGCAAACTGCCTTCCTATTTAAAACTTTTGCAATTTGGTTACAATGCAGACCAATAGCGTGATTTTATTATTATTATTATTGTAGTTATTTACTGTGGTAATGTATGTGTCTGTTTTTGCCTTCCAGGAGTTCAACCTGATTGACAGAAAGGAACTGGCTCCCCTTCAGGAACTGATCGAAAAGCTCACATCCAAGGACCGATAAAATGACTTCACACTGCTACACGTCGACACGCTGTCCACACACTCTCTCGTCCTTTTCTCATCGGTCATTATTTCTACCCCTCGATGACAAACTATCCAACATGGTTTCACACAATCCATATTACCTTGCCATCACTATCATGTAGTAAGATGTCTCCTATAACGACAGAGGGAGGGCAAACCATTTTAACACAGAACTCCAGTCTGTTCCACACATTTGTGTCGTCTGTCTAATTTCCTGCCCTTTGCTCTACGGGACCCAACATAGGAAAAGGGTACTTCTATTTTGCGCTCCCCTGCAATGGTGTGCTTTCAAACATACACAGATGTTGTAAGTGCCTAATAGTATCTGTTGGAAAATTGTAATCGCTTTGCTTGAAGTCACCACCAGATGATGGTGAACGCAACCAGAATTCCTTTCCAGTACTCCAGTACTGGTCTCATTTAATACATGTCAATAACTACTGCACACAAACAGCAAACACATGCATACATACATGCATACATGCATACATACATACATACCGTACATACATACAGTACATCACGCAAAGTTCACAAAATGTCACAAACAAAAGCAAAAACAGTCTTAAAAGCCTCTATGCATCTTATTAGAATTGCAGTGAAGGTCAAAGGCCACTACCTAAGGAGCACACAGCTGAGAACCAATCAGTTTCACCGCCATCATTACTAATCTCATCATCATCATCATCATCAGCTGCTGGGTGGCAGTATTCTATTTCTGCTACCTGTATTTATCTACGTCTGTCTAACATCACCTTTTCAAGCAAAATTAATGGATATAATACTTATGAATGTAGTGAGGGAAATGTTTGTTACAAACTCGCTTGATAAAGTTTTTGGTTGGAGGGGAGGGGTAGGACGCTGTAAGCTTACTATGCAATATGTTTTTTTGTTTTTTTGTACTTCTTTTGCTGGCATTTTTGATAGCCCATTGTCTTTCGATTTTAGACTGTGGTGCGGTTAACTCCAAAGGCCACTTGGATTTCTCTAATGTCGACAGACATGGTAAGAGGAGGCTACTTTTTAGTCTTTGGCTGCTCTGCTCACACGTACAGTCCAATCTAGAGAAATAGAATTTTTTATGGTCCGATTGATCAGAGACTTTGATCTGTATACACAGCGGTTTTGTAACCACCAGACAGATGTACTTCATTGGCTTTGAAAAAAGTAAAAGAGACACACTATTTTTGACCACATTTCTGTATATACTTTATATATATATATAAATATAATGTGCATAAAGAAGGCATATTTGATGAAGTTTAGAGGTATTGAAACAAAGTCTAAAATGAGTTATATTTGCTTGGTATTGTCAATGTTTTATTTTGTTGTCGTTTGCACTTTGAATTCGTATTTTAAGAGGTGAAATGTCCCTGTACAGCTACCTCTTCCATCAAGAAAATATCTATGATCCCTTATTCTGTTTGGTGTTTGGACATTTTTTCCCCTTACCATGTTTAAGAGGCTTATATAGGTTTAATTAGTTTCTTCCATTTGGTTTCGATCCCCATTGAATGTTATCACTTTAATTTTACTTTCAGTGAATTTAATTCACTTTAATGAATGTGATACAATGTATGAGAAAACGAAATGTGTGAGGAGAAAAAAAAATGTTAACCTGTCAGAGTGTCCTCAAAATTCTTTGGAAACCTCTTGATGCATTTTTATAAAGTTGTAAACAATGTACACAAATTGTATGCAGTGGAAATCTAAGATATGGGACTTTGTGGTACCTTATTGAATGCTGTTTATAAGATAATAAAATTATTTGTTTGGAGATTTCACTAAAACTATCTTGAATTGTCTTTTGTATGAGAGTATATCCTCAAAAACTCACTGAAGCTAGAGTGCAATTGAATAAATGCATCGTCATTCATCTTTGCCTTTTTGCGCGTTAGTTTTATGGATGTTTGGCCATTCTATTTGCCTGAGGGATGGGGACACAATTCATTTAAGTGACCAGTCCATCTCTGTGGAAGAGCATAGTCCCTGCAGTGGAATCTGTAGTGCCCGCACACACACACACACATACTCACACAGGCTGCCGCATCTGAGATCATGTACCAGTTCAGACACCCACAAGCGCCTCCAGCAGCTCAGGCAGATGACCATGGCGTTGTTGACAGCTGTGCCCTTAACCTCCTATCACTTTCACCCCTGGCCTCCCAACCATCCGCCCCAGCCTATAACCAGTCATGGGATGGGGGTTGCGGTTTGCAGCAGTTCTTGACTGCTGATAAGTATTTGGTTGGAAACCCCTGTAGGTCATTGTATTAAACAGAGAGTGCAGTGCTGACCTATAAAATATAGGGGTTTTTTTAGGACTAAGAGTTTACAGTCAAGGCAAAAATCTGAGTGAACTTTAGTAGGCATTGGTTGCAGTGCATCTAACAGGAGAAGTTGATATCTCTTCGTTTCAGATTTGTTTCTTGAAATGTTGGAAGGAGAAGTTGTATTGTGTTTACCATATTTCAACTGCTTTCACACTTACGCAATCACTGTTGGCTTATTTTAAGAACAACCACTTAAACAATCTGGTCTTCTGTTAGAAGGGATGAATAAAGGATGCCTTGTTGGTGTCCTCGTCACTTGAGAGGCTGTAAGGCCGTATATTTGTAAAGGCAGACGAGAATGTTTTTTCATCTCTTACCAGCATGAGTGCAGGCTTTTCCTAGATGAATGCCCCATAAGTGTTTCTCAGGCCGCAAACCAGTAATGGAGTCTTTTGTACTGTACATCTGGTGAAGTTTTGTGGATTAATGCAGGTCAACCTGGTAGTAGCCCCACAATCCCATTTGAGCATTAATGTAACTTTGAACTTAATCAACTCATATCATGACACGTAGAAGACCATTATCTCACTATTAGTTTCCAATTATGTGTGTGGGCATGTTTTTATAGTACACAAAGCAATTTAAAAAGAAGCCAGCGTGTTCAGTTCGCTTCATTACAGTAATGTCATTAGTTCTAAACGGCTGTTTTAGGAATGTCCACTGGGTGGCGATGTGCATCAACAGGTGTGAGGATCTCCGTTAACCATGCCTCAGTGTGACATCTCGTGTCAAACTACTCCAGGCATTTGGTGGCAAAACATCCTGTGAATCTTCCTCGTGTTGTGAGCATTTGCCACAAAACATTCCACTGCTCATTCTTTTGAGAATGGGCTGCGGAATGTGCCAGAAGCATTGTTGTTTTTAGATGGGTTTGGAGGCAGCTGGCTAGGCCAAGTCTACCCCCCTCTAAGTCCACTCTGCCAGATGTCTCTATTTCAATATCGGTCTCTTCCTGGAATGTTATTGAAATATCCACGACCTTGTGGCACATTCTCTCTGCACACATCTCTCAGCAGGCACGAGCATCTGGAGGGACGTCCGATCACCGCCCCTGTCTGGTCCTCGGGAAGAGTCCTCGGCCTACATGGAAACACGCAGGGTGGCTAGAAATGGTGGGACCCCAGAGAGAACCTTTCTCCCGCTTCTTCACCCCGACCCTATCTCCCCAGCACACCCCATCTCTAGATTCAGCCATGGGGTCCTCCACATTCCATGCCGCCGTGGGCCTCCGTGAACCATCTCACTCTTTCATCTCAGGTTAGAACATGGCAGAAACACAGAGATGTGGTTGTCCACCTCATGCACACATCTTATTTTCTAAAGGCCATTTTGTGCCCATACCATGTCCCCAGGGGGGAATCGTCTAGCCTATATGAAGTCTCTCTCATCTCTCCATCTCCCTTCCAATGGTGAAAATAGTGCTAATCTTAATTCAAAACAAACTTTGTCCCCTTACTATCAGATGAACTAGATTCATGTGGGAATATGAATGCAAAGGTCAAGATCCAATGGTCTGAAAAAACCTCACTGTAAGTGCAGGTGAGGGGGTGCTGTGACGCAACAGGCTACAGCGCCCATACTGTACCATGTACGGGTACAAGTGCCTACAGGGACTTTTGGTTTGAATCCGACCTGCGGTCATGTCCCAGTCTCACCCCATCTCTCTCTCTCTCTCTCTCTCTCTCTCTCTCTCTCTCTCTCTCTCTCTCTCTCTCTCTCTCTCTCTCTCTCTCTCTCTCTCCCACTCACCTCTTGTCAATCTGTGCAGGTGAGCATAGTGCATTGTTTTCCAGGGGTAGAAATATTAGGACACACCTCAGCAAGGCAGCAGCGCATCCAAGGACTCGTTCACTCATAAGAGTATGAGATATGGGATTTGGGATTGGGCAAGTCAAACTCAAACCAACTGCAGCGCCTCCAACAGAGACCTGCCAATCGATAGAGAGATACAGTATATCTGACACACCTACGCTGACGGGGGAAAGAGCTAACTCTCTGTCACATAAGGGCACTGACACACTTAGAGGTTGTGTGAGGAGTGACTTGCAGAGCATTACACTTCTTATCTTACCTCTCACTGTGTAACAGCAGTACAAAGAAAATAGGTGTACAGCATCCCTGGTTTTATTACTCTGCAGTATTAAACTGTCCACTCAATCATTGTGTTGGACTGCAATATACTGTCTTTGTATGAGTTGTTTTTGTTGTGCATTAACTGTATATTGAAAGGTAAGGCATTATTTGGATTCCAGCATTCCACAGAGCCTTTGAAATATGTGCCCCATTGCCTTTAGTAAACACCCAGCACACCATTACAGGACCACCCTTTCTTTTATAGTCTCCAGTATGTGAATCAATGTTTACCTATTTGCATTTATCGGTGGTGTAAAGCATAATTTTTGCACACTTTTTGCAAAATGTACAATATCATGGTTAGAGTTTGGATTGGTTAATGATTTGGTGAATGGTCTTGAAAATCTCAAAGTTCCTAACAGGATGGGGAATGACAAAAAACTGAATGACACTTAATGACAGAAGCGTTATGTCATTAATGTTTATGACTTATTTATAATGACATGTTCATGCCAGTCATCACTATTTCTTATTATCAAGTAAAGTATGACAAAAAAAAATGTCTTATCACTATTGCCAGTTTGCTTTAAATAATTATCTGCATATAATCCTTAATCCACCATATTTTGATTTTATGGATAAATAATGCAATTAAAAGGTACACTAAACATGATAACCATTTTCCAACATTGCACATACTAAAACACAATCATCCTCCACTAGGGTCCATTTGGTCTTTACTAACATAGCACAGACAGAGTGTAAAGGAGATACATGCAGTGATGAACATGGGACAGAATCAATATGACATATAGTTTAATCATCAGCTCAACCGCCAGTCCACCTCTCCTTTATTCTGTGCTTCTCTTGTGTTGGTACTTTTCCGTGGAGTAAACACTCTTACTTTGAGCTGTCGTTTGTGCTAATCATTACAGTAATGCTCACTCAGAGTCATTCAGGCGCTTCGACTTCTCTTTACTCTCAGAAGCAGTGGCATTCCACTTCACACAAAGCAATTCTTCTTCGGACATGTCTTCTAAACGCTTTGGCATGAAATGCCATATCCTTTTTACTGTCAGAAGTCATCGGCAAAAGGAGAATAGTGTGCATTGCTTCCCTTACAAGCCGGGCCTACGCTACTCATACAGTCGGTCCTCCGTCAAATGGCAAGAGCTGGCTCTAGCATAAAGAGAACCGCTCTAAGACCTGCAGGATCAAAAGAGCTTCGCCAGACTTGTTCTTGTTCAAAAGCTCTGCTTGAACTTCAAAAACAACTACACACAGGGGGGACACACCATCTGAAATGCCAATAAAATACTGGCACCTGAAGAATCCACAGAGAAGTCAAAACACACCTCCTTATAGTGACTGACGCAAAGCAGCCTCATAGAGACAAAGGTAGAAGCATGTTGAGTATAGTGCTACAGCACATCCCCTGTGACTGAAAAAGGTAACATTTTACTTCGATAGACTGCCCATACAGACTTCTTTTACCTGCTAAGATTCCGGTTCAGTATGTACATTTGTGGTTACAATATTGCTGAACATCGCCTTAACTAAATCCAACCCCCTAACTTTAGTCTTAATCAAATTGTGGTTGTGATTGAGTGTTTTGAGTGAACAGAGTTTGTTGACAATCTGGATATCAGCAGCGAGTCTGAGGGCAGACTAGTCAAGTAAAGTGTGACCCTGAAAATACTATGTGTCACAATTTTAAAATTGCACACTGGTAGGCACACCTGCCAGACACAGACGGTCAATACCTGATGCCTCAGCAACATGGTGTTTATGTCTCCTCCATGAAGCATAGCAGCTGAGTCTGTGTTTCTTTTGTCTACGTCACACCAAATAATATTAGATGTTATTATAATAACATACCCAAGGGTTCCTCCATTTATTCATTAGAGCTCTATGGCTATCCAGTACACCTTTCACATGGAGTTTGTAACACTAACAGAGTTTGTAAAACTACCAGGTAGCTTAGGTAGGTCAATGATTAAGTAGGTTAATGGATCAATGTTTTTAAAATATATATAGATGGGCCTGACCCACCTCAATATGCTTCTAAATTGTAAACCAATAATATATTGCCACCGCTTCTTTCTCTCCCTGCCTGTCCAGACCATGGTCCAAACATTTGCAGTGATATATGCAAAGTTTGGTTGGCACCCATGCTACAGGTGAGGTTTACATCACCTTCAAATTCAAAGAGGAGCAAACTGGACCAAAGCATGACACAACAAACAAAATGACCCAGTTTCCCCAATTATGTTCACATTGCATCTTTTTGAGTCAGTGTTATTTGTTTGTGACATTCTAGCCATTCTGTGACTTTCTGCGACCAGTTTTCAATTTAGCCATCCTTTTGATCTGGAGTGATGTCTTAAAATGTATGTTGCAGGTAGGAGGCAGAGAATGAAGGATTCTACAAATTCATGTCCGGACGCCTAAGGGAACGTGTTATGTGTGCATGTCTTCTTTTGTAACCAGTGCTCAGGTACATTGCGTCTGTCTGTCTGTGTACCGCCTTGTGCTGCATTAGCCTCAGATCAAAGATGAAAGCTGGACAAAGCTTGCAATAACTGCCCGCACAGACCAGTTCAGGCAGCCATGACATTTTTTGGACTTAAAGACGTATGAGTTATTAATGTTTACCAGACTCTGGTCCCCTGTTTTAGCCTGTGTCTACTTTTCCTGTACTCTCTCTCTCTCTCTCTCTCTTACACACACACACACACACACACACACACACGCACACACGCACACACGCACACACACACACACACACACACACACACACACACACACACACACACACACACACTATGAAATGAAGTTTAAAGGAGACAAAATGCATCATATGCTTCCTGTGGGAAGGAACACTGACGCACAATTCCCTACCCATGAACTCCTCATATGTTAAACTCATTTCATTATTGTTTAACAGCATTTGCTATTTGGCTATCATAACACAGCAAGCATTTTAGTGACAGGTCTAGTGACAATAAATACAAAAGAGTTCAGTTTACAGTTAGTTCTAGCTAATTATAGATGTTGATATACTTATTTGCCTACTTTATGGATGTGTTTTTTCACATATTACATTTTTCAAAGGTTATAAAACATCTGATACCATAAAGAGTCAACCAAGGCCAATCATGCACCTGCCTTAAGGCTATGGTGAGAACTAGGCTGAAACTGGCACTGTAAAATGACATGTCTCTAAATAAAGCAATCAGTTAACAACATTGTTGTTGTGTTTTCTAAATGTCATGTGTTGTGTATAGTTTAAACAGTTGTTATATTTCGTATTATTTAGTAAGTATAGCCTATTAGGCTATAATTGCTTTCTTAATACTTTGCTAACAATAGGCATAGGCTACAATACGATTAACAATACAAATATGCTTTTCGTAACCTCTGTTCAGCTGATCATGTCGTCCATTTTCCACACTAATAAACAGATCTCTGACCGCCTCATGCACAGATAGCCTATCTGACCATAGCCTCATGCAATTTAGGCTATACATAATAAAACGATGTCAACTATCACACTCGACTAAGCTAAATGTGACATCTGGTGTAGGCTACAATCCAGAAGATGTCGCTATCATCCGAATAAAGTCAAAATCATATTTCGTGGAAAGGGTTGCCTACAATTGCTTTTATGACAATGGAAGAAATTCAGTCCAGAATAAACAAATCTTCAACAAATATTTTATATATATTAGGCTACCCTTAGATGCAAAATATGGCACGTACTATGCCTGTAGGCTATAATTGCAAAAACAATGAAACAGTTTAAAATGACTTCCAAGATAACTGTATTACAGTAGCCTGCAAAAACCAATAGAAACCGCTGGAGTATACGCAGACAAATGATTGGGAAATATAAGTGGTAAACTTTCCGACCTCCCACTTGTGGCGTGACGTTGACAGAGGGATGGTGCTTTAAATATGTAAGAGACTCATACTGTAACACTTCAACTCGGAGCAAAATTCACATGCAGACTCGAATGAAATCATCACAAATCAAAAGGTACTAACTTGCGTCTAACTAAAAAAGCAACAACTTCATGAATCATTGTGCTCCTCATTTACAGAGATAAATAATAAAGATTTGGAGTCTTGCACTGTGCGTAATTGTTTTGCGATGAATTAATGCCGGTTTTTGCAAGTTCCTTAATGGACGACATAATAGCAACTGTGATGGCTTTCAACATGAATCCCACGAACTAATAATAAAGCGCTCCAACATCCACACAGCAAACGGCGGAACACGTTGTGTTGAGGCGACACCGGTGTCAGCGTGAGGACTATTCAAGGAAGCCACCGGGAATAGGCTACAACTTCCATCATGAGCGGACCAAAACAAACCAAACCAAAGTAAGTAACACTCTGCTGGTACATAGACAGGCTACTTAGTGAATGACAATTATCTTACTATCAAAGTTATTGTAATCTCGATCTCGGAGTTGGGGCGTCCTGACTTGGACACGAAGGCTGTTCTTGACACCCCATGGTAAACAGCAGCTTAACAACAGCGTTATGTCCATGTAGATCTGTGACACTTTGACAGATTTCTGTACTAATGTGCGTAGGTATGTAGGTGTAGTAGACATGACATAGTAGACCTGTACTACCTTACCCACTTTCTGTATGTAGGCTACTCATTTTTGTTTTGTTTGTGGACTGTATGCTGATGAGGCATGAGGTACACACGTAGCAGTGATAATCCCGTGAAATAACGGAGTGTCAGTGCACGCATATGTAAATCCCTGAAAAAGTCAGTCTGATCATTTCAGAGTGATTTAGATAGTAGATTTATCTGCAAGAGGACATTTTAAAAAGAGACAGACATAGCCAGTTAAGGGAGTAGTGTTTAATTTGTATACAGCCAACACATTAGTAGTGCATTATATGTCAAAAGTGGTTGAATTACTTTATTGGGGATTATAGTAATTTGCCATCTCTGAGACAGGGACCATTATGACAGCAGTAAGGAGTTTATCATACTGACTTTTGGATGCTGATAACGATATTGATGTTTGTCTTTTCAGGGAAGGGCACTTTATTAAGACCATATTTAATAATTGATAGATATGCATGGGGCTACTCAGATAGTGGCCTGATTTTACTATCAGACAGACCATTAGATTGGGGTGCCAGATGTTTGCAAATGACCTAAATCTGACCATATCAACCAGTGTACTCATTCATTTTTAATGTGGTCAGCCCCAAAATGTTTTTGCAGTAAGGTGGCTTTAGCGGGAGTCTTCATGCAGTCATTTGACTCACCTTCGTATTCTTTTGTGAGCAGACAATGAAAGTCACTACATGCACAGTGCACACTTGTATGTTCTCAAGTGTTCATGTTAGAGAATTAGATAAAGGTCACCTACCGGCAACACATCACTGATCATTTTGTACTCAATATGGTAAGGGCTTATTGTGGATGGGCCATCTGTAATGTTGTGGTCAGTCTTTTCAGTGTGGCTGGAATGCAAAGCAGACACATTCGCTCAAGCCGTTGCTGTCCAGCTAATGTAAACAATGTCTCTGCAGAGGCTCTCTGCAGGACGGGTAAAGCCCTGCTATTTCAGAGAGTGCTCCATAGGTGGCAATGGAGCTGGTCAGAGACGGTCGAAGGGGAAAACAAGGTCCCCTGTAGGATGGATGCCCCAAAGAGTCTCCTCAGACTGGGTAGTTTGGGGGGAGAACAGTGGGGGCAGGGGGCAGTCAGCTCTTAAATGTTTTATGCTGTTATGCTGTGCAGTGCATTAAGCCTTTTAGTTGTGTGTTCTAAAGACCGTTTGTGGTCGTCTGGTTGTGTTTGGATTTATATTCCAGAATGTATCAATATTGACTCATTATTGTCGTCTCCTCTATCCACCATGCTCATACACACAGGTAACTATATAAAGAGGTTAAATCAGACTAGTGTGCGCAGTACTGATAGATTTTGTTCAGTGAGTGATGTTGTTTGACTACATGTGTATATTGGAGATCCGTGGTGCTGTCCAGAGCACTATAATCAACCAGGAGATCTTTTAGTAGAACACAGTGGCCTATCCAGCCTATGCTGCACGATTCACCTGCGTGTCTGACCCCAGACATGCAGCACCTCAGGAATTCAGAACTCAGCAATGAATTGCATTTCAACAAATGCATTGATTTTGAGCAGAACCTGAGTCAGATCTTTGACCAGTTACATGTACATGTTGCTGCATATCGTAGCAGTCAACAGCATAGTTCCTCTAGCGTCCGGGGACGTCACCAGATGATGAGATTCTCCGTTCGCACAATGTCAGCAGGAGCTTGGTCGAGGACAGGGGGGTTGGCGCGGGACAGAGCTCTTATCTCTGCCTGTGGCACACCACGGAGGGCAGATTTACCCCTGATAGCACCCTCTCTGGGGGGCAAGCGGCTTTATCAGGGGAACATGCTTCATCCATCCTGTTTTTGTTTACAGTGGAGTTTGTATTTACGCAGGCTGTAAACAAGCAGTTGCAATTCACGTCGGAGTGGAGATGGAAAGGGAAATTGCTTTCCGGCACGAGTTCCCCTTCAGTTATGGAAAAGACAGACAGAAAAAAATCCTACCTCGTATTTATTAGAATTTTTAACCTTCTTTCGGCTATCGTCATCTGTAAATGTTGTAACAGTAGGGTGTCTAGGTGAGTCTTTACAGCTCACCGGGAACACTTTGTTTTTGTTCCTCGCTGTGCGGTGTTGGTCACACCTCCTAAGGAAGTAATGACCTTTGGTCCTTATTTCTAAAGGGCAAATGGTCACTGTCTAATTCCTACCCACAAACACCCACACACACACACACACACACACACACACACATGCACACACACACACAGACACACACATGCACACACACACATACGCACACACATGCACACACACCCAAACACATACCACACACACACACACACACACACACACACACAAACACACACACACATGTTGTGTGCAGGCTCTGAGTGCCTCTCTAGAGTGATCAAACACAGGCGATGACGCACATGAGGCTGTTACACCCAAATAGTGCATGGGAAGGATGGCTTTAACTGATGCCATAGGGCAGAAATGTATACTGTAGGCCATGTGAAGTCGCCAAAGAGTTAATTGTGCGTGAACTGAGGGGAGGGGGTAGATTGGCAGGTAAATTACTGACTTTTGAGACAGTTAATTGCAGCGTGACCAAGGGAGAGTACCACCCCTTCCCCCTCCACCCCCACTACATACCTTTGTGTGAATGTATATATATATATATATATATATATATATATATATATATATATTTATATATATGTATATATATATTACTTATCATATTAGAGTATATTACTTATTAAGGGAATCTTTCATTGGCATTAATGTATCTTAAATTTCTGCAAATACTATCTTAGTAAGCGAAAACAGTCTTTGCAGAAGCAGTAACTGATAATAGTATGCTGTACAGTCCCTATGGTTTCTTTACAGAATATTGTATGATTGGTAGATCTTTGCATGTAGTATTGACAGATGACTCTTAAGTGAACGCTTCCAGGAGTTATTCTTAGCAGGTTACATGTGCAGAGTAATGAGGATTGCTACCTGTAGTCAGCGTTGTCAAAGGGGGCTCTGAATCGGAAATGAGTTATTTGCTCTGTGTGTGAGTGAATGTATGAGTGTGTGTGTGTGTGTGTGTGTGTGTGTGTGTGTGTGTGTGCCACACACTTAAGTAAAGCAGGGCTAATCCTTAAAGGGCAGATGATTAGGAGATAACCACATGACCACGTGATGCTCAGCCTGTTGCTGAATTGTGGGGAGTGGGGTGTGTGTTTATGGGGAGGTGGTGGGGACGGGAGGGGGTTCCCGTATTAACGACCAGATGGTAAAAGGGCTGCTCATATCTTTGTGTGTACGTGTGTGTGTGTGTGTGTGTGTGCTTGTGTGAATGTGTGTTAATATGCATGTGTATATGTGCATTTGTGTGTGCGAGGGGGGTGTAGGAGGAGGGGCTTTTTTCTGTGTGTGTGTGTGTGTGTGTATGTGTGTGTGTGTGTGTTTGTGTGTGTGTTTGGGTGTGCATACATACATAAACCACCAGTTGCCTGCGCATGCCCCGTTGCCCGTTGTGCGCAAACCCCCGTGCGCGTCCCTGTCCCTGTCCCTGTGCCTGGCCCTGGCCCTAGCCAAGGGGATTTGCGCGTACTGTAGCAAGCCACGCCGGCCGCCTCCGCTCAGCCGCCCTGCCATCAGACTCGATTAGACCTGAACCGAGGCGGCACGGCCTCTCCCGCCACCCATGGGCGGATTACCCTCGGATCGCCCTCTGTCGCTCGTCCGCCGCCAGCCCGCCACGCCGTCCCCTCAAGGGCACCCGTCGTTCCCTCAGCGCTCGGGCTATACCTCCACCTGAAAAAACGTCCCCTCGACGCCTATTCGTCGGGGTTGAGGGGGGGGGGGTTGGTTGTGCGTTTGTTTTTCCGTTTTCTGGGGGGGGCGGGTGGGTGGGTGGAGGAGGAGGAGAAAAGCGTCGTTTAACGACCCCCCACTCCGAAGCTGAGGAGACGGGGTGACACAGAATGGCCGCCCCCACGGCCAGCACCCACATGCTGTCGGTGCCGGAGCCCCGGCGCTACGGCTCCACGCTGTCGCTGGAGGAGAAGTGTAAGCAGTCTTTCTTCCTCTTCTACTACTACAGGATGGAGGACGAGGCCGTGCTGGACCGCGGGGCGTCCTTCATCAAGCACGTCTGCGACGACGAGGAAGTCGAAGGTAAGGCTCAAACACATCCCTCTGTTTCCTTTTGCCTTTGTTTACCTGGTTTTGTTTGTTTGTTTGTTTGTTTGTTTGTTTGTCGGCTCAACTGTTCACAGATCTGTGTTGTGAAGTGCGTTTTTTCTAGTGTTTGTAAGCGTGTGTAAATTGGTCATCTGTTGTTCATCATCAAGATGTTCATCTTTGAGGCCAGTGATTAGTCACGTGGTGTGGAATCTAGAATAGATTCCATAGTTTGGAACTCTTGTTATCTGGTGTTGGGTTCAGCCGAAGTGTATGTCGTGAGATATAGGATATAAGACCCATGTGACGCTCTGTTTACGTCTCTAATCTTCTCACGGTCTACTTGGCCGAGAAGAGGCAGTAGGAGCAGAGTTGTGTCACGGCCCAAAGGTTCGTGTGACAGAGATACTACCGGGATACATGGTCCGCGCCCCCTGTTTAGAAGATCAGAGGTTGCTTCAGAAGTCGTTGTGTAAACGCACGGAACATTGGAACTGCCCGAACGGCGTCTTTCTCAAGTCGTCCTGAGTAATACGGTCACACCACCCATGGCTCAGGCTTTGGTGTGGTGAGAGGCTTCACCCAGTTTACCCTCTGTGTTTGGGAGTATTAAGTGAGGGCATGGACGGTGTGTTTTTCTTTCCGTTCGTGGCTGGAAGCTTCAGAGGCCATTTTGCTTTGCCCTCACCTCAGGTTGAACCCGTGCAGGCCTCGCACTTCCTGTGCATTATGGGATGTAGAGTTGCAGGTTGAAAGAGCTCCGTCTTGGTGGAGACCTCCCATTGTTCTAGGGAGGGCGCAGGGCAGGCGTAGCACAAAGTGCATTCAAGCATGCTCACACACGCGTATACACACACACACACTCACACACATGCAGGAACACAGATGCTCACTCACTTACTCAGTCAATTACTTAGCCAAGCACCAACACACAGACATACACACAGACACAGACATTCAGACACAAACACACACATGCAATAAGATCATAAATAGACACGCACAAACACACACACAGACCCCTCCCCCCCCCCCGCCACACACACACACGCACACCACACACAAACACACACACACACACACACACACATGCGCGCACATTCTGTGTTTACACACAGGATTAGTTTTACCACGGTGGTATATAAGCCATGTGGTTCCTCTTAGATACAGTAGTTCCAGACTGGGAAGCTTATGTTTCACTGACTCCTGCGTTGTCTCCTCACATTCACTATGCTAGTGTGAACTACTCAGCCACTGTCAACAGATGAGTTACTTTGTTACCACTGGCTGTTCACTGGCAGAGTTCCATGCCAACGTTTGGAAAGGCTTCAGTTCACTGGCAAAGCTGGGAAAGGCTTCAGTAGAATGTGTCCCCTCGTCCCAAGAGGACACCGATTAGCATATTCAATATTTGAAGCCTTTAGCGGCCACGATTCTGTTTTACCTTTCGATAATTCATCTGAGATGACATAGTCACTTTGAGCCTTTTCCTTGGCCGCCGATCGCTCGCCATAGATTAGCATCCCCCGCATGTGACATAATGGAGGTGCATGTGCAGTGCATGGCTATGGCTAGCGCTACCGAATGGAGTAAAGCGGCCCTCAACGGACAGAACAAGCCTCGTCAAATTGAATTAAGGAGACACACAATTCCCCGTCCATGCTACGCATTCGCCACACAAGAGAGGCAGAACTAGCAGCCTCGCACCAGCGCTCAGAGCGGTGTGTGTGTGTGTGTGGGTGTGTGTGTGTGTGTGTGTGTGTGTGTGTGTGTGTGTGTGTGTGTGTGGGTCTGTGTGTGTGTGTGTGGGGAGGCGGGGGGGATGATGATTACGAGCCAGTGGCCCCCGAGATGAAGTGGGCCCCCTGGTGCCTGTGTGGCATTAGAATGCTGGGGAGCGCAGGCAGGCGCGTTTGCCACCTTCCGTGTCCACCCGCGGGGGCTGTTGCTGGGGTAACTGGAGGTAGGCGATGTGGCAGTCAGGGAGGCTCCAAGGCCCAAACTGGAGCCGGGTGGGGAAGGGGGGATTCCCGCTGGTGAACAGAGTGTGCTCTGATGCAGGACCCCCCCACCTCCTCACACACACACACACACACACACATACACACACACACACACACTCACACACCCACACCCTCCTGTCTCTCTCTCTCAGGAAGGCTCAAAGAAAGTAACCCCGCCGTGTAAAAGCACAGGAAGTACGGGACAAAAGCTACTGCTGGCAGCGTGGAGTTCCTCTCTTTCTTTCTTTCTTCTACTGTTTCTCCCTCTTCCCTCTCTCCTTGCTCTCTATCCCGCTTTCTCCTTTTTGTTTCCCCAGTCTTTCCATCTCTCTCTCCCCTCTACATTCTCTCTCTTTCTTTCTTGCTTTCTCTCTCTCTCTGTCCCCTCTGCTCTCTCTCTGTCCTGCTTTCTTTCTTTTACTCCTCCCTCTCTCTCTTTCTCTCTCCCCTCTCTTTCTCTGTTCTCTCCCCTCTGCTCTCTCTCTCTCCCTCTCTCTTTCTCTGTTCTCTCCCCTCTGCTCTCTCTCTCTCTCTCTCTCTCCCTCTCCCTCTCTGTCTCTGTGGTAATGATTAGTATCTTTACCGTTTGCCAGCAGTGGATTTGTTACCATGCCCACTGAGAGAGTGGCCTTTGAGAGTGGCTTCATTAGTGTGAGATGGCCCGGGCACAGCGGCCTTCGCCCGGCATCCTTACGGGACTCATACCCCTCTCCACAACGGCCCTTCGTCATGGTAACGGTGCTTGTGTGAGATGACGGCCGCAGCGTGGGGCTATCTGTGCTGAGAGACCGTCGTTAGCTTTTCTCGGGCCAAAATGGCCCGATGGCTGGTTGTTTTTTGCGTTCTCGTTTTGAGGGAGGAAAAGTACCGCGTGTTGACGTCTTAAGGATGACATTGTTGTAGTGTGTACATGTGGTCACTGACCTGCATGAGCCAGTATTATGGATGTCACAGCCGTCCAAAAGATATCTCTTTGTTTTCCACCACCTTCCAGAACGCCTCATTAGACATGCCATAGTACGAGCCATGCAGGTGACTGGGGTGACTGGGTTCGTTCAGGTCTGATAGAGCAACACATGCACTGTGTTCTGGCCTCCTCATGCATTCATTTATTCCTCATTTATTTTTTAATATTCCTCATTTACTTTTTTATTAAATGTTTTTCTGTGTTGCTTTGCCACATGTGATAATGGGTTTTTTTTTTGTTCTTCTTCAGACTTTGCTTCCTTTATAGTTTTCTACTCCAGTGCTGGTGCACGTTCTTACAGTGAGAGAGCGAGGGAGGGAGCACAGCATTGTGGGAATATTTCCAAGGATTCCAATTGCACGTTGAGCCGCGTCGGCTTTGGCCGGGTCGCAAATCTAGCAGCCGGAGAGCCAGCGCAGCTCCTCAGGAGTCTGAGCGGAGCGTGGTGGAGTGTGCGCGTGTAATTGGCTATGACACGTACAGTGTGGGCTGAGAATGGAGACCGTTTAGGGCAACCTTTTTTCTTTTTTTTTTCGTTTCGTTTCGTTTTCCTTTTTTTTTTTATGATTTTAGGGAAGCCAGATAGCAGTTGGCAGAGGAGACGGAGCTATGGATGAGGCTGTCCAAGACAGAGAGTCGAGCCTACAGTATGGTGGAGATGGAGGAGGAGAGAAAGAGAGTGAAAGAGGAGATGAAATAGAAAAAGTGATAGAAAGATAGAGAAATAGATTGCATAGATGAGGGGAGAGAGAGAGGAGGGAAGTGAAAGAGAGAGAGAGAGAGATACAAAAGGGATAAATGCAAAAGAGGAAGAGGTGTAAGAGAGAGGTGACGGAGGTGAAGAAACACATCTGGTGTTGACGACTCCCTCGCTCCATCATGTGTCGTGAGCCTGTGGATTGACAGGCCGTGGGAGTGTAGCACAACACCGCTCGTGTGTGAGAGAGAGAGAGGGCTCGTCTGTCAGAGATCTCGCACGTGACTCGCTCACGTCCACAACTCTGTGTGTGCCCCCCCCTGTGAACAACACACTTCATGTAATGTGCATCAGACCGCTGCTCCAACCGAGGACAAGAGCTGGAGTGAGATGGGACAGACTGTTGTCCTTTGTCTTGCGATCCCCGGTCATATCCTCATGTGTTGCATTTGGTTGGAGGGTGCAGACAAGCTAACAAGGCTGTGTGGACAGCTATCTCGTCTAAGACCCACTCCTGACTGCATCATGACCCTGTCGTTTGAACCAAAGAATTCACACTGTCCGGAGAGTGTTGGAATATTTTACAGATTTCAAAATGTTGTGGTGGTTCCCTCCCCAATTCATCCCACATGTCGTCATGTCTGTCTCCACTTGACACTAAGGTTCGGTTGTAGCCTTTCCTTTACCTTTGACACATGGTTTGTTCTCATCAATTTGTTGCTGGGAAATTCTGATTCATAAAATGTTCTGCGTTCCCTAGAACAGCGTGGGTGTGTCTTAAAATATGCACTGCGCTTCCTGGTAAGATTAAGACGTGAAATTTCAAAAGCCTTTGTTGTGTAACATGGTTTTGAACAGTGTGGTGTATATTCAGGTGTGCTTTAAGCATCCTTGAATGTCTGTAAAATGCTGATGAATCATCGGCTGTAATCTCAACAGGCATTTTTTCGTGTTCTCCAGAGTGTCAAGCATCCCTCTGGAGGGCTATAGTTAGCCTGGCAACGCTGAGCGAACCTCCAAATGTATTTAAGACCTGTCCAAGAAAGTCCCAGCCGAGTGCTAGAATGCGGCTGAACTCCGGGGACAAACGGGCCGGAGGCCCAGCACTCGGACATGCCGGCCCCAACACGGCTTCCACTTTTGGCCCTAAACATTGAAAGTTCACTGCTACCTGCTACTTCAGCCCAGCCAAAATATTTGGTTTGACAAGTCAGCTGTGAACCTATTCCCCCTGTTCACCATAGCATGTCTTATTTTGGACGGGGGTTATGTGTGTTCGGGGGGGGGGGTCAACTTCCATGGGACTTGCTGAAAAAGCCATTTCCTGTATAAATTGCATTAGGGAAGTGCTTGGCATTTTATTTACATCCTTACTTTATTGTCAGAGGACTAAATGTCCCTCCCAGTGGCCTACAAGGAAACAATTGACACCCAAGCCCTGACCTCACCATCTTGCTTGATATTTCCTCTGGCTGTGAGAGAGGCTTGGTGGGAGAGCGTATCGGCTATTGTTTCTCGTCCCCGTTATTCTCCGCCCTCATGTCAGGTGACCCTAACGGTCATTTACTGAACAGAACCAGACAAAAGTTCAACTGGTGGATGTCTTCTTGTTTTGCTGCTGTTTGATGAAGTCCTAAACTAACTTTACATTTCTGCCCCCTCCCTCTCCCTCTCCCTCTCCCTCTCCCTCTATCCCTACATCTCCCCATCCTCCCTTCTGCTTTTTTCCCTCGCTTTCTTTCCGTGCGTGTGTCACCGTAGGTCACCACACCATCTACATCGGCGTGCGCGTTCCCAAGAGCTACCGGCGACGGCGGCGCCACGGACGCAGGCGGACCGGCCACAAGGACAGGAAGGAGAAGGTGACGGAGACGGCCTCCGACAAGTCGGACACGGAGACCAACGACGAGCCCAGCAGCAGCATCCTCAAACCGCTCAGTAAGTGCTGCGCCACACCAAACGCCACGTCAGCCGGCGTTAGGCGTACCCCTGCGCTGTCTCCGCTGACGGCCGGCGTGTCAGCGAGTGCGAGTTGTGGTGTAGTGTGTGTGTGTGTGTGTGTGTGTGTGTGTGTGTGTGTGTGTGTGTGTGTGTTTGTGCGCGCGTGTGCTTGTATGCGTTTTTCACGTGAATGGGCATTCGAGTAAGTGAGCTTGTGTGCCACTACATTTGTGTGTGTGTGTATGTGTGCGCATGTGCGTGTGTGTGTGTGTATGTCAGTGTATAACCTCTTTCATAGAAATAATGTCCTTCACAACTTCCTGCAACCAGTCTCCAAGCTCCCACCACCACCACCAGCACCACCACCACCACCACCCCCAGACTGGCCCACACGCCGTGGGCCAAGTGCGACTGCTGACTCGCCCCAGTCAGAACAGATAGCCACGGCTGTCCCCGCCGCGCTACAACACTGTTTAGACAGACAGGAGCGAACGTCCCATGTGTAAGTAATAGCCAGGCGAACGGGGGATGTGGTCGCTTTTGATACGAGTCACGGAAGGAAGCCTATTACTCTCTATCTCTCCTTCCTCTCTCTCCTCTGCCTTTCTCTGTGTCTCTCGCCCCGCGCCTCTCTCTCTTCTTCTGTTCCTCTGTCTCTTTCTCTTAATATCTCAGTTTCATTCTCTCTCTCTCTCTCTCTCTCTCTCCCACTCACTCCCACTCTGTGACTGAAAGTGTGTGCATACGTGTGTACGCGTGCACACACACACACACACACACACACACACACACACACACACCACCCAGATGTCAGTGGCGAGGAAATGGCCTTCTGCCTGAGGCCTGCTACTTAAGAGGCGTTGCTGTCGATTTGGATGCGGAGAGTCTGAATGGGCACTAATGATGGGTGAAAAGAAAGAGAGGGGTGGGGGTGGAGGGTGGAGGAGTGAGAGAGAGAGAGAGAGAGAGGGAACACAATGAAGAGGAAAAAAGGTAATTTGAGGGCTCTCTATTAAACCTATGCCTTTGTAAGAAAATGAAAGGGAAAAAAAAACTTCTCCCTGGTAGTTTGGTATTACCGTGGGCCTGAGAATAGCCGGACAACAATAGTTTAATTATACTGTGATTTCCCTTTCAGGAAGGCAGGCAGAACCGGCTGACTGGTGCTTTCTCACCGAGTCTGTCGGCTAGAGGCTCCCACAATGGAAATTTCCTGCAGGATAGGACGGCTGTAGTAGATGGCCTGTTATGTAAATACAGTATGCCTTATGCCATTCACAGTTTGGCTTCTCTCCCGTACATGACGTTATAACAGCAAGCGACATCACATCACCGCTCTCCATCACCGTTTGGATAACACATTTTTGTTGATTGTTCAGACAGTGCTTAGGTTTGATGTGATTTTGTTTGTGTGTCAGTAAGAGCTTTTCTCCTTGTTTTGGAAATAGTTGATACAGATCATGTGAGGACAGTGATAGGGGATCCGCAGTGTCACACATTGTGCATTTTATACACCAACATGAAGATGGGAGATAACGCACTGTCATTGCAGAAAGGCATGAAAACAAACTTAAATAGATACACATTTTAAAGGTCAACTTCAGAGTGTTTGCTCTCATTCACCAAATTGCAGCACGTCTGTCTTTACATTGATATATCAGACCGTTCATCCAAAGCAGCTTACAGTACATGTGAACTACAAGTCAGCAAATCCGTATTTATTGTTTTGTCTTACACATATCTTCATTTGATTCTGAAATTGTGTAAGATTATCCGGTTGGCTGTTTCCCACAAAGCCTTGAGTTTGCACGAGGGAATACGCACAATGCACTGCTGCTCATAGGCAATGTTCTGGAGATAAACCTCTCCGCATTGTGTATCATTCTTCTCAACATGAACAGGATTTCCTTGGAGAGGTTAATAAACGCAGCGGGAGATTACAAAGAGCACAATTGAGTCGGTGCCTCACTTTAGCTTCATGCCGTGTGTTCTCTCAGCTTTAAGTCCATGTTTAGAACAGCAGACCCCTCCTCACCCCGCCTCCGCCCACACTCACACACTCTCACACACACACACACACATACACACACACACACACACACACGCCTCCACCCCCATCCCCTACTCCTCTCCCGTGTCTTTTGATTGATTGCTTCCTGGTTCACATGCGTGATTCGGAATCACGGCTGCTGTGATTAACCTGGCTTCTATTATTTTTGAGGGGCGTGTATCAGAGGAAATGATGTGCCTGTCATGTGAAAAGCAACACAAGAAAACAATCACTGCCGTATAAATGAATCAACTCAAGCCAATTCTCTCCACAGACTCAATATCAGAGATTTGCCGACATGCAAGCGGGACTTTCCTTTCCTGGTTTATGATATGACGTGTTTATTCGCCATACTGTCAGGAGCAGCCCCATCCCCCCCTAAACCCCCCGCCCCCCCTCCTTTCCTTCACTTAACCAGAAGGACGGTGGACGAGAGAGTGTATTGACACTTTGGAAGTGGATTATGCCGTGCCGGTATTTCTGTCGATTGTCCGCGCGCGTGCTGACTCACGACCACGGTGCGTTAAATGCACCGCAGCTCTGCGCATGCCAAACGTTAGTCATTCCTGTGATCCCCCTCCCTCCCTCCCCAGCCTTCCAGAACATGCCGCCTATTATTCTCCAACAGCAGGCGTGCGAAAACGCAAAGAAAAGAAAAGGAGGCAAGAGAAAAGAAAAGAAAGGAAAAGAAAAAGGCGAGAAAGCGAACAAAGGCAGGTCTCTTTCTGCCCTCCTTTCGGCCGGACCGGACTGGACTGGACGGCGCACATTTAGCCTGCGGTTCCCAGCAGGTCTTGATGGCCACTTGGCAGCCGTGCGTGTGTGCTGGACTGGGGTATTGGTGAGTGACAGTGACGGGGCGGCGAGGACATGGAGATTGGCTCTTGTCCTCTTGCCCTCCGACAGAATCAAAGACACCTCAGTGTGGCCACAGTCTGGACACTGGTCACGGATTCATTGACATGGGGTGCAGGCGAGTTCAACTGTCAGGGAGCCAACATCAAACTTGTGGAAACTCAATCAACTCTCTCTCTCTCTCTCTTTCCTTCTTTCTCTTTGTCCCTCTCTATCCCCTTCCCTCCCTCTGCATCATTATCTGGACTTCCCCCCGCTCATTCTCTTTCAGTCGCTCTCTCTATCCCCCTGTTCTCATCGTATATCAGTCTCATTATATGGATCCTAACTTCTGATCCCTCTCCCACTCTCTCTCTCTCTCTCTCTCTCTCTCTCTCTCTCGCTCTCTGCATGTCTCTCTCTCACTCTCTCGCTCTCTGCATGTCTCTCTCTCTCTATCTCTCCCTCTCTCTCGCTCTCTGCATGTCTCTCTCTCTCTCTCTCTCTCTCTCTCTCTCTCACTCTCTCTTGCTCCACACAAGATCCTGTGGTCACTTTGCACCTCATGGAAAACCCTCAACTCTCAAGGTTCTGTGTGTCATTCCCAAATAACGGAGAAGAAAAAAGGGCACAAAAACAGATTCTGTTGGCAGCAAAAAGATGCTGATGTCTCCCGAAGACGCTAGGGTTTGTTTGCACCCAATACTGTGCCCGCAGAAGGGGCAAGAGATGAAGGCGATGCCACCGCCTGATGGCGACGGTGTTGAGAGGCTGTTTGTTTACGCCAGCCAGTCGCCATGGAATTTCCATTTGGAATTAGTATGGCGTTTGTATCAACAACAAAAGCGCCGGCTTTGCCCTCACCCTGAGAGGGTCACTTGCCAAAATGATGGTTTGGTGGAACACACGGGCCCGTATGACTGTGTCTGCATTGTGTTTGTGAATCATTCAAAGGAGAAGGCGTAGCGTGTAGGGACTAAACAAACACGCACACAAACACACCCATATGGAGATGGCGTCAGGGTGGGGGTTGCCCCGACTCATGTTGCTTTGCCATTTTTTTTTCCTTCGAAAGTCGATGGCATGCGTTATATTATGCTTCTCCGACCCATAGACGAAAGCACGCCTTGTGGTTGCCTGATATGCCACACAGACACAGTGCAGAAAGGATGTAGTGGATAAGAGTGAGGGGGTATGGCGACATATTTAAGAGCTGTCACACAGGGCAGGATCGGAAATAGATACAGTAGATTAGTCGTTCGCTGGATAGAAAGATGGAAATAAAGAAAAGATAGTAGTGAGTGATGCAGAGAGAGAGAGAGAGAGAGAGAGAGAGAGAGAGTGAAGGAGTGATAAGAGAGGTGGGATAGCGGTTGAAGTCGAGCTGCCGCCCCTTCCGGCTGGCGCGTCTGACCCATATTAAAGTGTGTCAGTGGGTGTCGTCGATCGGACCCCTGCTGAGCAGGATGTCCCTCTGAGACCTCTGAAGGCCAGCCCCAGTAATCCTCCCTAAGGCCTTTAGTCTCCCCCCCCACAGGTTATAATTAGCTAATCTAGCCTCCTTCTTTACCCTAAGTCTGCCATGTGTAGGTGGTAGCGTGTGTCTGTGTGTGTATGGTGGCTGCATACATTTATCTTTGGATATGTGTGTGTATGTCCATCTGATGCTTGTAATGTCTATTTAGTATGTTGAGGCAGGGAGAACGACCCTAGCATCATCTGAACCAGAACAGAGATAAGGCTAATGAGAGCAAGGCACATTTAGAATTTGAACCTTACATGGTGCACTGTAAGAGTCATTTCATTGAATATGTGAATGGAAGGAAAGAAGACAGCAGTCACCTCACCTGGTCACCTCACCTGGGTCTACAGGGTACCAAACCTGCATCTTGTCAGGTTCAACATGGGAATGCAGACACAGTCAATCCTCAGCCACTGTAAGAGTACCAGCCTGACTTTGAGTTTTGGTGAGATCCACATTGTGGTCAGAGGTCTTGGCAACGGTCTGTACGTGTTGGAAAGATCTGGGTTAGCTTGTGCCGTAGCAACCAGATCCAGCAGGACTAGAGACTGAAAACAGACAGCGTCTCGTTGCTGTTGTTGTGACTGGGTCTGGAATTAATGGTTTCTTACTCACATCACCCCCCCACCCCCCACCCCCCACCCCACACACACACACAGACGTACACACACATTCAGGCATGCATGCACACACACACACACGCGCAATAACTGAAAAAGGTTCCAAGGCCACGATCCTGTTTGTCATCTGTGGCACATTTTACATCATTGTTGCCTCTGTCATGGAATGTGTCATTGAGTGAGTCCATTTCCGATCCAGATCTGTCTCCACTGGCTCTTTCAGCCCTGTGAGTAGTACGTCACCGTCACTGTAAAGTGTGAGCTGTGTTTATGCAGTATGGTTATACACCCACTGTTTGGTTATTATTCGTAACTCTTAGTTACGGAGATGGAATTCTTTTTAAAATGTCAGCCACAGCAAGCTGAACTAGCTCTCAGCCAGGAGTCTCTCCATTTAGGGAGAGAAACACTCGTTCTTAGAATGAATGTTAGATTACCTGTGAAAGCAGTGTGTACTTATCAGTTTGGGTTGTAGGAACTCAAAAGCTGGATTTTTTTCTGATCTGTTTTCTCCAGTAGTCATATGCCAATTGATGATCATTTGTCTTGAGACAAGAAGTTTATAGGCTGAAACTGCCTCTCTCAAGTTGAGGTAATTCCTTGGCTTCAGTCTGCCGTGCTTTTCTTTTCCTATGCTGTGTAGCTATCGCTTGCAGGAAGCCTGCCGGTGAGTGGCAGGGCAGTCGTGGTCCAAAAGAACAATCAACAATCTCAGCCACGCTATTGTGTTGTGAACAAAAGACAACAGGCCCTGTCTGATCGCAGTCATGTGACACCTTTAAAGTGCTCTCTGTTCGCTGCGTGCCCCCCAACACCACCGCCACTCGCTCACCCTCAACCCCCCCCCCCCCCCCATTCCCTCGCCTACCCAAGGCTGACGCTGAAATGTCAACAGCCACTTTAAGCGCACACTTAGCCCCCATGCTACCTTGTGTTATTAGCGACCTGGACGTCTAATGGGCCATTTTACCCACTTGCACCCACACAGAGTGCGGGCTTTGGACTTAAGTCCCGCCGGGATAATGATTAGCCTCCCGTTGACATGTGTGGGCATCGGTGACTGGAGAGAGCCGCTCCGCTCTCCTTAATGGAGGGCTGGACTGCCGACGTCAGAGATTCCTGACTCAGAGGTCTGGCCAAGTTGTGCGGCTGAAAGAAGTTTATCATTCTGTTCAGTGACCCACTGTTATGCTTTACTGGTTTTCACAGAGATGTCAGAACCCAAGCCCTCGGTAAAACACAGATTTTAGAGCACACCTAACTCGATCGCTAACACTGGCTAGCATCGGGAAGAGGTACTTAGCGGCTGAGCAATGTCTCTGCCAAATTCGCGCCTCTGTTAGCTTACTTTAATCGACACAAACAGCCTTCCTGGCAGCCCGGTCAGTGGTTAGCACACACAGTCTGTGACTGATAGCGGAAGTCGACTTCAAACAGTCATTGTGCAGTGATATGTGGCAAATAGAGGGAGCTTCCAGCTTGTGTTTGTTGCTAGGAGGACGCACAAAGGAGTGTCGTTGTCCGTTGTCAGCTCGGGCTGGCAGCTGTTCAGGGGTCAGCCTTTTGCTAACCCTGCCCCACGTAGTGCCAGTGTTGGGGTGTCACTGCGACGTCCAAA